>NC_056529.1:18213932-18218618 GCF_019175285.1 Sceloporus undulatus | reverse complement strand
TGTCTCCATTTATATCAGAATTCATTTTAGACACAATTATTCACACATGAAGACCCTAGCAATAACTTTCCACTGGAAAAGTCAGATGCACCCAAAGATATGAGGAAGCAGACCAAGTCTATGAAAGCTTATGCTACAATTTCTTTTGGGGCGGTTAGTCTCAAATGTGCTACAAGATCCCTTTGCATAACCAAACTCTTCGATATTTATTCCTGCAGCTAATCGTTCCCTTCAAGGTTTTCATCTGTTTCGATACTATATTATTTTAGCACTTCTGGTCTTCACTGTATGTTCATCCTCCGACCAACAACCACAGAAACTCATTTACCTTCTGGAGAATGTAATTAGTAGGTATATCCTGGCTGGCCATTTATTTGACAGCTTTCTCATTTTCTCAAATTTACGTAATTTGACAGGGACCATTATGGACCCCCGTAACTGGTCTCTTGGAATGACATTCACAAGGTTGGTTCACTTATTAATTGACCCTTGGTAATGGTAATTTAAGAAGCATATTAATCTCATCTGTCAGTTCCAACACATAGCTGGTATATAAAATAATTTGTCTTTTCAAGGAGCCTTGAAAATGAAATGAAGAACGGTGGCATCTCTTCCTCCCCCATCTATTAACATGGATGCATCTTCTCATCCATCGCACTCGAGATTGTGGCCAAACACATTTATCTCCTCCTTTTCATTTTTCTTCAAAGTTTTCTAAACATGAACGTCCCATATAGAATATTTTATTTGTCGTACATTTTGGGGAAAGGATTTGATAGGAGAGGGTCTATGGACTGGTATCATTAACACCCCACTTTCCCATCAACTCAAGCCAATTTTAGCTTTCCCCCTTTCCAATTGTCGATGGTCGCAACAACAGAAACTCTGTGATATATGCAAAGTGATCTTGTAGCACCTTTGAGACTAACTGAGCAAAACAAGTTGTGCCATAAGCCTTTGTAGGCTTGGTCTACTTCTTCAGATACGTGAGGCTGAAATTTCCCTTTCTATTGTAGTTGGGTGCCTTGAGGTTGTTTCCAACTTATGGTGACCCTATCACAGGGTTTTCTTGGCACAATTTGTGCAGAGGAGGTTTGCCATCACCTTCCCCAGAGGTTGAGAGTATGTGACTTGCCCATGGTCATGGGTTTCATGACTGATCTGGGAATTGAATCCTGGTCTCCAGAGTTGTAGTCCAATGCTCAAACCACCATTATACTGGTTCTTCCATGATACTGTTAAAAGTATGGGAGATCCCCACCACTACTTTTCCCATGGCAAGCCTATGTGGAGGGCATTTTTAGCAAAAAAAGGGGGGGGGAGTGAGGTATTGGGGTCCCCAGGGGCATCAAAAGCAATCCTGGGACCACATGAGTTCTACATGCTGCATTTCCCCTCACATCAAAGTGTTATAAAATACAGTTGTACTTACCAATACAGTGTTAGCTAAAAAGATGGTTTAAAAAAGCTCAAAGATGCCTTTAAATGTGACAAATCTAAGCTTTCATACAATTGCAAGGTCATAACTAAGGCCCGATACAGACTGGTGCTATACGCCAGCTTGGGGCTGATTTTAGGGCTTGGGAGAGCAGACTGGAGCACAGCTTCTGGCCTCTTAAGATGCATGTGTCATTTAAACAGCATACCTCCAAAATGACCTGAAGCAGCTTTATCTTGGCCTGTCTGTTCAGGCCCTATATGATCTCTATAAGCAACCCTAGTCAGCAGCCTGCTTGCAGCATTTGGGACCCACTGAAATTTATCAGCTGTTTCCAAAGGCAGCCTACAAATGCCAGAATGCTGGGCTATGCAAGAAATTTGGGGACTGAAAGAAAATTTCATTTTGTATGGCAGAATCCTCATTTGGAGAGGGGGAGGGAATGCCATTATTTTGCCATGGAGTAAGTCCAAAACAAGTCTTTTCTGCATGGTTTCCAGGAGTATCCTAGGAGAATTTGAATATATACACACATAAATATTAAATGGAAAGCATTGTTGCAGTGACGAGACAGATGTGTGAATCCATTTTCAAGCCTAACAGTCTCTTCCTGTGCATTTTTATTCAGTTGCCCACACTCAAAATGTTTACGATGACAGAAATATTGGGAGAGTCGAGATGGGACTGGGAATGAAGAAATATCACATTTCACCTTCTTCATTCTTTGCTGGACCTCTTGCTTAGTGCCTAGAACAATTGCACCAATTGAACCATTGATAATCTGACCCTGATTAAAAGCAAAACACTAATTCCTGACATTCTGTGGTAGATTTGCTTTTGCCTCGTCATGGATTTGCCTCACACTGACAAAAGCCCTGACTGCCAGACAAACAGATTAAGAAGTATGAACGCTTATTGATGTGCGAGCAGAATTTGCATAAAAGGTTAACATCAGCTCCAAAAGAAGAAGAAAATCCTAGAGTATGAGCTTAATTCGGCCTTGTGGATTTTAAAGACTCAGCCCTCCCATCTAACAATTCCCTGGCTCCTATAATGGCACCGCGAAAGAGGGCAGGGGGCACATAAAGCAGAAGGCGCACAGAAATCAAATAAAACTTAAGAGCATTTGCAAAAACTTTGAAGATTTAAGCAGAGGAGAGGCAGCTTGGACTAACACAGTGGGGTTGCTTAACCCCAGGTATTGCAGCCTTAGTCAAACCACTCCTTGCCGAAATGGAAACGCCAGGAAATGCACACATAAAGAGAAGAAATGCAAGGGTGAGGTCGAATACATAAAAGCCAAATACCACCTTTGCTTTGGAAGACACACCCCAGGAGTGGCCCATTTCTTTTTCGCTTTATGCATGAGTTGGGGGTGGATAAATCTGGGAGAAGTAGTAAGGCCAACCACCAGCAAAAGAAGGAAATAGAAAGTACAAATTATCCAAGGGAGGCTGCCATCTTGGGTAGTAGTCTAAGATATAGCCAAGTTTGTCTGCAAAATCAGTATGTTGAGAGATGATCTTTCGTAGACGTCCTTTTGCTTCCTCAGACGCTTTTTGGACCAAATGCATCTGAGGAAGTAGACTGAAGTCTACAAAGCTCATACTACCAAATTCTTTCTTTCATCTAGTCCCAAAGGGGCTACAGGTTCTCTCTACTTCTTGGGTAGTGGATCGGGTAAGTGCAGCAGACATGTCAGATCTGACTGTTCTTCTTTACCAGAAGCAGTCTGGGAAGAAAAATAGCCAGGACCAAGTTTCATGAACTGTGTTGCTGAACTCAAACCCTGCAACTGACAAGCTACAGCTAATGTAAAGGCATATCTCCATTAACAAAGTGGAGCTCCTTATTAGGAAGGGTTTCATGCCTGCCTATTCCTTCTTTCCTACTTGTCCTCTGTCTAGCTGGAAGGGTTCCTTTTAAAGCAGCACTGGCTTTGGGAGGATGGGGAAGGAGGTCTGCAGAAACAGAGACTTTCAGTTTCTGGTTGCAGCGGTGTGTCTGCAGTAAACCATGCAATAAAGGTCCAGCTGGGAAAAAAAGCAGGATTCTGCTCAGCTGATCATATTGTAGCCATGTGCATCTGCTTTTGGATGGTGGTACTCCATAGAGAAGTGGGTTCTACGCATAGGGAGGGAGGGAGGGGGGACTTTTGTAAGGCAGAGTTTACACTCTGACTGAGCCATCTAGAATAAGGATGGAATAATGCAACCTATGGAACATGAGTAGCACTTGGACCTCTACCATTTCTCCAAAGCCCTAGCATGATTTGGGGAAAATATTTCCCCAAACCATGCAGAACCCCCCCCCCCAATGTGAAAATATCCCTACAACCACAAGCACTCCAGAGCCCCTGTACTTCCCACACATAGGGGCTATATGGATGGGTGGCATCTAGCTGCTCCTTTTCACCCCAGATTGATGCTGCAGCAACCACAAGCAGTGGCACTGATCTGCTCCCTGGAGGGAGCAAAAAGAAGCCACCCCAAGTAGCTCCCTGGAAAGGGCATCATAAGTGCTGCAGCACAATGTTATGATGTCCCTTCCGCACTGCGCCATTTGGATGCTGCAGCAGAGGTCTGTCATCATGGCACATGCCATTTAGAATAATGCATGCCAAAATGGCGCCCAGGCGGTGTTGTAAGGGTGTGGATGCTCAGCTCCCACCCTGTGCACAGGCCAGCACAAAGTGCCAGTCTGTATAGCCCCATAGTTCCCTTTCCTTCTGCAGTCTCAGTTAAAATTGTGACAAGAAGTGATGCCACAGCACTTCCTGGAGCTCTTTGACAGAGATGACAGGGGAAAACCCATGGCATTTGAGTTTCTGTTGTGTGTTAGACTAGAACCCACAGAGGAATCAAAGGGAAAATTGGGCTCTGGCCCCACACAGTTGCTCACCCCAATCTAGGATCTTAATTCAAATCTTAATTTCATGCTCTTTCTACTGGTAACTATGCCTAAAAAGAGACATTTTGTCCTCCTCCAATGAGAATGGGACATTGAAAAGGTGGAAGTCCCTCAAAAGCCTTTCCGGACTGACCTTCCCATTATACTGATGTAGACTGCCCTTCGTTTGCCCAGATTTCTCTCCTCAATCTTGGCTATTTTAAACTGATTTCAATTTGTATTTATTTATGTATTCTATTGTAACCCGCCTTGATCCTTCTGGAAAGCTGGGATATAAATAAAATCTATTATTATTATTATTATTATTATTATTATTATTATTATTATTATTATTATTA
>NC_056529.1:18197589-18213922 GCF_019175285.1 Sceloporus undulatus | reverse complement strand
TATGAGGATGTCATCAGGATTCCTTTTGGAGAAAAACAGATGATCAGATTGGGACCCAAGAGGTCTGGGACTACCCTTGGAGACTTAAATTCTTCCAGTCTTTAACCCATTTTACACAGTTGATCAGGAATGGTGCTTGCTTTCAAGATACTAACAGAAACCGTACCATTTTAACATTAGAGATTTTAAGAAGAAGTGTTTTAGAGTTTTTGTCTAGACCAGGAAAGGACACAGCCAACTTGGGGTACCTTGTGACAAGGAAAAAATTAAAATGTCAGCAGGTTCTCCTTGCCCCAAATAGAGATTCTAAGATAGGTAAATGGATAACAAGAAAATGAGTCCATTGCATCCTTTCTATACTATTAAAATCTCACACCTGTCAAGAAAGCAAGTGGTGGTGACCTAAAAATACAATTTTAAAAACATCTTCAATAACACATGGGATATTCATCTGTTTCCCAAGCCAATATGTGCTAATCTGTTGAAATTCTGTCACCTCTTGAAAAATTGTGCCAACTGAGCAAGAAGCAGGAATTTCCTTATTTTATCCTCGCAAACAAACATACAAGATTTCAAATGTTTTCTCCCTGATGGGTGAGATTGCAAGCGTTTTTGATAGTCTTTTGGTACGTTTAAGTTCTAGTACTTTTTATAAGGAAATTTGTATTGTATCTTCTTATTTTTTTTCTTCTTCATCATCGTTTTGGGGAACAAATTTCCAAATGACATGAAAGAGTCTGTTTCATATATCTATAGTATCTACACATCTTATCCAGTACTGCCTTCACTGTGACCTTCTAGCTCTGACTATGATGGGCTTTTAGCTTATCATCTGATCAAGCCATGACTCTCTACCAAGCATCTTCTCCAGAAAGTTGCCTTAGTGGAACTCAGAGATCATCACAAGACATGCATCAGAGACACCTTGAAGATATATTGGGCCAAAACCATTTTTATATTAAACCTTCCCCCCCCCAACATCTGTTGGAACATCTGTTTGAATATATATATTCAAGCCAGGGATGGTTGAATCCATGGATACAGAATCCTTGGATATAGTGGACTGACTGTATTTTTATTTCACTGTTTCATTCTCAACCTGTTAGCTACCCAAAGCATTATGAGTGGTAAGAAACCTGTGAGGATCAGGACCAGATACTGGATCAGGACCAGATATCTACTGTGTCCAATTTACTAGACAATTAAAAATGTACTAGGGACTGAGAATGTGTGACTCACCCAGTATCATCCAGTGAGTTGCTATGGCCAAGCAGGGATTCAGACTCTGATCTCCATAGTCATAGTCCAATGTTCAAACCGAACTACTAGATCACTCTGGCACATTATCGCCGTTTTAAATTGTTTTATATCGCTCATGCTATTTAAACTGCACTTAATTGTTTTAATTTGTTCCTGCTTGTAGGCTGCCCTGAGGTCTTATCATATGGCACGGGACATCAACATTTAAATAAATAAGTAAAAGAACATTGTAATTGGGATGGAGTAAGGTGTGTGCTAACATATCAAGGATGTTTTGTTATAAAGAAAGGAAGTCATTTTTTCCCTTTAAAAAACCAGCATGGAGTACATGAAAGGGAAAAAGTAAATGGAGATTGTGTCTTTGCATTGTTCAAAAATGAAGTAGATACAGATGAAGTACTTACAAATTGAATGCAACAACTGTGGCCACAATACCACGGGTTGCCTGGTAACAGATATTGACAAAAAATATTTGAATCCCTTTATTTGGTGTTCAGACTAAGATTCTAGAAATATTTATAAAATCCAAATTGCAGAAGTAATTTTAAAATGCATCTGGGTGGAAAGAAATGTGTGCATAAGAGTGAGAGAAGGAAGGGGGGGAAAATGATCCAAGCAGCTTGCTGTGCATTGACGTGAAGTCCTTTTAATAAGTCAAGTGCGAGTTTGCAAAGTGTTCTTCTCATCCAATTTCTTCAGATCAGCGGCTCCCAACTTTGTGCCAAAACATGCTACAAGCCAGCAAGAGGGACTGAAAACTGATTTAAAGAAAAGGCAATCCCTCCCAAAGAAACCAAACAAACAAAGGTGGGGTATATTTTAGGCTAATGCTAGGAAATGCAAAAAGCAGTAGGAAAAGAGGAGGCCAATGTTATGGATGAATTGATTCACTCAGGGAAGCCATAGCCTTGAATTTTCAAGGCATGAGATAGAGACTGGGCAGTTGATAATAGGAGCTCTGGAGGTCTTGTCAGTACCATATGCCATAGGCTGCCACCACATTGCAGAATTAATGCAGTTTGATACTAGTTTAACTATCATGGTTAAATTTCATGGATTCCTGGGATTTGTAGTTTGTTGTGCCACCAGAGCTTTGATAGAGAAGGCTGAATAACTCACCAACCTTCAAATCCCAGGATTCCATAGCATTAAGCCATGACAGCTGAAACAGTGTCAAACTGCATTAATTCTGCATTAATCAATGACAGAAAATACCAGCAACTGCAAATTCTGGTGTACCTTCGCTACTAAGAACATAGGAAGCTGCCTTACAATAAAAGAGACCATTGGTCCATTTAGCCCACGATAATCAACTCTGGCAAGTAGTAGCCTCCCCATGGTTTCAGATGAGATTGCTCCCAAGCCCAACATGAAGTACTTCCTGATGCTCTCCCTTCCAAATATTTGTTTGTTTGTGTGTATATATGTCCTACTTTTCTCGGTGAGAATCCCATGAATAACCGGAAATAGCTTTCACACTAGAGCAATGGCACAAAAAAGTGATATCGTGTATGAAACGGAAATGAATTCCAATATTTTCCCGAAAATGACTAATTGCTGGTTCATGTCTCTTTCTGGTCCAATTCTTAGCAATGTTGTGTGAAAACCAATCACACAATTCCACCTAATATGCTTGATAATCATGGGTCCTTAACCCTTTAAACTTCCATGTGATAAACTCCAAACATCGATCGATTGATTTCATTTACATGACATCTACCTTCCAAAGTGGGACCTAAGGGGGCTCACAGTAGATATCCAAAAATGTGCTTTGGATATCCAAAATTTGGACAATACCCCTTTCATGTTTTAGCGCTCTTGTTTGAAAACACTGATACCTTGTTGAAATATGACAGAAACCCTCCAGGTCTTTATAATTTTTTTCTTTTTAGAAAATTGTACAATTTCTCTTTGGAGTAATGAAAAAGGGTGATCCACATTAATATTGTGCCATGCAATTTGACTTGCACAATTTAACTAAAGGAAAATCAGTGTCCAATTCAAGGGTACAGAGGCCATCAAATGATAAAGATGGCTTGTCCTTAGTCCGAGCTCATCATCTCCTCCCTTTATAAATAAGGGTTCTGCTTCTTCTTAAGAACTGGGTAAGATGAAGACAGAAACTTCAGAATTACATACTCCTCCATTGACAGAAATCAATGCAACGTATTTTATGTGCAGATGGAGAAAGGAAAACCTTTTATGCCATATCTCCTTGAATGAAAAGACATCATTGCATGGTAATTATTGCTCTAATAACTGTAATCGCCCCTTCTAGGTAATCAGCCCTCCTATTTGTTTAACCATCCCCAGTGGACCTGGAGTGCTAATTACAAATGGTATCCATTATCTGACAGTAATAATGATGGCATCCAACCAGTATTATTGCTTGTTTAATCATATATGACTCTGTCAAGAGGAAGACTGATGGAATGGGTTAGATTGTACCATGCGCAAAGTAAACAGGGAAGACACAAATCTTTGTTCAATAAATGGAAGCCAACACGACACACTGCGCATAGCACTCATGCAACGGAGGCTAATTCACAAGCAGCCCTGCAAAGTAGCACTTCTCCTATAGTAGGATCCAAAACAGGCAATCTACCAAAGCTGAGCAGTTGGAGATCCAGGATTGATTGTGGTGATAGGTCAGCTCTGACTTATGGTGACCCTATCCAAGGGTTTTCTTTGCAAGATTTATTCACATGAATTAAAGAAACTGGGAAAATTGTATAGAAGAGGCCATAAGGCTACTTCATAAGCTGACCTGCAAATGGCACTCTCCCTTATAGTAGAAGGAATTCCTGCCATGCAGGAATATGCAACTAAAGCACTGCCATAAAATACCCATCCAATCTCACAGAATCACAAAAACATGGTGTTGGAAGGGAGATTTGCTACTGTCTTCCTCTTAGGCTGAGAGAATGTGACTCCCTCAAGGTCACCTAATAGGTATCCATGGCTGAATGGGGATTCCAACCCCAGTTTCCCAGAGTCCTGGTTCAGCATTCAAACAACTATAGAACACTGACTTTAAATTGTTGTTGTTATTAGTTCAAGTTCATCTTTATGCCAGCCATTTTACAGTATGTTAAGGTTGTTATTATGTGATTTCAAATCAGCTCTATCATTCAGGGCAATCCGTATGATCAGTTGGCCAACATCACCCAGTAGGTTTCCAAGGTGGGGTGGAGATTCAAATCCTCGTCTCCTAGCCCAGCATTCACTATGCCTTACTGGATCAGGACTGATCTCTTAGTCTGATATTACTGATATTACTTCAAGATGTTGTGATAGCCAGCCTGGATAACTTTAAAAGGGGACCGCATAGATTTATAATAGATAATATTATCAACGGTGAAAAGTCATAGCAGATTATCACACACGGCTTTTAAACTGCAATTAAAGTTGGGAAACAGCACTTTTGATAATAGTAACTGCTGTTATCAACCCATAACTGCTGTGTCCCCGAAGTGTGGCTAGAGCACATCTTTTCATTGATGGAGAAAACTTGTCAATAAGCTCCTAATAATGCTTCTGTGCCAATAGTCCTCAGATGCGATAATTTCCTTTCGCAGCAGTTCTGATATTGCGCAGTGATGTGACGTCAATCTCTCCCTTCTCCCTTACTCTTCTTGAGCAGGTTGGAGGTTTTTTCCTCCCACTTTAATTTATTTTCTTTAATCTTCGTTTTACTAAATCACGTTCCATAATTGCATTACAAATAAAATTTGAATTTAAAGAAAACATGAAAAGCCTCAAAGTCACATTTGCATTTGCTGTAAAAACTAGGTGAGATACTTTGTTTGACCTGTGTAAATATGTCCACAATTGTTTAGAAAATCTGGATCTAAGCAAAAATAACCAGCACCTTAAAAATGTGCCTGGAAATGAACCAGTAGCCAGGGCAACTGTTTCAACAATTTCGTGTTCCTTGCAATCAGCCTTGGTTAAGCTCTGGTCACAGCATTTTGCATGACCTGGAATCCAACTCCTTAATGTCATGAAATCCGTTTCCTTCATCAAGTGACGTCTACCTGTTGCTTTTCCCAGAAAGCCACAGTACAACCCTGTGTATGTTTCCTCAAATGTAGATCCACTCAGTGTGCAGAAAGTTGGTGCTGTCTGTGCTGAGAAATGGGAACTAATAGAGGCTTATCCTTTTCAGGTCAGTTCAAAAAGGGCAAAAAATATCAGGAGGATTTTGAAAAGCCTTTCACAAATTAAAATTCTATATGCATTTTATTAATAATCACTGTGCATTAAAATAGATTAATTATTGTTAATAATCACAATGCCCCAAAGCTGTCCTGAATACATTCGCCATTCACAGCAGGGGTGATTTATTACACACAATGCATTATATTAGCCTGTGCTGTTGTGCCTTATAATTACTAATAATGCACAATAATTGCAGTGCACAGACATGGAGCCTACACACTACCAGTTACGCGTCAGAATGACTGATTGTAATTAGAAAATTGCAGTAGCAGTTGACTGTGAGTTGCTGTATGTACAATTCTAAGTGGGCTACCATTGCCCCGGAGGGCACCATGCCAAGTCTTGGCACTCGCGTAGCGCTGGAACAATCTTTCAGTTGTTGTTTTCCAAATGCCATTCACAAGTCTTAGATCTCAGGTTCTTCCCATCTCATTAATGAATAGAGATGTCAATTCTGGGATGCGGTGCACAAAAGACAAACTGCGCAAAAAATCCTACCCATGCCTACTTGTCTGACAGGTGTCCAGGTTCGTTGGTCATTACCCTCTGATGGTTGTTTTGCAGGTACAAGAGAAAGAGAAAAGACACAACCAGTCACCAGCCTATCAGCATTGTCTTTCCCTTGCGGTGAGGATTATAGGTATGAATGGATGCAAAATTAACCTTTCTGTTTTTCCCCCATAGGTTTTCTTTAGTGCTTTTATAGTGAGAAGCTTCCAGGGAAGGCATAAGTGGGAGTGTGAAAAATGTGACTTGGGGTCACTTTGGAGGTATGCTGTTTAAATGATGCATGCATCCTAAGAGGCCAGAAGCTGCAGCAAAGGACTGCAGCATAGCTTTGGTGCAGCTTCTGGCCTCTTACGACGCATGCATCATTTAAACAGCATACCCCCAAAGTGACCCGAAGCAGCTTTATTTTGGCCTGTTTGTTTGGGCCTGCCATCTGCATGTGGCCCCTGGAGACATTTTGGTGGCTTCCTCAATGGACTTCTCTATTTGTTTGTTTGTTTTTCTATCCAAATTCTTCCCAATGACTCACATTGGGGCAGGCAACCTTGTAATGTTTTTGGCACCTGGACCATTTTTGACCAGAAAAGGCCTTTTTTTTCAACAGGAATTGAACTTTGGAGTCACTTTTGTTGTGAAAAAGGCCTAAAATGGCCCGGGGGGGGGAGGGGCATGTGCATGATTGGCTCCTTTCAGTTTTCAGAAGGAGAAATTGGAAACTGTATGTTGAGATCCCAGCAGAATGGCTAAGAATCCATGCGTAGCACACACAATTCCAGGGAAGCAATGAGTATGATCTCCCCCCCCTCCAGCTTCTTATATGATCACTATGCCATTTTTTTAAAAAAGTATAGATAAAAGTACTGCCAGTTTTGCAAGTTGTTGAAGAGTTTGACCAATATCACTGCAATGAAATGTGATCAGCGTTATATCAATTGGATGACCCACGCTCCCTGGCTATTAGTAGAAGTCACCCTTGGAGGCCACATAGGATTTTTACTTCTCCTTTCACTAACCCTGAGGAAAAGGTGTTTTGCCTACCCTGTAAGGACTCTCTATAGCAATTATGAATTAATTGGTTTCTGGTAGTGCTTTTAAAAATGAATTTGTTTAATTGGCTTTCTTAAATCCACGAGTTAGTGGTTGGGTTCACTGTTGCGTTAATTGGTTGAATTGACATTAAATTGGCTGCAAGTGGCACTAATGTTTTTTGGCAGGCTAATGTAGAAAAGGGGGTCTTTGGACTGTTTTTGGTGAGCACTTCTGGTTGAAAAGGGCTTTCACTTTGAGGTGAAGAAAGAACGAATTCACTGTCATTCACCTTTTGGTCCCTGGCCCTGAGAGTGAAGTTTGCTGGCTGAGAGCAATGTAATTTTATTATTTGGCTTTGGTGCCTTGGTTGCTCATCTTTGAGAGAAATTAAATGTACTCCTATTTTAGGATACAACCTTGCTTCAGATCAGGTTTAAACAGTTAACAAAGGGTGCATCTCCACTGTAGTAAGAATGCAGTTTGACACCACTGTAACCAATATGGCTCCATCTTACAGAATCCTGGGATTTGTAGTTTTGCAAGGCACCAGCACCCTTTGGTAAGGAAGGCTAAAGACCTTGCAAAAAATGCAAATCTCAAGATCCCATAGGATGGTGCTACAGTGGTGTCAAACTGCATTCTTTCTATAGTGTAAATGTACCCAAAGCATCCCTTTTTCTACACACGCATCTGTGCCCCTTTTCTGACTTCGTGGGGAAAAGCTTCATATCTACTTTTGCAGAAAAATAAGCATCCTTGCAAAAAGTTGGGGAAAATGGAAATAGTCACATTCCACAGAAATATAGGAGCATGCTGTGCACATTGTAGATTTATATATGTTTGAGAACCAACCACAGACAGAGAAATGCCACCTCCATTTCCACCGCAAAATGTATTACTGTATACATTTTTTTCCATTTCAAATTGAATAGAAGAAGGCCTCACCAAGATTAAAACACACACACACACACACACAGAGCCCAAGTAATTACTTCTTGAGTCTCTATGGAAAACCCTGCAAATGCTGCTAACCTTACATTTTCCCTCCATATTCCCCTCTTCTGTGGCCAATTTTGCATGATTTATTGCCTTCACAAAGGGGAAGGCAGAAAATAGAAAGTGTATCGCATGCTTTCCTTTCCTCGGGAAACACATATGTAGAGGGCAGGTAAACCTGTCAATGCCCTCCAGTCTCAGTGGAGATAACAATGTTGCTCCGCTCTTGTCAAAATGTCTTGCTCCTCTCTCCTTTTGCAAGTCACAAAATGCCTCCTAATGAAGCCCCCTTGTCCACAAACACCTGATAGTAGCTCACCTCCATTCTAGGGTCTCCTCTCTGGGTCATTGACTCCTCTGTTTTCGCTACGTAGAAGTGCTACACTGTTTGGTTTGGGTTATTATGAATTCCAAGGTGTTTTGCTTTCTTTCAGTTTTAAAGTCTTCCTCTCTCTCTATCTGTCTTTTTAAAATGAAGTTGTTGCTTCTGAGACCAATCATACTGGCCACCAATTAGAAAAATGTTTCCTAAAAAGGGGTACAATCCCATGAAGTGGAGAGTTTAAATCTTAGGCCTTCTACATGCAACACCTGTGTGCTACTACTGAGTTGTGGCACTTCAGTACAATCATAGAATTGGAAGAGACCCCAAGGATCATCTAATCCAACCCCTGACATGCAGGAATACACAGGGGATTATTGCACCACTGAATTACACGTTTTACAGCTGCTGAATTGAAGCTTCATTTGGACTGTACCCTGGAGTTATCGCATGGTTTTTGTCCTTAAAACTGCCATCCGGGTACAGCTCAGTTCCAATTCAGTTCTCCTAACTTGCTTTGGCAAACATTTTTCAAAGTCAGAAAGCTCCCGACTTTGAAAAATGACTGCTGAAGTGAGTTTAGAGACCAGCATTGGTGGCCAGGCTGTACCCGGATAGTGATTTTGGGGAGAAAAGCCATACAATAACTTCAGGGTACAGCCCAAATGACGCTTCAGTTTGGCAGTGGTAAGACATGTTTTTCAGTGGTGCGATAATCCCCACAACCAAAACATGCTCAGCTGATGGCCCATCCAGTCTGTGTTTAAAAACCTCCAAAGGTGGACACTCCATCATACTCCATATAGTGTTTTCAATTGTCAAACAGCTCTTGTCATCAGCAAATTCTTCCTTTTCCTGCCTCTCCTCCCATTCAGCCTTAGATGTTCTTAGAGTCCCTTGACATCAGACTTATTCTTACTTGGTTGGAAATGTGGCAGAAGTTAAAAAGGACAAAGGTGGCTTGTAACCAGGATCAGCAAGGACAATGAAGGTGTACCTTCCAACAGTCCCAGTTTAGCTTTCAGCTGCTTTTAAAATGTCCCCCTCCCACTGTCCCTTGTTGTTCTCAGCTTACTTTACTTGTTGTAAACTGTGTTTAAAGTGCAAAAGCTACAAGCTACAAATCCCAGGATTCCATAGGATGGAGCCATGACAATTAAAACAGTGTCAAATTGCATTAATTTTGCAGTGTGGCATGACCACACATATCCATGCACAGTTGGTAGTCTTAATCCACAATGGCCTGTACCCCTAAAACACTAACCACAAGTACTTTTGAATTTGGCATTTTATTCACAGGTATATTAGACATAAAACTACTGGGTGCTAAAACATTTTTGTGATTACCGCTGCTGGCAGAAAGCAAATCAATGAAGGGTTCTTCGTTGTTTGAAATAGTACCAGGCTTATCCTCAGCTGCATTTCACTAATAATTTTGTAAGCAACATTTTTAAATGGTGACATCCAGCCTACAAAGGGAGAAATGGCAAAAGCCAACTGCATGAGCATAAAATGTCTATTATTCAAGGAAACAATGTCTACGTAACCATTTTCTGCTCAGAAACTAAAACCACTACTTTTGGGGGGGAAATTAAAAAAAATGTTTGCACTTCACAAGCAAATTTCAATGAATTTATTCTTTCGAGTGCTTTTAATGTAATAATGTAATGTAAGGTAAAGAGCTGGATTGCTTTATGGGGAGGAAAAATGCATTTTGACATCCCAGAACATTAGCGGACCACCTTTCATTATGATACCAATGAGAAATAACACACTTACAACTGCATATGATTGCCTTTAAGTATGTCTAGCTTTCCTGCAGCGTGAAATGCTGGCCCCTTGGCTGTAATGCAAGGTGACTGGTCAACAAGTCACAATTCGCCTGCATTGCAATATTTCCTTGGCTGCTAGCACTGAAGAGAAATCTCTCCAAATGAAAGCAGTCTGGGATGTATTGACTGTAATCACTGGAACTGAATAGCCAGTTTAGCGATGCCTTTAGCAAATTGAGAGATATGATAACTGCAAGGCTCTATTATGTAAAGTGCTGCTATTGTGATCACACACCTAAAGTGGCTCTGAATAACAACAGGCAAGATTTATAATGTGCAATAAGGACAATTTGGCCAGTTCTGCTGGAGACAACTATATATCTGTCTTTTGAAACAGCCTTTGTTAGAGATGGTATATGAGGTGACCTGGTATGACCATCTACCTGTCATGCATACCGATGGCTTGTTCAGCCCTGGATTATGAGTGAATTGGATTAATTCCTCTCTCTTTCATCACGACTGTCACTGTTCCATAACTTTCATTTTAAATCTAATCCATATTGCAGGGATGAAGCTCTTGCAGCGCCGTCGCAGACGGGCAACGTTGAATTCAAATGAATTCACAACAAACTCTAAATGCAAGAATGAAATTATGTATCCCGTTTTCATCTGTCTGTATCATTTGTCCCTAGTGAAAGGAAGAGGTGGCATTCTTCTTTTGAGATGGCAGGGTGAGTATTAACTTCATTTTAAAGAGAGTGAGCTGGTTACATTTTGCAAAGTTAGGTGATAGTCACTCCCCACTCCACTTATAAACTTTTTTCTTTTTCAACTGATGGTGAGAAGATTGTCATGGTGCCCATAGGGGACATGGGCTATGCTGAAATGTCCCATCTCACACATTGCCTGCTGTGGATGAAGATATAAATGTTGTTGTTGTTTGACTTCAAACAGTGAAATCACTACAGTTGGTGTCACCCCAGCCAAGCCAATGGCCTCACAAAAGTAGAACAGACCACCATGGATGAAAAAGGCTCTAGTCTACTGGTCATCAATGGCTGGTGGACCGGGGCACATGAACGAACCATCCATGTCCCAAGCTTTTTTGGTCTACCTGCCCTATTTGCAACTCCTGAAGGGGTCCATATACTCTTAGGTGAAGGGAGTGCCTGCCAGGTTTTGCTATGGCATGCGGACAGTGTACAAGCTATCTTCCTTGCCAACTGCAGGTGGGTGAAGTGGTTCCTCCCCAGAGCCTTCAATCTCTGAGAGTCCCAGTGTACCCATGTCAAGGTGCAGCAGTACACACTGGAAGTCAGTCCCTTCTCACAAACACACCAGGAGGCATCTCCCTCTGAGGTGTTCCCTGGTGTGGTCTGCACCCTCTGCACCACCAAGAAATGCCTCTGCCTTCATGTCATTTCCAATTTATGAAGACCCCAAGGTGAACCTATAATGGGGTTTTCTGGGGTTGAGAATGTGCAACTTGCCCAAGGTCATTCAATAGGTTCTGGTTCTGGTTTTTAGTACAGCATGCCCTTCCCTTATGCGAGGATCCATTCCGCCCCCCCCCCCCCCCACACACACACCTCACATAAGGGAAAAACACGTATGCTCGAGCCCCATTAGAAACAATGGGGTTCGTGTATGTGGGATTCCCCATTACTCCTTCCGGGGTGTGAGAGGAGTTTTTCTGGTACGGCTTCCAGCATATGCTGGAAGCCACGCATGGCGCGCCTGCCTATAACGCAGGTGCACTATAATTTCAGTACTATTGTTTAGTTGGATCTGTAATAGTAGAATTTTATGCATAACAACAACAACAACAACAACTTATTTATATCATGTCTCTCTGTCCAACACAACCAAGGCAGCTTACAAGTTAAAACAGTACAAACCCATATCCCAATCTCCCATCCCTAAAATAATGATTAAACTATACAGAATTAAAGCATACTTTAAAATAAGCATTCAAATCATAATAATAAAATTTGTTTATACACACACACACACACTTTCCTCCTTACTTTTCCCCCTCATTACAGTCAGTATTGGGCGGGCAGAGCCCTACTGAAGATGGAGCAAGTTTGTTTTCTTCAGCTCCAGAGAATAGGACCCAGAGTAACGGGTTCAAACTACAGTATAGGAGATTCCACCTCAACATTAGCAAGAAGACCTTCCTAATGTTCAAAAGTGGAAGACTCTGTCTTGGAGTGTGGTGGAGTCTCTTTCTTTGGAGGCTTTTAACCACAGACTGGATGGCTATCTGTCAGGAGTGTTTTCATTGTGTCTTCCTACATGGAAGGAGGTTGGATTTGCATCTCTTGCGACTCTATGTTTCTATTAGGTTTTTAATTTTAGTTTAATTTTAATTTTCTTTTTTCCTGAATGTCTGTTACTTTGATTGTAAATTAGATTGTCCATGGTAAAATTATAGATATCAAAAAAAAGCCATTGGCCATTTTGGCCAGGAGATTCCTGACACTCCAATGAGAAAGTATTTCTTTCTGAGCAATATATTTGACCCATTTTTACTGTATTTTTTAAAAAGTAGTCTTTCTTCCCAACTGTGAAAAATCAAGTTTCAAAACCCCCGAAAAGAAGTTGCAGGCCAAACAATATATTTCAACAGCTGGGGTCTCTTGAATGGGGTCTTCAGCAAAGGCGCAGCATTATGAATCTAACAAAAACTTGTTTCAAGAGCAACCCTCGCTGTGCATTAGTAGTCAGGTGCTCCCTCTGAGTTTGGGAGCCCTTTAAGTGTCACCATAAGCTACACTTAGGAGAAAGAGAGGAAGAAAGAGTAGGCTGTGGAAGTAGTAAATTGTTAAAAACATTCCATTTTATTGCGGCTGTCATCCAGTTCTTCTCATTGTAAATCAATGGGAACTTTATTTCTGATTGAGCTGAGAACAGGTTTAGGCATTCATCAATAACACAACTGAGTAAAACCAAACAAAACTTCCTGCACCAGACAGCACATTTGAAAGCAAACAAAGGAAAGAGGACTATATATCTATTTTGCAAGTCTACCCAGGATTAGAAAGGAGGGGAACACATGCACCTTGGAATGAATGTGGGACTTGGGGAATGAAAAAGAATGGGGAAAGGCCATTGAGATTCTGGGTTGGTGGTGAAAATTCATTCTGATTATATTTCACAAAGCCACATTACTAATCTGCCCATTTATCTTGTCTGGGTTGTGTGTATGTATATATATGGATGAGCCCTCTCTTCCTAAGCCCCGTTCCATTCAACGTATCATCTCGAAAATACTGAAATAACGTATACAAAAAATCAGACATCATTTCAGAATATCCAAGAGCAAGGATGGGAAACCTTGATGTTCTTGAACTCTCACTCCCATCATCCCCAGCCAAAAGGGCAATGGGGAGGGATGATGGAAATTGCAGTTGTACAAGCAATGTCACTATTATGCACGCTTGCTCATTGTGCTTCCCATCTTGAAAAACGTCTTTATCGTCTCTCCTTCAGCTTGAAGAAAAGCTACATTTGGGAGATGATCGTTCCAAGAAGCTGCCAGTCATCAGGACCAGTGACAGGTTTTTATTATTATTTTATAGTCCCCCCTCCCCAAAAAAATAACTTTCCCAAGCTGTGATCTCTCCAGAAATTCCTTTCTCCCTCCCTCCATATAAAATGAAGATCAATGTCCCTTTAGTCATCCTCTTTATGTCAGAACTGAATTCCGCTGTAATGCCAAGCATCCCATGTGCAGGTTCAGAAAGAGCTCAGCATATTAATGAGGTTAACTTGCAAAGCTTAACGCTGTTAGCTTTGGTATAAAGGAAAAGGATTGGCTGGGGCATTTCTTTGAGCCCTTCTTCAAGAAGCAATTTCACGTGGCCACAAAAGTTCACTCTCAGTGGGGGAAAGGGATACTGCAGATCATTCGGCAAAAGAGAACTCGACGGGACACGCCTGAGAGAGAAAGAAGCCCCCAAGAATTGCTATTGTGTTGCAAAAGAGGATTTTTTTTTGGGGGGGGGAATGAAGCTGTACTACAATCATCCAAAATTGATTTCAGACAAGCTTAGAATTCTCTCTTGATTTCTGCCTTTCTGTTCCATTGAATATTAAGAGACGGCTGATGAACTGGTGAAACTGTGGCCCTCCAGAAGTTGTTGCACTACATTTCCCACCAGTCTTTGCTCACAGGAGAGATGATGGGAGAGACTCCTTAGAGTTATGGCCCTGATGAAGAATAGCTCTTCTTGTCTGATTTAAACTAATTTGCCTCACAAAGGCTATCACATACCTTCCAACATTTCACAGATGAAAAGCCAAGCTGCATTCGAATGTGGTCAACATGGTGGAAGTTGCAATGGGCTCTTCGTGTCTGCTGGGATTTGGTTCCAGGACCCTCCATGGATACCAAAATCTGTGGATGCTCAAGTCCCATTAAGTAGAATGGCATAATAAAATGCTGCCCCTTATATGAAATACCAAAGTCAAGGTTTTCTTATTGGAATTTTTCTATTTTAAAAAATATTTTCAAGCTGTGGATGGTTCAATTCCCGCATACAAAATCCATAAATACAGAGGGCCAACTGTATGAATGAGAAAGAAAACACAAACTAGGAAAGGTTGTAACAGTCTGCTTTTGCCTAAACCTACTGGAAAGGACAAGATTGTACTATTTCCTCTCCCAGCAGAGAAATAGGTACAGCACAGCTAGCTCCCCACTAAGGATTTCCATTTCATTCTCCATTTCCCTAAAATCTCAACTTCTTTCTCTCATGCCTTCCAAGTGCTCCTCACTTCTTTTGCTATTTCTTTCAATGTTAATAAGAGATAAGGGAAAGCAAATTCTCCATCCATTTGCATCGTCCCAATTTAATAGGTAGTTTAGTACTATTCTGCTTGCTATGCACACACTTTTAAAACAAATCTATTTCAATATTATAACCTGATCATTATTTTGTCAACTCCCCTGAATACAGGTTTGGGGAGAAAGGTAGAATATCAGTCAAATCAATCAATGATGAACTGTTGCTACAGTCCCCAGGATGGATATGTGTTGTACCTTCTTTCTATACCAATGATAAAGATGGTGTCATGTACGGGCTGACTTTATCTCAGAAATCCAAACCTCAGAGCAAAAACAAAAAGCTTTATTCAGAAAACTAAAGTAGTTCTCAGCATAGAGATGTTGTTAGCACTAAAGCAATGTCAATTTCCTAGTAGATTGAAGGCACAGCATAATCCAAACCATTTTGTACGTTCAAACCCCATCCATTCCCACTCCAAAACATCCCTTTTCCCAGGGCTGCTCTGTTGTCCCTCTTCATACCAATGGCATTCCCATGGAACTGACCTTGGCAGCTCCCAATGACTCTTACCTCCCCTTCACATCTACACATTACCCAGCTCCAGAAAGATAAACATACCTTTCACCCAGCAATATCAAAGTCCGTGTAGTGTAACTCTCTGCATGCAGAGCTATGCATTAATCATACTACAGTATACTTGTTCTCAGTGGGCAATATTGCACAATTAAATCAACATACCACATATGCAACCAAATGTTAGGTAAAGCTTTCCCTTGACATGAATGTCTAGTTGTAACCGACTGTAGGGGGCAGTGCTTATCTCCGTTACAAAGCTGAAGAGCGAGCATTGTTCAAAGATGCCTCTGGTGATCATGTGGCCAGCATGGCTGCACCAAACGCTGTTACCTTCCCACCAGAATGGTACCTATTTATCTACTTGCATTTGCATGCTTTTGAACTGCTAGGTTGGCAGAAGCTGGGACTAGTGATGGGAGCTCACCCCATCATACGGCACTCGGACCTCGAACTGACAGCCTTCTGAACTTACAATAATCAGAATTGGTGTCTTAGCCACTAAGTGTCTTAACCACTCTTCCGGCAGGCCTTCCCCGACTGACCTGTCATTAAAAGAATAACCCCGTCTGCCACAGTTACTCTTATCATCTGCCTAATTTTAACTGTTTAATAATTAATTTTAAGCTAAAACTGTTTTTGAGTGTGTTTTTGAAGTTGTAATTAAGGTGTTTTATATTTATGTGGGTGGAGGTTTGGGGATTGTGATCATTTATGATTTATTGTATTATGTAATTTTATTCTGTATTGCAACCTGCCTTGATCCGTAGGGAGAGGTGAGCTAGAAATAAATATTGGTATTGGTATATTATTATTATTATTATTATTATTATTATTATTATTATTATTATTATTAT
>NC_056529.1:18164813-18197579 GCF_019175285.1 Sceloporus undulatus | reverse complement strand
GCCACCACATCCAAATTTACACATGTCTTAATGTGCAATGGCAACGTATGAACAACTCAGCTTCTGCAACCTTGAACTGAATGAAGATGCTCCAAATCAGACAAACTGCAACTGTAAGGTGCACCCTTTTCTATCTACATCCACAGCACAGTTTCTGCAACTGATCTTCCACATAAGACAAAAATATCCCACCATTTCCATATACATACATGAGGCATCATCAAGATTCTGGCTATTATATTCAAAGGAATTGGTGAGTGTGCATGTGTGCTTTCTATAGAGTAATGGTGTTTCAATCCATGCATTAGGCCAGCAAGTGTAAATTGGGTTAGTTTGCTTCCAAAGATGAACGGTGTGGAAAAACTCACCCAACCCTAATAGGAATAGAGCCATCCATTCAATGGAATGCATTTGTGTGAAAGTAGGTGGTGGAAATCAATATTAGAAAAAAAGTGGGGGATGAAATTAGGGTCATTTTTACCATGTGAAACCATTAGACCAGACTTATTAGAGACAGGTAAGGAAATGGTACGTGCCTCTGAAGCAAAATATGAAGCAAAAACCAACAGAGGTAGCAAAAAGTATGATATTGTAAATTATTGCTTTCTCACTCCATAATGGTTATGCCGCTAATAAAAAGCTATAGTTCTCTGTAGAACTGACTGACAGTTAATTTTCCTCCAGAATTTATTAGAGAATTTTCTCATAATTACCTGAAGTGAACAACAGCAGTCAAACAATTTGGAGAAGTAAAGAGACGGAGACGGAGAGACGGAAGCAGAAAAAAATTCATTTCTGCCAGTTAATAACTGAGTTCCACACCAGAACTCATCCATTATTTCCACATTTTCCTCCAGAAATCAGGAATAATGAACTCCATGGCATTTATGGTCTTTAGCAGAATCTTATGTCATCACTCTGACAGTTAGTTACTTCATTTTGTACGACTTTTAAAAAATGGACAGTAATAATCTGCCATATGGTAAATCGGCTATTATAAGATGGGAGCCTTTTGGTGACTTACCCTAGAGAAAGGGTCCCTTGCTTTGAGAGTTTCTGCTTGGCAGAATGGGGTTGGACTGGATGGCCCTAGCGGTCTCTTCCAACTCTATGATTCTGCTCATCAGCACCTGTGTAACCTCTCTCCTTGCACCCCACACCTCCTGTCCCTCTAGCATAGTTATACCGGTCAACAGGTTCTTGGATATGCGTGTCTTTTTTCTTACTCCAGTCAACAGGTCTTTGCATTACTTAACTCTGGATATGGTGGGGGAAAAGCTCAGTCTCAGTGTCATTTGTTGTTACTGGGTGCCTTCAAGTCATTTCTGACCTATGGCGACCCTAAGGCGAACCTATCCAGGGGTTTTCTTACCAAGATTTGTTCACAGGTTTGCCATTGCCTTCCCTTGAAGGTGAGAGCATGTGACTTGCCCAAGACCATGAAACTCAGTGGGTTTTATGGACCAAGTTGGGAATCAAACCCTGGTCTCGAGTCATAGTCAAGCACTCAAACCACTACGTCATGCTGCCTCTCATTTTTTTCCAATGTCATTGCCTTTTTCCAAATGGTTCTTGCCTCCTCTTTTACCCTTCACTCATATTTTGTTCAAAATCCAACAAATGACCTATCAAGAAAAGCTTTTCACCTGGTAGCTGATAGCTTCCATGTTAGTGAGATGATGGATGATGAATCTGCTCCAGGTTTTAGTTCAGACTTCTCTGAGCAACTGTCCAAAACCACCTCTCCAAATCACTTCAGGAGATACTTCTTTTAAAATGCAGGCTAAAATGTGGAGTTGCCCCACTGACATGGAAGACACCATCTGCCACTGCTTTTTAGTTGTCTGGACATTTTAATATGCACTTCGATCTTCCTTGCATTTGCTTGTTGGTTTATTTTAAATCAATTCTGTTGAATGCCTTGGTTTTGTGTTAATGCTGCCTCTGCTATTTTGTCTCATAGTGGTTGCCTGTTTATATTATTTTCCTCCTGTTATTCCACTTTAAGCTACTTGGCATGTGACAATCATCAAGGCATTTTAAGTAATAGCTGTGTGCCCAAACAGACATCCAGTCTTGGCTTTTTGACACCCAGTGAAGGCAAATGGATACATGCAATTTAAGCAGTGAACTGTATGGTTTTCACTCTTGTTTTAAAGGCTTTCTTCAAATTACAGTACTGCAAACCAGAAACAAAAATAATCCCCAAATGCATATATAGAACTGCAGTCCCAGATCCATTGCATTTAAACCATTTTTCCCAAGCTTTGATAAAAATTAAATCTTTTTAATTCAGGGTAGGCATAGTGGTTTGAGTGTTGGACTATGACTCTGGAGACTAGGGTTCGATTCCCAACTCAGCCATCAAATCCGCTGGGCGACTTCCAGCAAGTCACACTCTCTCAACCTCAGAGGATGGCAATAGAAAACTCAGTCTGAAGAAACTTGCCAAGGTTCACTTTAGGGGCACCACAAGTTGAAAACATATTTAAAGGCACACAACAGCAATAAAGGCAGGATAATACAAGTGGCTAGAATATTGATGCCTGTGCATTTACAGCTCTGTATCGATTTATTTCCCCCTTGAAGAAAACACTCTCAACACAATCTGAATTTCAGGATTGTGTGCAGAAGAGAAGCTTCTATTCAATAACTTTTTGAACTAGCTACCCCCAGCATGGTAAAAAACATAAAGTCCACCGAAATGGAAATCATAGCAAAAGCCGAAGCTGGTGAAAGACAATATTATCCTGGGATTTGTAGTTTTCTGATGCATCAGCACAAAGAAGGCTGTGACTTTGTGAAACCCCAAATTCCAGGATTCCATAGGACAGAGCCACAGCACTTAAAGCCATGTCAAGCTGTATTATTTCTACATTGCAGATGCACCATACGACAGGACTATAGATAATGGACTTAGGGCCCGAACAGACGGGCCAAACTAAAGCTGCTTTGGGTCACTTTGGAGGTATGCTGTTTAAATGATGCATGTATCCTAAGAGGCTGGAAGCTGCGCCAAAGCCATGCTCAGTCCTAAGGACTGGAGCGCAGCTTCTGGCCTCTTAAGGTGCATGCGTAATTGAAACAGCATACCTCCAAAGTCTGTTCTGTCTGTCTGTTCGGGCCCCTAGTTTATATATGGTAGACTTTTGCTGAATATTAGTAGAAACCTATAGGGCTTATGGATGCCTCCTTGCTAGCAGAAACTGTACGATCAATTGTTGTGGATGATATACTGTTGACTGAATAGGCAGCTGGACTAGATTGCTTGGCAATATGCCCTATAGGACTCTCTTCTCATTCTTCTCTGTGATATAAACACATTCCCGTGGGGTTAAACAAAATGTGGTATGTCTGCTGAGGTTTAAATTTCACCAGCTTCCATGTTCTTGAGTTGAAACCAAAGTTGCATCTGGTGCAAGATTGGGATACATATGTTCGACATCATACATGAAACAGAAGAGCAGGCTGATATGGAAGTGGACTCAACTCATAGGCATACAATAAGGATTCAGCCAAGATGTCACAATCAACACACAGGCCAACAATTCTTTCCAGAATCTCACTGTAGCTCTGAATTCGACAACTGAATCTGGCCTGTGTTGGGGAGGCAAATCGGAACGAAAAGACAGAATTCTCCGAATGTGTTATACTGGTTTTAATTAAATGTCGTCCTCTTCCGTTTGTTGTAATAAAGCTCATTACAAAAGATTATTGCTCTGTTGTGTGGTGATCATATATAAAGAAACAGCCGTATATCTTGCTGGCGTATTATGAAAATTAAAATTCCCGATACTACCCTAGTAATTAATTTCCACAGGGAAACGGGTTTAGTTTAGTAACAAGATTAATGAAAAAATGTTGCACAAGGCACAACATTTCTGCAAGGGAGAGGGCAATCCATTTCTTCTCCTTTTCCCACACTGCAGAAGCATTTTGCAGGAACTCACTACCCATCAAGCTATCACAGTTTGTTATAGCGCACAACCGGAGCTTGTCTATAAAAAGTGGATTGTGGCATGTTGAACATTGGTTAAGATAACTGGCAGCCCCAAATACTTTATGCTTATGCAAATGGGAAAAGCTTTTAATAACTATACAATCTATTGTGGCTTGGTCCTGAGTTGGTTTGGCTTTGTGGAGGGCTGGAGTGATGTTCAATGCAGCGATGGGAATCGTGTGTCCCTCCAGATGTTGATGGTCTACAGCTACCAGAAGATCCAATCATAGACAATGGACTTTTTCCACACAGGGACGTATGTGCTTCCATCTTGAAAATGTTAAAGTGTGGGCAAGCAAATTTGCTAATGCCTATCACACACAAAGCACAACAAGGGGTTAAAAGCACATTACTTAGGCAAGAAAGTGGGTCAAAAGTGAATTTGGGTTTCAGATGGATGAGGACAAATCCTCTTGCTAGCTTGGAAATAACTTTTTTGTGCATGCTCCAAACAGTCATTTCGACAAGTGCATACACACACATGTTCCAGAGAGGGAAGGGAAATTGGGGAGGAAAATCCTCTTTGCCCCAGAAGCTGTTTCAGACAAAGGAAGGCTGAGGTTTCCCTTTGCAAACTCCCTTAAAACTCCACACACATGAGAGAAAGAGGAGGTGGAAGGTCCATAAACCTGCTTGATTTCAGGCAGGGCTGATGCCCTCCTTTCCCAGGATGTATCCTCCATTCCTCCCTCCTGTCCAGGAGGAATTCCAATACATCCTTTGCCTTCTCTCACCATCTGTTCCCTGCTGCAGAAGGAAGGAGACCAGCTGTGTGAAGGAAAGAGATGTGTGTGTATATTCTGTGTGTCCCTTTAAGAACAAGGCTTTCTCCCTCTTCTTGGCACAGCAAAGGAACCATGGGCAATCTGGGAACAGGGAGAATCCGACACATGGTTTTCAGACTGCTGCAATTACATGAAGAATGTAAATTCATCAACAAACTGGACATGAAAACACAGTATTTTTTGCAAAAATGCTTATTCCCTGCTTCATCTCACTTTCCGTCTGGAGTCTGACTGGTTTGTGCGCAGCGTCGGCTGAAAAGCAATTGTGAAATTGTCCCTATCGCCCTGGATGACCCTGCATTGGGACCAATTTAACCTTCCAGTCTTCCCCGTGTGAAAAAGTCCAATGGTGAGGAATGCAGAGAGCTGTTGTGCAACAATATCTAGAGACCCACTAGCTCTCTTGCTGGACCATTAGCTTCTTGCAACCAAAATAATGTTTGATTTAATCCAGTTTTGTCATAGCAAAGGTCAATTAAAGAGGAAGTCTTGAAAATGAAATTGCTTGAAGCTGAGCAGTTCTACTAGTAGCTCTTTGCCCTGAGGTTGATGTGATCCTCAAGAAGGTCCAGCCTGGTCATTGCAGGCTTCCCAATGTCCACATTCTTTCCCCCATGACACCATTTCATCTTAAGCGTTTGCTGAGTGGTATACAGGACATTGGCTTTTATTTTAGATTTTAAAGGAACTAGCTAAGGTACTGAATTTATTGCAGGGACAGAGTCTCATACCCAGGATAACTCATTTAAAATCTGAAACAATACACAGAGCAAATTCACTGCACTCCTTCCATGGAAGCCACCAGTTGCCTCTGGATCAAATGTAGCTTTTCTACAGGTATCCATTTCAGCTTGGTTTGTAATACCAGTGCCGTTGCGTTCTGTTTTTGCAATGTGTACATTTTGTTCATTTTGCCTCCACCCAGCACATCAACACATTTAATGCCATTTCCATTGAAACACAGGGACTAAGTTAAATAATGCCAATGGCAGCGTTAGTAATACATTTGTTCCCGTCCTGCATCTCCTGTCTTCTAAAATAAAATTCAATTTTCTCTGTACATAGAAAATGAAATTAACCAAAAAGGAAAAGAAAAGCTTACTTTCATAATTTTTTGTGATAAATGCATAACTTTGCCAGAGGTGGTATATAGGAGGGGAAAAGTTATTTGCAAACTGGGTTGTTCACTGAATGAACTTTTCCTTCAGAAGCTCAACCGTAGCCCTTTGGGTACATAAATTCCAGCTTTCCTAGCAAATAATCCCCCACCTGATAATGGTATTTATTTATTTATTCCCATTTCAGAACTTGGCTGATCAACTTGCTCACCCCAACAATGCGGATTTAGGAGTTCAGGTGCCTGTTAGATTTCACTTCAAGTAACTCAACCAGGAAGTGACCAGGGAAATTACATATACGCTTGCATCTTGAAGTTCAAAGCATGTTCTACACATAGTAAGCATGGTATTGATCAATTGCTACCACTCGAGAAAAACAACGAGGCCCTGAGGCATGTCCTTGAATTTTTCAATTTCCTTAGCATATTCCTTTCTCCCAAACCTCCTGCTCACCCCCCTTTTTTCTGCTGCTCAAACAGTTTCACAAGAAATAAAAAGAGGGGTTGCATTATTTATCATCATGGTCAGCGTCTTTCAATATCCAAATGAACACACATTCCTAATAATAAGGCAGCTCTGAAAATGGCAGTGTATCACAGAATCATAGAATCGTAGAGTTGGAAGAGGCCACAAGGGCCATCTAGTCCAACCCCCTTCTTCCATGCAGGAAATCCCAATCAAAGCATCCCTGACAGATGGCCATCCAGCCCCTGTTTAAAGACCTCTAAGGAAGGAGACTCCACTACACTCCGAGGGAGTTTGTTCCACTGTCAAACAGCCCTTACTCTCAGGAAGTTCCTCCTAATGTTGAGGCGGAATCTCTTTTCCTGTAGCTTGCATCCATTGTTTCGGGTCCTGTTCTCTGGAGCAGCAGAAAGCAAGCTTGCTCCATCCTCTATATGACACCCCTTCAAATACTTAAACAGGACTATCATATCACCTCTTAACCTTCTCTTCTCCAGGCTAAACATCCCCAGCTCCCTAAGTCATTCCTCATAGGACATAGTTTCCAGACCTTTCACCATTTTCGTCACTCTCCTTTGGACACACTCCAGTTTCTCAATGTCCTTTTTGAATTGTGGTGCCCAGAACTGGACACAATATTCCAGGTGGGGCCTGACCAAAGCAGAATAGAGTGGTACTATTACTTCCCTTGATCTAGACACTATACTTCTATTGATGCAGCCAAAAACTGCATTGGCCTTTTTAGCTGCCACATCGCACTGTTGACTCATGTTCAGCCTGTGGTCTACTTGGACTCCTAGATCCCTTTCACATGTAGTCTCATTCAGTCAGGTGTCCCCCCACCTATATCTGTGCACTCGACCACCACTTCTTTTCCTCTGAATATACTAACATGTGGTTTAGATTAAGTGTGCATGTGCCTTGTCAAGCTGGTTTGTTGTTGTTGTTGTTGTTGTATGCTGTCAAGCCATCTCAGACGTACGGTGACCTTATCATGGGGCTTTCCCAGCAGCATTTCTTCCAATTTTTTGGAATCTCACCATAGCATCTAGTGAAAGACTTAAGACCATTAGTGCATTTTTGAACCGAACTGCAGACAGTGTTTTGACTTCCAGAAACCACTGCTACAGTTGGGTAGAGCAGAATGAATTCTTTCCGCTGCCCACTGGGACTGGATATGAATGATAGAAACAAGCGACCACAATGTAAGGGTGTTTAACTGCCATTTGATTTATAATGGCAAATAAATAAATAAATAAATAAATAAGCTTACTTTACTCTGACAAAACGTCAGATTACTTTTGGGAGCATGCATTGATTCACTGTTCTCTCCATCAATCCCACTCCAAGGCACTTTTTAATAATATAACTTTCTAATGGCATTGCATGCTATTTCTGGATGACATTATGCTTTTTCCCAGGAGCAATTATCCTTTCCTTTTCCATCCCAAGGAACAGTTTCAGCTGATGGATCCAAGGTCAATGGAAAGCGTTGAATCTGCTCTAGGTTTTTAGTGTGAACTTTATCTCACCATCTACTCCCAAAATAGGTTCAGAAATTTGGATTTCAAATTTCTGCAGATTCATTGCCTGCCTAGCCATCCTTGCAGCCACTAGTGTCTACGGGGATGGAGACAATGAGGGAAGAAAAGCTTAAATTCACCTTTTTTTCATTCTGGATCTTCAAGTTGTTTTTGACTTACGGTGACCCGAAGGCAAATCTCTTACAGGGTTTTCTGGGGCTGAGACTATGGGACTCGCCCAAAGTCACCCAGAGAGTTTCCATGGCCAAGCGGGAATCAAACCCTTATCTCCATAGTCCTAGTCCTATGCTGAAACCACTATACCCTCTGGTATTTAAGCAAACTATTGATAGCAAAATGAACAAGATAAGCAAAATTTCAGTAGGAAAACAGAAAAGACAACTGATGGATATTTTTGTCTGGCTTTAAACATACATCTGCTTTCCTTGTTTTCTGTAGACACCCCCATGGATTATAAACTCTTCCCCATTCATGCAAGCCTGAATATTCCCATTTTCCTCTGCAGTGTCTCTCAAAATAGCAACTGAAAATAATGTAGCACTACTTCCAGTCATCATTTTGAAGGGGAACACAGAAGAAAATGGAGGTGTTTGGAGTAGCAGGAGGTTTGGGCTGGATTTTCATGTGTGTGTGTGTTTCCACACTTTGGAAGATCTGTCTGCTTTTCAAGCGTTCCTCAACCTTGCAGAGGAGCTGAATCACAAAAATGATATGAACAGGAGCAGGCAGCTTCAAAGGACCAAGCACCATATTTCCACTTTCAAGACCTCTAGAGGCTGCACTTGCCTTAGAAATAAGCATTTCCCCCCTAAATATCAAAACGAGAGGAAAGGAGATTCCACTCTGGATTTGACTTGGAGGTCTCCAGAGTAGCTGAATGTCAGTTACACCTCTCTATAGACAAAACCATCACTCCTGAAGGCTTCAAGGAGTGAAAAAATACCAATTATTTTTAAAGGAGGCAATCTAGCAGGAAGATATGAAAACAGCTTTCTGTATACCCGACCATACCAACATTTGACCATCTGCCATAGGGAAGGGCAACTATGGGGAGAGCAAATTTCCATCTAGACCCAAGAACGAATACTCCCCCACAACACAAAAAGCCCAAATGGCTCCCCTTTACACACAAAATGGTGTCCAGAAGTGATATCACATCACTTTCTATTTCCCTTTAGAGAGGGACTATAGAGGACAAAAGAGGAATTGGAGGGACTCTCTAAGGTTGGTTGGTGTGGTTGTGTTTTCATGTAGAGTAGAGGGGATTCTGCTTAGTGTTAGAGGGGAAGTGCCAAAAACTGTTCCATTTTTGTTAAAAACATGTGGGTTGGAAGGCTGGGGGAGGCTTCAGTGGCCACAAAATGTGGTCTGTAAGCCATGTGCAATTCTCATTGAGCCTCGCTGTGTGCATTTTTTGAGACAAATGAATGCACAGAGAGAGATGCCTATCAGGAATATATCAAGTTGCTGTATACCTGTCCGGGAAAGCAGCCAAAGGGCTGATAAGACAGCTAGTTTTCAAACAAACAACCCCCTCCCAGCACAGCAAAGTCAGTGTAAGCTACACAGTCCTGGAGAATTACAGTAGCTTTACCAAAAGGGTTTACCAGAAGAATTGTCAGACAGTCCGAGGTTCAGGGTAACAGATAGGCAGGTAGATAAAGCAGTCCAAGGTCAAGTTTCCGGGTAGTCAAGACAAGAAGCCAAGGAGCCAGAGACAGAGTCTTTCCTCTAAAAGAGTCAGATATCCACTGGCAAAGAACCACACATGCTCCAGGTGCTTAAGAAGGCAAGGAGCTGGCCTTCAGCTGTGCCTGATTACGAAGACGCTTCTGATACAGCCTCCGAGAACTTCGAAGGCCCTCTCTTTCTGCTCGACGCTCATTGAAGGTAGGCACGCTGCCCAGATCCTCCTCCATGTCCACAGCCTCGGCACCAGGCAAACTTGACTGCTGAACCTCTGGAGGGGCCATAGACTCTGCTCCAGAAGAACTAGGGCCAGCCTCTGGCTCCTCCATTACAGGTTCAAGCCCCTGGGACTCTGGCTCCTCCGTTATAGGTTCAGATCCCAGAGGCTCTAGCTCATCCTCTGAGTCCTCCAAGCCATCTTCCAGGCTGGGCATGACAATACCAGATCAGATTATTTGTCCACCCAGCCTAATGTTGTCTACTATACTGGAAGAGGTTGTGTAGTATTTGGAACTGGTGTCCTACCACTGAGAGACCTCCTCCCATGGTGAGACATTATGACCACATCCTCTTCATAACTAGCTGCCTGCGATTATTAAAAAATTATCATTATTATTATTATTATTTTGGAGGAGGATAAGTGTTTTCATCTGTTCCTTTTATTTCCAGCTGGCTGATAATCTTTGGCACCGTTTTCAGAGGAAAATTGAGGCCAAATGCAAGTCTGCACATATGTACCTGTCTAATACATGCATTTGCAAATTGTGTGCTGATCATAGAAGTCCATTTACATTTTTTGGATCCTCCTAAAACAACTGACCTGCATTTTTTGGATCTTTAATGACATAAACAGTACAGAGTAATGAATAATAAGAAAAATATGTAAAGATGTGGAGAAGGCAGAAGGTGGAGGAATCAGCCAATTACTGTTATCATATATTATAATCCTAGCTCATTTTTCCTTTGGAAAAGCAAACTGTGTTTTCTGCTCTAAGGCAAGAGCAAGTCCAGTCCACTGTAGCTCCAAAAACGCACTAAATATTCCCAGACCATTAACCTGGCCTTAGTGCAACTTCATGTTTTTGCTCCAATTTTATGGTATATTAAATCCTCCTCCTGATTTCCCATCTGATACATGGGGGAAGAGATGTTTTACACTCTATCTATAGGAGAAAGACCTCTGTGAAACCTGAACACTTGTATATCAAGTTTACATACCACATGCCAGGAAAACATTTCCTCTGCCTTGCTAATACAGCTGGCCCTCTGTATCCTAGGATTCTTTATCCATGGATTCAAGCATCCACAGCTTGAAAACATTCAAAACGTCATGAATTCCAAAAAGAAAACCTCGATTTTGCCATTTTATATAAGGGACACCATTTCATTATGTCATTATATTTAATGGGATCCACAGATTTTGTTATCCAAACCGGAGCCAGGTATAATAGTTTGTGCTTAAGACTGGAGTTTAAAGTTGGAATCTGTGCTTAGCCATGGAAAACCCACTGGGAGATCTTGGGCAAATCACACTCTTTCAGCCAGAGAAAACCCTGTGATAGGTTTCCCTTTGGGTCACTATAGATCAGAAATGACTTGAAGGCACACAACAACACAAGGTCTCCCCATCATAAAAGCAAAGGGTAGGGAATAATGAAGCATGTAGTAAAATCACTATCATGGACAGTATTTAGTGAAATGCAGGATGGGTTACAAATGTGATTGATGGCCATGGGGTTGCCACTTGTGTGACAGGCAAGGAAAACTTTGTAGTCAGTAATTAGGGATGGAACCTCTTTTGTTCTTGTATGTGAGAATGACATATAGCAAAGATTTTCTTCTCATCTATAAGGCAAGGGCATGTTTTCTGCCAATTTGAAGGAAGTTTTCAGATTTGCAAGACTGCTTTTTGTGCAATCCCATAAATTGCACAGATAAACTATGATTGCTGCTGCCTTGCTGCAAGTGTTGTTGTTGCCATTTTAAGAAAATAAGCACTGGATGAGTTGCGTGAGCCTTTTTGGTCAGACAATCCATCTATGCTTGCTATGTTGTGTCGAATTTTGTGTAAAGGCATAAGGGGGTGAGGGTGAGCTTGTTGTGTTTGTCATTTCCCATGCTGGGAAGCAAATTCTCTCAGGATTTAACACATTCTTAGAAGGCTCTCTGGGTGTGCCAAGAATTGGTGCAGCCTGTCTCATTGAGAAACTAAGGGCCTGAACAGACAGGCCAAAATCAAGCTGTTGTGGGTCACTTTGGAGGCATGCTATTTAAATGACACAAGCATCTTAAGAGGCCAGAAGCTGTGCCAAAGCTGTGCTCCAGTCCTTAGGACTGGAGTGTGGCTTTAGCGCAGCTTCTGACCTCTTAGGATGCATGCAGCATTTAAATAGCATACCTCCAAAGTGACCCAAAGCAGCTTTATTTTGGCCTGTCTGTTTGGGCCCTAAATTTCTCACTCTTAATGAGACAGGCTGCATATATAATATGTATGTGGTTGCATTTCTTTTTGTCATATATATATATGTTGATTTCCAGTGTAAGTGGATTTGGAATTAATTTCGCACCAAGTAGACTCCAAATCAGTACAAAGCAAAATAGATTGTTTTCTGCTGAATTAAGACCTGCACCAAATCATCTGGACACCTGTAATCTCCAGAAACAGATGAGTACAAATAATGGATGGACTAATGGGCTGACTCAGTATAAATCAGTTTCTTTGGTCCCTTTGATAATTCATTCCAAATAATCATCCTTCTTCCAGCGTTGGCCAGCCAGCGGTCTCTAAGAAACCCACAAGGAGCTTTGAACGACTATGGCCCTCTTCATTTTTGCCCTTTAGAACTGTCATTCAGTATTGCCTCTGGACTTTGATTCTCCCACCATCCAAGGAATATCAAGCAAGGATGGGCCTAGACACTCCTTCTTGGGAATATTCATCTCTGAGGCCAATGCAGCTACAAAACATCCTGATCAGGAGTTTGAGGCTTGTCATCGGAAGCCTTCAGAGACAAAATGCGGCTGCAGGGGGCAGGATTTGGAGCACTCCAACCTTTTAGAAGATAATGGCAGTCATCACCAGTCTTTTATGTAGCTGCTTTCAGAGTACAAACACAAGGAAGCAAGGCACAATAGGAAACTGACACTCCGCAGGCGTAAGATGTCCGGGATGAGAAGCGGGGGGAAAAGATATTTAATAATGTCACTCAGGCAACACCGTGAAACTTGGAGAGCTGACAAAATTCACCTAGGCAATCCTTATTAATACGAAAAATAAAATGGAGATTATTTTATTTCCCCGCAACGAAGGCTAATTCTTTCTTTCCAAATTGTCTCCAAAAAGGTTTTGCATACACCGGGCATGAAATCAATTGTTGAGTGCTTTCATTCTTCTTTTAAATTTTATTTTCCCCTGCTCACCCAATGACAGGCTGTCTCCCTATACAAGGATCCCAGGCTTTTGATAATGACACAAAACAGGAAACATTCAAGCCAATTATGCCGGTAGCTCTATGAAAGGTGTCAGAATGTGGCGCTGCTTCTCTGGAGCAGATTAAATGGGATATTAAAGAGGTTTACAGGAAGGAGGAAGGGGAGAATGATATCAAGCGATGATCAAATTCTGGGTCCAACCCACATTGCGGAGATGGAAAAAATATTGCAAAAAATGAGTTTCTTGGTGGGTAAGTTCAAAATTTATTTTGCATATAAAGTGCACATTTCTGGACAGGAAATGCCATTTCTGTACTGAAAGAAAACCTTCATGTGCAGAAAATAAATTTCCTGCGCCCAAGACAGCATTTTCCATGCATACAACAACATTTCTGTGCAGAAAACGTTGCTTCCTCTGTAAGATATGAGCATGTTATGGTCACAGGATAAATCTCTAACTATGTACAGTCTCCAGAAACGTCACAGTTTTCATTGAGTTTGTGCCAGCAAGGAGGAAAAAATATAGCAAAATTATTACTTCTTGGCTTGCAAGAATACTGTACAACCCACAAAGATTTATGGGGCTATTCATATGACTGACATATGACTGCTGCAAGAATGGGCAATATTTGAAAGTTTTGCATCTAGTTTTCCAACCTAACATCAGAGAAAGGGTTCAATGGGAGATAGGAAGGAATTATTGCAGTTTGCCACCATTTTAACTGCCACGGCTCAATACTATGGAATTTAGGCGTGTAGTTTTGTGAGACGGTGAGTCTTCTCTTTCAGAGAACTCAGGTGCCAAAACAAAACAGCAGGATCCCATCAGATGCAGCCACAACAGTTAAAGCAGTGTCAAGCTGCATTCATTCTGCAGTGTGGGAGCAACCTATGACAGTATAACTATGGCTGCAGGAGAGGAAAGTTGCAAGCAGAAAGAAGGTGAACTAACTGCTATGGTCATGAAGGATGTATGTCATTTCAGGAATAGGCTCTCAAAGCTGGGAGCTTTTCTGAAGTCGAAGGCTTTCATGGCTGGCATCCATAGATTTTTGTGAGTTTTTTGGGTTGTGTGGACATGTTTTAGAAGAGTTTATCCCTGACGTTTCACCAGCATCTATGGCTGGCATCTTCAGAGAGAATGGAATTCTCTGAAGATGCCAGCCACAGATACTGGTGAAACGTCAGGAATAAACTCTTCTAGAACATGGCCACACAGCCCAAAACCTCCCACAAAAAACAGGGAGCTTTTGCATGTCTTCTCTTGTTTCTGTGGTCTTGGAAAAGGTATAACCACTAGCATACTTTACCAGTGGAATTCCAGCCATGGATTGTGGGAATGTTTCTTTCCACCAAACTTTCTTCTATTTGTGCAAAAACGTCTCTGTAAAAAAGCTAGATCCCCTCCCACTTGATGCAAAGCTCTTTCATGCAGTAGGACTGGGAGGGTGGGCTAATCCATCAAAAAGACACAAATAACCTGCCTGATGCTTCTGATTTTTAAAAGTCCATGCAACCAGACAGTACATATTTCTTGCACATGAGAGAATGTATTCGGTGAGCACTGACATCCCTCGAGGGGACAGATTTCAGAAACTGGCTCAGGAAAGTGACAGATACTCCCAGAGAATTGAAGCTTCGGGTACCAGCAGTATCTCCATCCTTTGCTTCTTTCCACCCATTCCCCCTCTCAGACCTGCATCTACTCTGGGGAAGCAAATGGCCAGGAATCATGAATAGTCAATGGCCCAGCTCCTTTAATGTCCATTATTTTTATTATGAGTAAGTAGAGATTCAGCTATCTAGCTATGCAGTGATTTGATCCAGACTGTTGCTAGGACAACCTACAACATCCCCTACTACTTTAGTTGTCCTTTAGCTAGATTTTCATATTACCTATTCCACTGGGATCTGTCCAGAGTGCTGAGTATTTGTTGCCTCTCTTGGCCTCTTCCTATTGCTGGCCACTTTGGGTACATCTACACTGCAGAGGTCATGCAGTTTGACACCGCTTTAAATGCTGTCGCTCCATCCTGGCATCTGGAATTTTACCAGGTCTTTAGCCTTTTCTGCAAAGAGTGCTGCTGTCTTAGAAAACCACATATCCCAGGATCCTGTAGGATGGCACCATGGTGGTAAAATGGTGTCAAACTGAATTATTTCAACAGTGTAGATGCACCCTACATCCTTGATAGAACCCAGAACCTATGACTTATTTGGTAAATATGCAGCCTCTTGGTCATGACCCTAGTCACAAAGGAATAATATACAGAGAAATGGCTCACACCCGCAAGAACGGTTCTTAAGAAGATGTGAGGAATTTCTTAAACACTATGGAAGCTGCCAAGTTTGACTTTTTCAGTAGGTTGTTTGATGGAGCATCTTTATTATTTGGAGACAATAAACACTAGGAACAAAGAACAGAAGGGTCCTAAACAGTCAATTTGGTATTATTACCTTCAAATCATTTTGGATTTATGGCAACTCTAAGGAATACCTATCATGGGCTTCTCTTGGCAAACCCCATTGTTCAGAGGTGGTTTCCCATTGCCTTCCTCTGAGGCTGAGAGAGTATGACTTGCCCAAGATTTTCATAGCTGGGTTTCCATGGCTGAACAGGGATTTGAATCCTAGCCTTCCAAAACCCATCCAACTCTGAACTCTCGTCTTTAAAAACTGTGAAGTGTTTGGAGCCTCTCTTGCGGGAAGACAGAAATTATAAAAACCACTTTGAGAACAAAATTAGCAAAGAATTACATCTATACTTGGGAAAAGCTGGAAAAAATTGCTCTTCTTAAGAAGAGCTTTTCTTTTCACTATTTGGCAGTAATCAAGAGATTTTTGTCAACTCCGGCACTCGCCGGAGCTGAGCATCTACCAAGAAACAAAAACACATTTTCAATTTCGAGAAATAAAATGTCCTTTGGACCTGATTGCTAGCTATAAATTATCTGCCGCAAACACTGGGCTGTTAATAGCCTCTCATCCACAGTTGGATTTATTATTACCATATATTGGATTGATTTGCAAGCTCACAGAATATGTGAGGAAAAGTGGAGATTAATTCCATTAGTTAATCCATGCAATTTCTATGTTTCAAGAATTGCAATGGCCTCCTTTGTGTGTGCATGAATTTCAAGGAAATTACAATATCTATGGATCGGTATAATAAAAATATGTTTGGAATACATTTGGCATATAACTCAATATATTGCATATTTGTGTTTCCCACTGCAGGTCCAAAACACTATTAAGAAATAAATATTTGCAAAGGGTCTGTGTTTGTTAAAGCAACCTTCAATGAATTTGGTTCCTCTCTTCATTTTCACTTCATTGGAATACTTTCCAACTGAAGATCTGGCATTCAAAGACCAACCTCCACAAACAAAATGAAGTTCACTTAAAAAGTAAGCCTTCTCAAGAGAGTTTCTGCCCAGATATCGGAGTGGTGCCAAACTAGTTGGTCCTATTCTCTGAGAAAATCTCCTTTGCATCTTTACCAAATCATTCTCGATTGAATGAAGTAAAGTTTGGAATGTTAATTATAATGTCCCAAAAGCCAAACAAACCTTCTCTTTAGGAAAAAAATGCATGATTTCTTGCAACTTTGAGGTCTTGGGTAACAATGAAGTCTGGGTTAAATGCTTCTTCTTGTCACTTGGATAAGACAAAAATGATCAACACCATGCGTGTGTTAAATATATACTGGGTTGCTCATGTTACTTCTCAAGTGCTGCTTGTTAAACACTTAAGTTGATCAGAAATGTCCATAACTTTTGCATTTCGATTTCCGCCACGTTCCTGCCAAGCACATGCATAAATTGCTATCACCTGCAACAACACACTTGAGGTGGGCTCCAGTCCAATAAAGCTTATGTCTTAGAAAAACAATTCTGTCATTAAGGCTCTACTATATTCTGTGGTTTTACTATCATTAGATAATGTATTTTTTAAAAAAAAATCAGTTTTGAATCTTCCTGATTGGAGACCTCTCCTTTCCATCCTAAGCCAGTCTAGGCATGTGATAGGTAGCTCAGAATGATGTGACAGTTTGACTAACAATGTCTGACATTCTGTTAGTAACATACACAAGGGTAAATTCACCTTAAGCTTCTGTGTATGTCATTTTGGTCATTGCTTAGTGTGACATTTTTCTGCAACGTCTGCACACCCTCACGCTCCGGACTCATCACTGTATTGCAATAGTCATGTCATTGTCATTGTCACTGTCATAGTCGTGGTCATGTCACTGATGATGGAGGAAAATAGGGATGAAACATCTCTCTATGTTCCCATGGCCAGATGCAAACCAATGGCATCATCTCCTGAGACCTCTTTAGAACTCTAGTGAATCTCAGTGGAAGTTGTCCTCCATTTGTGGCTGGCTATTGAGACACGGGCCGCATCTACATGGCATACTTAATGCAGTTAGACACTACTTCTGCGATCTGTCATTTCGTGAGATATTTACCCTCCCCTGTCAGGTGCCACAACAAACTGCAAATGCCAGGATCCCACAGTATGGAGCCATGGCAACTAAAGCAGTGTCAAATTGCATTATGTATGCAGTGTGGTAGCTACCATAGAGGTTTGTTTCTGGGGGGGGGGCAATAAAAACCCACACTCTCCACCAGCAATACAATGGCATGGGGAAGGAGATATCACAGAACAATGGTGAGTCCTGGGGGTCATAATGACAGCAGTGTCATAATGAATTTCACATGTGGAAATCTTATGGCATGCTTGACCATAGGTACTCAGCCAAATTATGTAGCACTGTACTTAGATCCCTGGGTATGGATATAAAGACACCTCTTCCACACATACACACAACCACACATACATACATTCACTTTGAAATGACTCTGTAGGCAAACGTTTGTTGTGTGCCTTCAAATCTTTTCTGATTTATAGGGACTCTAAAGTGAAGCTATCATGGGCTTTTCTTGGCAAGATTTGTTCAGAGGAGGTTTGCCACCTCTGCCATCCTCTGAGGCTGAGAAAGTGTGACTTGCCCAAGGACACCCAGCAGGTTTCACGGCCAAGCTAGGAATCAAACCCTGGTCTCCAGAGTCATAGTCCAACACTCAAACCATTATGGCACACTGGCAAATGTTGCTGGCAATGATTTTGCCTAGAATGCGTTCCACTCATCCATCTGGGCAAGGTTAATGGCAGCTTGCTCTAGATCCCCAAAAGAGCAAATTGCAATGGTAATCCGACAGCGATGGGCCCGTCTCTCAAGTTTACTGAATTGAACTTAGATGGCCCACTTATCATTTCCAGTTTCCCCGAACACCGGGGTTCCCTTCGGCTACACTGACGGCTCAGAACATATTTATACCTTTCCACGGAGAATCATCATCTCTCATTTTTCATCTGCATTTCTTCTTTTGAAAGAATTCATAAATGCTGAATGAAGGCAAGGAGATGGAGTTGAGAGAGAGAAGGGGGGAAGGTTCCAGAGACTGGAGATATTTTCAAGCAACTCAAATACTTTCATATATCAAGAAAAATATCAAGTGGGGAGAGGGACCTCCAGCTGCTTATTTGACTTCACAATACATCTTCATTGATTCCAGCTCATTGTTTTTTTTCAAAGACTGACTAATCAAGTTGAGCATTCTCCTTCTGCAGAACTTCTTGATGGCAGTTTGCTCAATAGGTTGCCAGCCAGCCTGCTGAGCCCCAGAATTATATAAAGGGTCACACAGAAGGAACTGAAGCCATTAAAATATAAATTTGCATCTCCTTTCTGTCTCATCTGAAATATTTCCTATGTGGCTTGCAAGTGCCGGAGAGGTGAAGGAAGACGATTCTGAAAGGAATACATTCTGGCTATAATTGAGAATGGCTTGCATGCAGGACAATATGGATATGGGGATGTTGAATTCGCTCATTCAAGACCCCATTCTGGCAAGAACACATTATATCCAAAGTTTTCTCTCTGCTGAGTGAGATTATGAGAGGTTTTGTGCATTTTTTTTTGCATGATTTTACATGCTTTGAGACCATTTTGCAAATGAGAAAAACATCATTTGCACACACAGAAGGAAAAAAAAGCTTGATATGGTGCCACCAAAATCATTAAAATTTGGGGTTGGGGGATAGTTGCAAAGCATCAGTTGGACTTTAGGAGAGCCACAAAGAGATGGATTCTCATTAGCTTACAAAATAAAGTGATGCTACTTTTCTCCAAGTGAATCACTGTTTCCACAACCTCTTCATATTTTCATATCCTGGGAATTTCTTTCATGAAAGGATAACTTTCTACTTTGTATCCATATATCCTCTCTTTGTATTCCTAGGGCCTTTCCAATGTGCACAATTTCCAAACTGGCTGGAAGCAAGGGATATTTAAGTACCTTTCCCCACAGCCTCCTCATATTTTCCTACAGAGTTATGGCATTTATGGTATGTGGGGTTTGGATTCAAAATAAATGAGTAGAGAGTGAGACCACTGGTTCCCTTAGCTCTGGTCTCTTTGGCACCTTATCACTGTAACACTTTGACGTCATTTTAAGTGCCATGGATCTATCCTATGGAATCTTGTGATTTGTAGTTTTCTCAGGTATTCAGAATTCCCTGTGTGAGAGGTCTAGTGCCTCAACGAACAAACCCCAGAATCCCACAAGGCCCTCCAGTAAAGTGGATCCCAACAATCAAAACACAGTCTTGAGATATGAAGAACACTCTAAAGATGGGAAGTCAAAGGCTTTCATGGCCAGCAGCCATAGTTTTTGGTGGGTTTTTTGGGGCTATGTGGCCATGTTCTAGAAGAGTTTATTCCTGACGTTTTGCCAGCATCTGTGGCTGGCATCTTCAGATAATAACCCTTCAGAGAAGATGGCCCCCAAAAACCCACAAAAAACTCTAAGGATGACCCAAATAAAACAAACCAACAGCAAAGATAACACACATTGTACATATATAATGTCTATGATGACACCAGCCCACGGTTTCATGGAAAGGAACCACCGCACCTGGAGTAGTAACAACAAGAAAGTTCTACTTCATGTTACACTTTGCTGCCTGTCCTTTGACAGCAAAACAAGGTACAGAACCTCTATCAATGACAATGATGTACATACAGGTTCATGAAAAAGAAACAACCCTTCAGATAATTGGGAACAAAGCTGTCAAGAGCTTTGCGGATGACATCCAACAACTAGAGCCAGAACAAGAAACAAATGGAAAACCACTGCCAATGGAACAAGATGAGTCTCGCATCATCTAAAAAGCAGGCACTCCCAAAGAATCCTGCCTTCTTTCCTGACAATAATCCCTAGAAATGGTCATTTTATGTGTCTCCTTCTCTGTCTGATTCTTTGCACATCCTTGTTGGGCAAAGAACTGGTCCCAGAAATATAGGAACTGCAGCCTTCACTCAGCAAGAAGCTTTATCAAACCAAAGCTTGCTTCTCTCTTGGACTGCAACTTCTCCTTACTGACAACAAGGCAACAAAGAATGCAAGACACACATACCACATTCTCATTTGGACCATTATCCTTTCACACATTATGCAGTTCCCCATCAAATATCTATAACATACAATGGCCAAACTGCTATAATGGAGCACGCAGAGTATAGTGTTCTACACATGTGGCTTCAGCAGCTTGAGGGTCACTGACTTTACTGCCCAGTGAAGAAGCAACCAGGCAGTGCCACGGCAGCCCAGGAAAAGAAATGAGGTTACTCTACCAGAGATCTAGGAAAGGAGATACATTTCTCTTCCTCAGCTGCAACAGCAACCAGGAGAGGCACTGTCAGGTCACCTTCTGTCCCACAGTCAGCAAGGAAAAGTTGTGGATGTTGCATAAGGAGATAGTGAATCGCTCTTTGTGAACTATCCAAATTGTGAAATATTCAAAACAAAATATATGTACCATATATATTTGACTATAAGCCAACCTCATGTATAAGTCGAGGACAGGTTTTGGAGCAAAAATTATGGATTTTTATGGATAAGTCGAGGGTAAAATTTAGGGCGATGTAACAAAGGATGTAAAGGACAAAGCAAAGGAAAACAATACCAAAGAGTTTACAGAATTACAGGAGGCATAATAGTTTGTGCTCATATTAAAAGGTGAATTGATGAGAGAATAGAGGGAAGTCAGCACTTCCAGGACAGATTATTCTCTTGCTTTTCACCAGGAGGTGGTTCCTTTTCACACACACACATACACAAATACATATAGTTAAAGTACAATACTTACGTTGACCCATGGATAAGTCAACTCAGGTTTTGGGGGCTAAAATTTCTAGACTTATACATGAGTATATACAGTACCTGTAATCCTGAGTCATGCCCACGTATGGCATCACAAATATTCAATCAATATGAAGATGCTGGAGCGAAGGTTTTATATAGCGCACCAGCAATAACAATAAAAAGTGGGATGCAACTTTAACAAACATCAATAAAATTAAAGTGAGAAGTAACATCACAGGATGCAGTCGGCAATGACTTACCTGGTATGTGGCAATGGCTTCCCGGTCGAGGGGCCTTGTCACAAGCACTTCTCCGGTGCTCTCAACAATTTTAAATGCTCCCCTTGGCTCCAGTTCCACTCCTTTCCCCCAAATTCGGAATTTTGAGCCTTCTGGTTTGTCATTGTCGATGACCTATGGAAGGAAAGCACAATGATGAGGATCCAAGAGAACCCAACATATATGTGAGTGTGTTTTAAATGAACAATCTGTGTGTCTGAATCTTCTTGGTGAGTACCAACTAGAGCAAGAAACATTCAATCCGTTTTTGAATGGTGAGAAAACATCCAAGTAAATGTGATCAATTCAATAGATATGATCTATTTGGAAATATCTTTTATGTTACGCTTCAATAGTTTAACAGCTATTCACTTTTTTCCTGAGTGAAACCTAAGAACTTGGATAGGAAGGTAGAGAGATGAGTAACATAAAAGATATTTGCAAATGTTTGTATCCTTGAACAGAAAGGGTACACAAACATTTTTCAGGTCCCACACATCTTTTCACTTCACTATGACAACTGATACCTTTTCTTTCACAATTTGTGCAAAAGAACCTCTGTTCAAAACTATCACTCCTTTGTCAATTGTAGCGCACAAGAGTCTAAATCCTATTGACAAAAGCAACCAGAATACTGTACACCAAAGTTACCATGGTTTTTTCGGAGGGGATCGGCAATCCTATTTTAAACACAAAAGCACACACCTGATTTTGTGCACAAGCAATCCATTTTCCACAAAAGCCCTTTGTGAAAATTGCACCAAATAAACCCCAAATGCAAAATAATCCCTTTGGGTGAGATCTGTAAAAGAGTTCTTTTGGGAAAGGAGTGAGATTCTGCTGAAATTTCACCACTAAGATGTTATTTGACATTTAGGTCTCTTTCCTACTACCTTTTAAACCGGATCAAGAATCAGTTTGAACCGGTTCAAATGACCCTGGTTTCCACTTAATCCAAATCGCTGAAGCAATTCCGAAAGGGGAGCCATGCGCTACACCCATTTAACCCACATCTTTTTGACACTGATTTTTTCTACTTCTTTTTCAATAAATCGAATCTGCACAAGTGTGAACCACATGCAGATCGGAATCAATTCAAATTTACCCTTTGCCTGGCTGGAGCTGAATAATTTTGAACTGATTCAAAGGTAGTGGGAACCACACTCCGTTGTTGAATCAATCCATCAATTCGAATCGCACACTTATCTGTAAGTGGGAATGGGACCTAGTTACTCAATTGGAATATTACCTTATCTAGCTATAGATGTTGCCACTATAGTTGCAGCGGTGGTGTGGGCCACACTAATGTAACACCGTTACTGTTCAGAAACTGAGAGGTAAGAAAAATTGGTTCACATGGTGGGAGACTTCTGCAGCTTGGGACAGGCACTGCGACTGGTTCATCTTGATATATAAATCATAGAATCCTAGAGGTGGAAGAGACCACAAGAGCCATCCAGTCCAACCCCCTGCCATGCAGGAACTCTCAATCAAAGCATACCCGACAAATGGCCATCCAATCTCTGTTTAAAGACCTCTAAGGAGGGAGACTCCACCACACTCCGAGGGAGTTTGTTCCACTGTCGAACAGCCCTTACTGTCAGGAAGTTCCCCCTAATGTTGAGGTGGAATCTCTTTTCTTGGAGCTTGCATCCATTGCACTGGGTCCTAGTCTCTGGAGCAGCAGAAAATAAGCTTGTTCCATCCTCAATATGACTTCCCTTCAAGTATTTAAACAGGGCTATCATATTACCTCTTAATCTTCTCTTCTCCAGGCTAAACATTCCCAACTCCCTAAGTTGGACATGGTTTCCTAACCCTTCACCATTTTAGTTGCCCACCTTTGGACACGCTCCAGTTTCTCAACATCCTTTTTGAGGGTCCCTGATGCCCCTGAGCATCACATCACCACTTGACCTGATACTACCTCCCTTTTCCAACACCCAGCAACTCTTCCCAAGTTGCTGATAAGTATACTCCAGTCCCGCAGTTATCAGCCAGTTCTTAATTCTGCTGTTGCTGGAGATCCATCCAAAACCATCCTTCCATCAATGAATTTCTATTTCAGTTCAGCGAGTGGAGCTGCACCTACAGTGAACAATGAAGCTCTTCCATGCTAGAGATCCAAGAGCACTTCAGAGAACATAACAAAAGTATGCAAAACATGTTTCTGCATTCACAGAGTGTAGGACTCATTGCTCCGCATGGCAGTAGCACACCATACACTCCAGAAATGTGCTTTTTTTATTGTTCGTCATTAATCAAAGACGGGAGAAAACACAGAAAAGATGGATTTCCTGTACTAATGCAAACAATGAGTATATCATCCTCGTACTTATCACCCAGAGAGTTAACAAAAATTTTTTTACCCTTTCCATTATAAATAGACGTTCATATGGCTATTTTATCAGACCCTGAACACAGTTGGTAAATTTAAGCATTTAATATCCCCAATTGAAAAGCCAATTTGAAAAATAAAATAAAACAAAGAGCTGCATTGTTCATTTAGTAAGCAGACAAAGGAGACATTTTAACAGCTATTGATGAACTTTTTAGTGTGTCACCCTCAATTACGTCAGCACATTTATCCAAATAATTCAATATAATGCTTTATCCCCCCTCCCTTTGGATTACAATAGCTATCCAATGCATCTAATATAAATAACTGGCAGTAGTTTTTAGTTTTATCAGAACTCTAAATATACAGGTGGCTCTCCGTATCCATGAATTCTTTAGCCATGGATTTAAGCAGCCATAGTTTGAAAATAATCAAAAGATTTATACATTCCAGAACGTAAACCTTATTTTTGCCATTTTATATAAGGGACACCATTGTATTTAATGGGGCATGAACATCAATGGGTTTGGGTTTCCATGGAGGGTCCTGGAACCAAACCCCAGAAGATAGCAAAGACTCACATATAATCTGTTCAGCCTTTCCACATACCTTACATTAGGCCAGAGATGGGTTATAGGTCAACTGTCATATCTTTATGTCCAATAATATCAATGCATTATTTTAAATACATTTCTCCATTCTCCTCCCTCCCACCACCTCCCAAAAAGTTACTTTTTGAAAATGGCCCAAGACATTTTGCTATCTCTGAGATGAAGGGCAAAGTATTAGCACCCTTCTTAGTGCATGATAAATAGCTGACTCTTATTTGAAGACGACCAACGGAAAGGTGTCCACCACCTTGGGTTGCATCTATAGCAGGGGAGACGACGATATTGCCACCTTAAATCTTCTCCTGCAAATGGAATTTTCCTTCACTCTCCAAATTTGGAGCATTACAAAGAGGCATTGAAAATCACATACACTTAGGAGTGTTGTGTTCACATCCCCTTCATAACTTCCCCTGCCCTTTTCCTTTGGTCATCTCAACTCCATTTCTAATTGCTCAACTGACATTTGGAGTTACAGTAATGCTAGGAATTTGGGGACGGAAGGAAAATTTAATTGGGTAGCATAATTCCCGTAGCTACACATCCACATCCACCACACCTGAGGCAAAAGCCTAGTTTGGAAGACAGCCGTTCTAACAAGAGAAAAGAGTAGATAAGTCAAGGATGAAAACTTAGGAAGAGTTCATTGCCTGGGGCAATAACTTTGATCTGCACCATGCACTGGTATCTGTCTAGTAAACCCACTCCTATAATACGGCTTCTCAATACTTGTCATTTACCTGCCATTCTCTGAGAAATAAATAAATAAAAATATACATCACAGAGTAGATGTACAACAGAACCTGCTCCGTGAATGTATTCCTGAAGCAATTCATGAGAGCCAAGGAAGCATTACATCCTGTCAAACACAGTTCATTGTCTATTCAATTGTTGGTGCATGCAATGGAATAACAGTACAGATCGTTTCAATGAAGGTCTTTATTAGATGTAAAATTTTTGCTTAATTTGTCACTAGAGGGAGCTAAATGTACCCTGAAACAAGAGAGGAATATGGACACCTTCTAATTACGATGCTTTTATAATGGTCACATCATTGAAAGAAAGTGTCTTGCCTTGCCCATGCTAAACTATGAATAATTGGGGAGAAAAGGTGTATTAAGAGTAATTATGCAGGTCATTTTCCACTGCAGGTTCCCAGGAAAGGAAGGAAGGAAGGGACAGATGTATGCAATGTCCGTTCTGATAATCTTGTTATTATGCTTCCATTGCTACTTGTTGGGCAGAGGAAGACTCTCCATATACATATATTTGCCTAAACAGAAGAAGCAAGACTAAGACCCTTGAGACACAATCACTTTCTCTGAGGTAACAACCACCCTCTAATTCCACACTTACATACATTAATGTGTCAGCCAAGGACAGGGTCCAACTTCAGATTACAGCTAGAAATGTGGAAAATGGCTAATATCAGTTATGTTGCATTTTGCTGATTCTTACTGCCCTTCTTTCACATCCTTTGTTGATACACAAATGTAAAGATTTAGGGTTTTCTTTTTCCTTTTCCATTATGGAAAATTGTACACATTTATTTAATGTGTTGCTTTTGTCCTCTGCCCCCCCCCCAAAATATGGGGAGTGAGATAGCTATCTCCATGGTTTGACAATTAGATAGAACTATTCCATAGATGTGAAGTCAAAGGCTTTCATGGCCGGCATCCATAGTTTTGTGTGGGTTTTTCGAGTGATGTGACCATGTTTTAGAAAAGTTTATTCCTGATGCTTCACCAGCATCTGTTGCTTGCATCTTCAAAGAATGCATAAAGAATGGCATTCTCTGCAGATGCCAGCCACAGATGCTGGCAAAATGTCAGGAATAAACTCTTCTAGAACATGGCCACATAGCCCAAAAAGCCCACAAAAAATTATCGATGCTGGCCATGAAAGCCTTTGTCTTTGCTTAGAGACAGCTTGGATGGTATGGAGCAATCTATAAATGAAGCTGCTATTGCTATTGCATCTACACTGTAGAAATAATGCTGTTTGATATGGCATTAAGTGTAGTAGCTCCAGCCTACAGAATCCTGAGATATGAAGCTTTGCAAGGCACCAGCACTATTTGTCAGAGAAGAATAAAGGCATGGTAAAACTACAGTCCTCAGGATTCCATAGGATGAAGCTACAGCACTTACAGCGATGTCAAACTGCATTGTTTTTAGGGTGTAGGTGCACCCCGGTTGACTGGACACTGCATTCCTGGCTGAGAAAGGTGCCATAACTGTGCTGGCCCCAGTTTTCATTCTCATTTTGCCCTCTCTAACCACCTCAAATTTTAAACAAAAGTTCTCATTAGTTTAAGTTTCTATTCAAACATACGAAATGAGGAAACAGAACAACTCTGCTTCCTTTCTGCTTCACCGCCAAAGAAATTGCAGTGTTTTATTGTAAGAGAAACTCAAGCTGAGGCAAATGGAACTGGAAGACCGATAAACTCCTACAAATGGGTCAGTTGACTTTCTAGTCCCTTTCACTCACTCTCCACTCTGGGCAGAACAAATTTACGGATGCCGTCTTTCAGCCCGCATTACTGTGTCCCTTCCAGCTAAGCTCATTTCAACATGGCGATCCTTCAGCTGCTCTGATCTTATCACAGAAGTAAATCAGAAAGAGTTTCTAGAGTGGCGAGAGAGGAACAGGTAAGCACAGAAGGCTAAGAATAAACACACATACACACAACCTCCTCAGGAAACAAATAATATTTTTTGAGTTTTACAACCTTGGCAATTCAACTGTATTACAACCTCACTATCCTACAGGTGATGTAGCTTAATAACTATTATTTTTTTCCTCCCCAAATGTTTTCCCCCAATCCTGCAGACTCAACACCTGGTATCTGGTCATCTTTAAATGGATTCTTTTCCAATTCCCTGAAAGCAGAAGATGGGTTTTAGAGGACATTCTCTGAATCCCAAGCATACTGATCATAGATTAAGTTGCCTTCCTCATGCCTGTGCAGCTATGAAGTTCTCTTATGCTTCATCCAGCTTTCAAGGTTTGAAGAAAGTACTATTTGAAAAGCTGGGCATATGGGAATTAGAACCTGGGATCTTTGAGGTTGTCCACATGGACTAAAAGAAATGGCCCTGGTCTGTTTGGAAACCACCTGTTTAGATTATGTATGTGGCCAAAACAGGAGGAAAATGGGCCCAAGCCATGATCCAGAACTTAATACCAGAGTAAAGGAAAGCCCAGTTTGTTCTGGTTCAAATTAGAAAGAGCAAATCAGGATACAGATTGCATGCCAGTGTGGAAACTATTGGGAGCAGGTGTCTTGAACCAAGTGAGATGTCAGCGCCATTGCTAGCCATTTTTTTGGTCACCTGCCCATGAATTGACCACAAAAGTGCACAAGTGGTCAGCGGCAACACTGACCCATTACACACCCATGAAGTGAAATGATGACAAACACACTAGGATGCCAACAATACAATGGTTTTAAGAAAAACATTGACAATCTGGCCAGTCCAACAGGGAACCATGGAGGAATGAGGGAGAAAGGAGGTATGTATGGTGGGGGGGGTCCACGATTGTGCTGTTCTGATGTGTCACTGGGCACTGTACCCGTACTCAATGGATTGTATGGTTGAGCGGATGGTCATCCAAGATGTCCAATGTGCCTGTGACTGGGTGGGATAGGGGTAGCTCCTGGCAGAACACCCATGCACTTGTGTGTATGTGTTAATGATGGACTGAAGAAAAATAATGGCACAACATTGCTTGTAGTCATAAATGTTCTGAGCCCTGGTAGCGCAGTGGTTAAATACCTGTACTGCTGCCACTCACTCACAAACTATAAGGTTGTGAATTCAATACCAGCCAGGGCTCAAGCTTGACTCAGGCTTGCATCCTTCTGAGGTCAACAAAGTGAGTACACAGATTGTTGGGGGCAATTAGCCTACAATTTGTAACCACTTAGGGAATGATTAAGTGCACTGAAAGGTGGTATAGAAATGTACTCACTAATGTTCTGTTATGGTGACTCCTTTCTTGCAGTGGCAAGGGGGTGGTGTGGACTGCAACTCAGTTGTAGGGTTGTTGTGGGAGTTCATGCAGCATTGAGTCCTTCCCATGAATTGGCTGCCAGTTTGCTTCCAGGAATAATTCAAAGTGCTGGTTATGACCTATAAATCCCTATATGGCTCAGGTCCACAATAGCTGGCAGAGCTTATTTGCTTTCCTGGAGCTTATCGCACGGGGCTCCAGGAAAGCAAATGGCATGGGATGAAAGGGGGTGTGATGGGAATGGAATGGGGAAAGGACACATTTTATCACACACCAGAATGTCACTGATGCCACTGGAAGTCCCCATTCCATTCCCCCTCCATCCCCCAGAGGCCAATTTTCTAGAATGGAACAGTTCCTGAAAGTCGGCCCCTCTGGCACGGATTTAGAAGAAACGGGGACTTTCGACAGCATCGACTGTGTTCCGGCATGCAATAAAATGTGCTCTTTCCCCGTTCCGTTCCCATCACACTCCCTTTGTTCTGTGCCATTAGCGTTCCTGGAGTCCTGTGTGTATGTATCACTTTAATTGTATTGATTTTTAATATTAAGAAGCTGCTCTGGAAAAAGAGCACGATACAAATAATAATAATAATAATAATAATAATAATAATAATATCCTAGAAATAAACTGGCCTTCTCCTTCCATCTGCTTCTGGCTTTCTTTACACAAAAGTGGCTAAATTTGAAATGACACACCAGAACTGACAGAGCCTAGTAGAAGAAAGCGATAGTACATGTCCATTTCCACAAATAGTTCCCCCTAGAGTTAGGTCCATTGTATCAATTGTTTTCCAGTGAGTTCACACTTATATACTGTAAACCCCACTGATGTAATCTATAGTCTATTTCAGTTGGGACTCAAAACAAGATTCAGGCCTACGGCTCATGATAAACTCAAGACCAGAGATATAACAAATAAGCTAAGGATTTCAGGTAGGGATGCACTTATTTTAATTATTCATTCCCACAGGGGAGAATGAGTCATTTAAACAATTTTGCTTCCCACTGCACAAACACCTTGAAAAACTGAGCAGTTTTTGTAAATGGCTCAAAGGAGGAAGAACGTCTCTCTTTCCAAACCCACTCTTATGCCATCATACTGCCATGTAGCAGCTGGTGGGAGTGGAAGCAAACAGGTTAGAAGGATTGCTCACTGCCGGCTATCATAGGTGGTGAAAGGTGATCCTCTTTGTTCACTTCCCTATCCCATTTTGCCAGTGAGGCCACACGGCTGGCTAAAGGGAAGGTTTGAGAGCTTGAGCTTCAAAGGTCACCCAGTAGGTTTCTATTGCTGGGTGAGGATTCAAACCCAGGTCCCCAAAGTCATAGTCAGATGCTCAAACCACTGCACTGCACTGGCTCTCATAGGAGCCCTTGTGACACAGTGGTTAAATGCTGGCACTGCAGCCACAACGGTGCAAGGTCGATCCTAGAGGAGGGCTCCGAGGGCTACTTAGGTTCGACCTTGCATCGTTGTGGCTGCAGTACCAGCATTTAAGTCATTTCTGGTAAGCGGTATAGAAATGTACGTGATATTACTATTGCTATTCATTAAACCAAAATACTAACGATTTCCATCTGGAATGTGAGGAAATGTGTATGTTTGGATTATTTTTCTCAAAATGAAATTCTCAGCTATCCATAGTTAGGAGTCCAAACCCTGTTTCTCATAGACCACAACAGGACAGGTTAATCTTCTACGGCTTAAGCCAAGCACAGCACAAGAACTCAAGCTGCACAGTGGCAATTCTGATCCATACCTTAAACTTCTTAGGTAGCCTTGGGAAAATCAGGGGTATTTCACTCTTCAGTGTGAAGATAACAATGCTAAGAACTCTTACAAGGTTGCATTCTCTTTCTGGGAATATCCCAAAAGTGTTATTAAAAAACAGCAGTATGCTAGTGGATTTGATACCAGTGGGTGGAAAATCCACTCGGAGTTTTAGTCCAACTTAAAAGGAGCTATTTACGAGGCTGAATATGGACTAAAATGTGGGCCACTTTCATTGCTCTGTTAACATTATAGCCACCATGGCTATGTAAATTCCTGGCAAGAAGAAGACTATGGATGGATTCTCTCTCAACAGAATATTCTCAGAAATCCAGCCAGGGAAAACTGGAGAAAAGTGCATTGTTGATCAATTTCTTTCTTCTTTCTTTGAATGCACAGCAAACATTTTATCCCCTCTTCATTTTTCTGTATTTTTAAATATATATATATAATAAACGTTTCTCTTACTGACAGGCAGGAAAGTTGCACAAATAGCAAGTAAACACAGGCAATTTAACTCAGCAAAGAAAACTGTAACTCTGGCACTTAACTTTTTTTATAATATATCCCTTTGCAGGTTTAATTAGATTTTTCCCTCCCCATCCTCTATTCAATGTCATATCCCCAAGGGTCATTTTTAATTGGGAGACGCATGTGACTAAAGAAACTGTTCTAATTTTACTCTTTTAAGTGCAGAATAATGGGAAAATATGGAATATCTGCTAGGCAATGCAGCTCCTGAAAGCTTACCTATGGTTTCCTACAGACTTTGGAGATCTATATCCAACAGACAGACTGAGACGCAACGCTGCCTCAGGCAGAAAATCCCATTCTCCCCATGGTAATAAATCCCAAATAACTGACCATTGACTTTCCTTATTAGCACTTCCCATAGGCCTAAAAATGCAATTGCAAGTCCTACTCTGGTTGGAGCAGACCAACTGGATCAATGGCATCAATTTAAGTGTTGACTTACCATGCAGCAGTTTACTCTAGGGCTGTAATTCTTTGATCATTTTATTCTTAATGAAACAATATTTATTGCAGTTTTCACCTTACTGCAAAAATTGTATTTGCAGTTTGGATGCTATTCTGCGAAAATTCACACATAGTATTTTTGCAGAGAAAAACAGCATTTTCTGCACAGGGATAGGCACTTTTTTCTTTTCTTTTTACATGGAAGCATTATTTTCTGTGCAGAAAACGCTGCTTTTTTCCCCCCGGGGGAGAATAGCACAAAAGTTCCTGAATTGACAAGATTGTCATACATTCAGGACACAAGTAGTCAAGGCTACCTGACACCTCAAGAAACATTAGTTTGTGATGCGAATCAATGGATCGATTTGACAGCGAAGTGTTGTTCACACTACATTTGCCCCGATTGCACATTTCCCCTGTAAAATAACCCACTAGTGGTTCATATTCACAAATGAATTGATTCAAAATGGGCCCGCTCCATCCAGTCAAAGGGCAAATTTAAATTGATTCTGATCAGCATCTGGTTCAAACCTGTGTGGAACTGATTTATCCAAAAAGATGCAGAAAAATCAGTATCAAAAAGACATGGGTTAAATGGGTCTAGCGCATGGCCCCCTTCTCCGAATCGTTTCAGCGATTCGGTTCAAGTGGGAACCAGGGTCATTGAACTGGTTCAAACCAACTTGTGATCCAGTTTAAAAGGTAGTGGGAATCAGGCTGTAGAAGGTGAAGATAGTTTGTTTTCTGGGCTCCAAGGACTAGAACATGAACCAATGAATTCAAAGTACAAGAAAAGAGATTCTACCTAAATATAAGGAGGAATTTCTTGACTACAACAGCTATTCAACAGTGAAATAGACTGCCTAATAGACAGAGGCCCCATTAGAGGTCATTAAACAGAAGTTGGATGATCATGTTTAGTGCTTAGTTGTATATTCCTTCATAGCAGCTTACTGGATTAGATGGCTCTTCCAGGTCTACGATTCTATAATTCTTTCTTTTCTCTAAAGAAAAGATAACTCCCATCCCATCCACCGCATGTATTGCTCTGAGTACTGTTGCTAGTCCCAACTAGTGTAGACTCCCTCACAAAAAGTAGGATCTATCTTGATGTTGACTCACCATCCAGCAATGGCTTCAGGGGCTTCATCATTTAATTTCAATATAATAATAATAATAATAATAATAATAATAATAATAATAATAATAATAATTTATTTGTAGCCCGCCTCTCCCTGCGAATCGAGGCGGCTTACATACATAAAACATGTTACATAATACATAGTATTCATAAAATAACCAGTCACAAAAATTAAATCCTCTATCCCTATACCTTTATCCCCAACTTCAACTAGTGAAGTTATCTTGAACTTTGCGTATTACCTCTGGAATGCTTTGGTTTTACAGGGAAAAGGTCAGCATACAGTTCCCAAACCTAGTTTATAAACCCCAGATCTATCTATCTATCTATTGATCTATCTATCTATCTATCTATCTATCTATCTATCTATCTATCTATCTATC
>NC_056529.1:18133436-18164803 GCF_019175285.1 Sceloporus undulatus | reverse complement strand
CACAAACACCTATCACTTTCTCTTTGTACATACACACTGTACATACCCAGACATACTGAGTCACTAGTTCCCTAGGAAAAAAAATCCTTGGCAGATGTGCAGAAAGTTATAGTAGGAAGTTTGTATTTATTTATTTTCTTTCACATAAGTAACTTATCTAGAGGTCACAGGTTTGAATCTTGGCAAAAGGACGACCCTCCTGTCTAGAGCAATCCGCTAATTCACTGCAGCCGTCTGACACCTTCCACATTTCAATTTGGTAAAGCCCTTAATTATCAATTAAACATTCACTTGTTTATGCTGCGAAAAGTGAGGCGTCCAAGAATTTCGACGCTAGACATTTTCGTAGTTAGAAAAAAAAAGAGGGAGAGAAACACAATCTGGGGAGGTAAAACAGGTGGAGGGAGCACGCATGACAGCTTTTCATGTAATATCTATTCAGAAACTGTCTCTTAACTCCAGCATAAGGGAACGGCACACAAACCAACCCCAAACAATTTAATGAAAAGGCTCTATGCCGCTACTTTCCTAGAATGGGAAAACAGATGTACTGCATGAAATGTATTCAGCAATGCTCTTAAAGTGAATGCATCTAAAGCACCAAAGGAAACACAGAAATCAAGCAATGGATATTGACGCATAATAAAGATGGGGGGAGAGGGAGAGAAAAGAAAGAAGCTGATAATATTTGAGCTCTGTTCAGCCCAGTGTGGCATAATGGCTTGAGTGTTGGACTATCAAGACCAGAGTTCAATATCCCTGGAAACCTATTGGATGATCTTGGGTGAGTCATATACTATCAGCCCCAGAAAACTCCATGATGGGTTTACCGTAGGGTCTCCATAAGTCAGAAACATCTTGAAGGCACACAACAACAACAATTCAGACATCATGAAAGCTTGCCCTCTTCAGTGCCTTGGTCAATGGGCGCCTTCCATGCCAAGATTTCACTTTAACTGCCATGGTTCCATCGTACGGAGTCCTAGGGTTTGTAGTTTGGGGAGGCACTAGACCTCTCTTGCTGAGAGTTGTAAACATTCCTCCCTAACCTGCAAATCCTATGATTTCACAGGATGGGAACCATGCTCTGGATCACAGGAATACATTCCCATGGGAAGGGCCATGGCACAGAGGTACAACGCATGCTTAATGGTCCAAATTATGTCTGTTCTGTATTATACAAAATTTTCATCTTTTTAAACATCATATTCGTCCCCATTTTCAAATCATTTCTACCATAAATACATGCTTGCTTTTGCTGCTCCAAACCCCTATTTAATTCCGATCACAGAGATGTCCTAAATAAACATTTGCGAGCTCTTTTTCTTTTTTTAAAAAAAGACACATTAAATCAGCAAACTCATTCACGTTAAATTGGCTTCAGTGGATATTAAAAGACACTTTAGGTTGATATTATGTTAGAAATATGCTGCTTGAGTTTTAATGCCGTTATTTACAGCCCGTAATGGCAATGGCTGTAGCGCCAAATATTAAGTAGCATAAGAAAGCATACGTTTTTGGAACAGGGAAAAGTAGCATTTCCTTTTGAGATCTGGAAGGCTAGCTGACTTCTGAGTCCCACAAAGACTGTACACAAATACAGGCATGATGGCTCAAAAGCACTGTGGCTTGTTGCCATCATGGTTTCAATGCTTTCACTGTCATGGTTTGAAAGATTGGTTTAATCCTATATTTTGGCCTCTTCTCATTATTTTGGTCTCCAAATGCAAAAGGCTTCCCTTTGAACTACTTGGTGGTGGTAGTAGTGGAAATTGATGCTATGTATTTATATGTCTGTCTATCTGTCTCTGTCTCTCTCTGTGTGTATTTTTGTCTACTTTACTTTAAATCTATCTTATTTATACTTGTTCTTCATTACTGAAAAGTTCTCAAGTGCCTTGATAGCAAGTCTTGGAGTGATCACCTATTGCAACAAACAGGTTGGTCTTAAACTCTTAATTCCTTCTTTTTGGTGTCATCAGAAGCATGGTTGGTGAAGTATAAGAGGGGAAAATAGAAAGGTGATAAGCTCTATGTGCTGCTGGATGATCAACTATTTACTCTTTTAAAAGTCTAATCCTTAATGCTCTTACCCTTTGGAGAGTTGTTGATTTTTGCTGGATGCCCCTGAAGAAGTCCTGCTTCTGAATAGTCCTAAATTCAGAGGGCTTTCTAAAAGAATAAACCGTTGACCACTAACATTATATAGAACTCACCGCCTTTCTATTTTCTGCATATATATATATATATATATATATATATATATATATATATAGGCTGTTGTCAGTAGGCTTGAGCAGTGGAATAAGAGACTGCCCACAATGCCTAGCTCCAAGGAAGGAGGAGCCATCTGCAGCCAATACTTCCACTGGACCATGTTCTCTCTTGCCGTTTGTACCCACTTGTTTGGGGGATCATCCTATTTATTTTAGAAAACATGTTGAACAACATTTTAAGCATCGGCAACTTATGTCAAAACCTGGGCACAAAATGTGTGCTAATGTCACCGAAAGCAGCCGACACTCACTTTAACAACACATCCCCCCCCATTTAAGGCACTGTCATTTTGTCACTTGGTTAAATGAAATATGAAACATTCTGGCAGACTCTTATGACATACAGGAGCTGGTGAAGTTTTATTATTTATAGTGAGATATGATAACAATAAATATGTGGTTTAAAGGCTGTAAAAGGCTATGTGTAAAAGAAGCAATAAATCTGCGAAAGAGAGAGAGAGAAGTAAAACGCTGGAACAAAGGGCACTGGATAATCTACCTCTAATCTTCCTTCCATGGCTGAGTGTTTAATTTGAAATTTAGAGAGCATAGCTGGCCTGCTACAGGTGAATAAAACCATAAGTTTTTATTTTAATACTTCTTTGCTTCCATCAAACCATAGTTTAGCCCCCTCCTTTCCCCCCTTCTCTTTCTTTCTCAGCTCTTTCTGAAATTGCTTTACGCAGAGACAATATCACATTGCAGGAGGAGACAGCTGTGTAGGCAGTCAACATTGCTGTTTAACATGCAAAAATCCAGGTTTCTCTCGCAATCACATTTTCCATAAAGTAGCAGGACATAGCTTAGTTCTGACCAACTGATCTTGGAACAATACGTTTTGGGTTCGGGCAGCATGTGCCCGTTCCAAGAAAGCATAATGACGGGAGCAACCAGGAGATGAGCCAAAGGCAATGTGAGATTATGCATGGCTGGGGGAAGAGGTATCAGTGGTGAAAGAAGGAGAAGGGCAGCATATATTAAGCAGATATCACACAAGAGCAACCAGGAGATGAGTCAAAGGCAGTCTAGGATCAGGGACTGGGAGCATCTGAATAAACTTGGGGCGCATGTCTGCAGCTATTCAGTGGCCAGGGGAAGGGAGCGATGATAGCACCCCTCTGGCTGTTATTTTGCACTGCCTCCCATATATATTCTCATGGTTAGCTCCAACTAGAGTAGAATGGTTAAGTCTATTGTTGAATTGTGATAAGCCCCATGATGTAATGGTTCTATGCTAGTAGAGAATGGGATTTCACAGCTGAGACCTGTGCTCTCCTAGTATTGTATCTGGGCCAGTGTCCCATATAACCAAGTCTCAAGGTGCAGTAGAAAGAGTATGAGCGATCAGTGGTTAAAGGAGGAGCCAGAGGTGTGTGTCCATAGGCAGTATAGGTTTGAACTCAATAGATAGTCCTGCTAGTTTCAGAAGCAATACAGGAGCTGTACTGAAATACTAGGGTCAAGATGGCAAGGGAGTTTATGAGTCAGGAGCAAGATAACTGGAAGGAGAAGAAAAGCACTAAAACCAATAAACCCATGTTGCCTGCATTGGTGTCTCATGGCCAGACATTTGGGTTAGTGCAGCTGATGCTCAGTTGGCTTCTGGTCTTGTTGAATTTTCTTGATTCCTGGCATTCCTTTCTGGTGTTCATTTCTGCCAAAATCTTTTGCACAGATGGGGTAGCTCAGAATCTGGGTGCTCTTTCTGCTGTGGATGGGAGTGGATTCCTTTGGATCTTGGATCTATCTCTCCTTCCAATGACTTCATAAGGAAACTGGCATCAATAAATGCATTTGTCCTTCTGGCTCGTGTTGCTGGAGGCCATACTCTTAGCTGTCTTCCTCATCTGATAAGGTGTGACACAGTTGGTTACTGAAATCAACAGAAAGTTTTCCATTGCTCCAGAGAAAACTTTGGGGTTGCTGAGGCCAGTGCCATCACTCAGGTATGATGGGCAGCAAAATCACTGTCCTTGTGTTGTTCCATTTTTAACCATTTGTAAATATAGGAGGCATAGCAAAGCTCTTTTGGGCTTCAATAAATGCCTAGAGGGACATTTTTGATTCAGTGAGGTGTAGATCATAAGTTGTGTCCCAGCCTAAATAAACAAATGCAAGAACTCCATCTTCTCCCTTTTTAAATATTCATAGTTTTTGCTTCTTGACGGATAACTTGTCTTTTCAAACTGATGCACGAGTTCATTAAAAGTCAATCAATTTCATTTTGCAACTGCCAAGGGGCCAAGAAGTTTCCTTAAATAGTCTTTACGGCTTCTTACAGCATGGTGGACCCTTTCTCCTGCCCGCTCGCTGCTTAATGCAAACTGTCTCATTAAAAATTAAATGCAAAAATAGGATTCAGAAATAAGAATCTGTTTACTTTTCAAGTCTTTCAGCCATGGCAACTGATGAGCCATTAATGAGTTCTCCAAATGAGCATCACACTGGTATGATGGTCTATTTGGCTCCAGAAGTCAAGATGTGCTTCAGTGGTTCTGACAGACGTCTCGCTAGAGATCTGATGTCATTTTGGAAAGCCATTTTGGAGGGTGCTGATAAGACCTCTCCTATTGTGTTTGGATATATAGCTTGGCTAAGTTTCTATTCTATGCCTGCATTGTTTACAAGCAACGATTGTGAAAAAGAAAATGGCTGCATTTTGTATCTTGCTAGGAAGACTGTATTGCCAACATTTCTATCATTAACCATGGTAGACTTTCACCCAGCAGACTTTAAAATATATTTGTGATGCATTTGTGGAACCAGGAACTTCCTTTGAGTATTTGCCATATATCTGATCCTCTCATTGATCTGCAGATGTGGATCAGATCCATTCAAATGAGAATCTGAAAGAACTGAATTGGCCAAACATCCCTACAGAGAGTAATCTACTAAATAATAATAATAATAATAATAATAATAATAATAATAATAATAATCCACTTACATGTCTGACAAATCAAATGTAATCAAATGTAACAGTTCAATTCTGAATGCCTTGCTGGAATCATCAGTGGGTCTCCTGCTTTCCATCAGCCTCCAAAACTAAGGAGATTCGTTGTAAAAGCAATCCTGAAAATATTGGATGACAATCCTGGACCGCACATCTATGATGCCAAGTATTTAATCACCTGTATGTAGCTTATGGAGACAGTCACTTTTGGGAGCACAGTGATTCGTAGGACCAACTGTTTCAAAACATCCCCTGCCAGTCTTGCAAAGTTATTTATGTGATTGAAAGCAGACCTGTAGAGTGCCATCTGAAGTATGTGGGGAAAAACAATTACAGATCTGTGTATATACTTCAGCAATCACAAGTCTGCAATCTTGACTTGACATCTTGAGCAACCGGTGGCCAAATATTTCAGCTCAGAACATTGCAACCTGTCTGGTTGGTCCCTATCTGGAACTGAGGTGTCATCTCATTCAATCATTTTAGACAAAAGGGAACATTTATGGATCCATAGATTTGGGACTTTTAATGCCACATGGTCTCAAGATAGAGGGTAATGCATCATCCACTTAAGAATCTTACTGATGAACTGCTCTAAGCTGCCACATTGGCTACAAGCTCATTTTGCTTTTAAGCAACTGTGGAAGCCGAAGCATTTCTCTCATTAATTGAGCTATTAAGTTCTATATGTTAATTGCTCTGATACATATAGATTTTTCAGTGATTTACTGCATTCTACTGTGATCCAGAACAACCTTGCGAGAAGGGATGTTTGTTTGGTTTTAAATCATGTGTCTCATGCGAAGCAAACTAATTCATACAAGTGCACATGAGGAAAAATAGCATATGGCGAATGAGAAAGCAACAGCTAAACTCTTTGCCATTTCCCCATAAATATAAGCAACTCTGATGTTTTTCAACAGTTTGAAAATGCACACCGAATACATATATTTGAGGGAGAAGGATGCTGCACTTCATCCATGAAAGAAAACAAAATCTATATGGAACTAGTCAAGAATTGGATGCATATATGGGAAAGATTGAAGTCTGTGGATACAGACTTTCTAGATTATATCACCAATGAGATGCGACATTATCAGAGCTGAATCTCAGACACTCAGACACTGAATATTGAATCTGATGTTTGTTTGGGCCAGTCTTTTAAACTGAACATTAAAATAAGCTTTTATTGACCGGTGAAAGTTACTGTCCAAAGTGCCCAGTCAATAATAGTCTTGACACCTCATTTCTCACCATCACCATAAAGACGCACAATTCACTTCATTCAGCCTATTCAAGAATGGTCATTTATCCTTATCTTATGTGCGCCCATCAGCCTTTTCGATCTACTAAGAAGCCTGTGCCATTGATGCATTATTTATTCCTTCTTCTCAAACAAAACACCCTCTTAGGAAAAAAATATATACGTATGACAATATTGCATTGGATAAGCTCACAGATAAAAATCAATCGAAATCACAACCAAATAGGGCTAACTGTCTTTTCACAGAGAACCTGAAAAGCTGAGATACAATTTGAATTTCACCTTCTAAAATACAGCATTACTCTTGAGGATGATTAACTATACTGAATGCTGCTTAGGTAGAGAGAAGACCATGGACAGTTTTAAATAGGTGCCCTATTCAATATTTTAGTGCTTGCTTTATTTATTTATTTATTTAAAAGGTCCTCATTTATTGACTGAATAAAATATATGTATGTATGAGTGTCAGGAAACCATGATGAGGACAATCCTGGACTGACAAGAGCTGTAGCAATTCAGGACTTATTCTGCACACAATTCAGAGACGTAGCAGGTAATTTTGCACAGCTAACAGTATTCTTTGCACAGAAAATATTATTTCCGCGAAGAAACAGCATTTTTCTCCAGAAAGATTTCATATGCAAATTTTGCACAGAATAGGTCTCACGCTCCAAATAGTTTCCATTCCTACATGATGTTGTACGATGGATGAAGAGCACTGGAAGGCAGCATTGTGGGAGGTTGGGACTGTAAAGCCAAATGAAAAGACTGGTTTCAGCAACAAATGGTGGAAAGGGAACCATAGTCATCGGACACACCTGCACTCAGACATGAAAAATAATGCACAGGACAACCCATCCTTTGGTTTCCAGTTGCCACTATATAAAAATAAATTGATGGTGATGATGATGATGATGATGAATGAGATGGCAAAACTAAGCTACAGTCTAAGAAGCATGTGCCCAACTTCATGAAGACTTCAAAACCCCTTTAAAACAGAACAGAGAATCTTTTATATATAATTGAAGAAAGTGGAATGTTTGCTGTCAAACAGACTCTAGGGATAAACAGTGGAGGAAATCAAACTTTTCACTTAACAAAGCAAACAGCTTTCCTAGGATCATGTTTTGTTGTCTAATCCCCCCCCCCCAAAATGCGAATGCTTCAGGCAAATCAAAAGAACAAATGATTTAATGGTATTAGCAACACTGTTTAGTTCATAGCAATGAGACAATAACGTGTCTTGAACTTAGCATGAAAATTCTTAACTTGGTTTATTAAAACTTTATTAAAAATTAAAATCACTTTGCAAGCCAGTGCCTCACAGACAACAGCTGTGGTGCTTATTGGGTGATACAGAGAGATTTTCTTGATTTTCAAGTTATGCCGAAAGTTCAAGGGTTTAAAAATGGATGCTGAAAATGTTCAGATATGCCCCATAGAAACAAGCTTTCTGGAGTTTAACCGAGAGATAAAATAGTTGTAGGGGTTCCCCAATCCCTCCCACATCGTTCTTATTCCTCTCTCTTAAATACTTATAATGTTCCAAGTATGGCACTTTGTACCAAGTCGAACCACTAGGCCAGCTCCAGATGTAACTGTAATTCCAATTAGTCATAGCTACCATAACCAAAGGTGGTGGGTTATGAGAATAGCAGCTCAAGAACAATTAGTTGTATACCTCAGTCTAGTGGTTACAATTCCCCAGAGTAGCGGAGAGAACTCTTTCGCACCCAATCTGAAGGTTCTAGTATTAATGCTAGTATAGAAAATGTGATCATCCCTCCCTTATGTAGATTATAAACTCTGACACTGAGATTGCAGCAAGCAAGCATTACTTCTGTCATTGTTTTCTGGCTATTTATTGAGCAAGGCATTTGGCTGAAGTTTCGAAAAGCAGTGGCTATTAAAGGCATTGTAGTGGCTGAAACAAAAATGGCATGGCTGGCCCTCCCACTGAACAAGATTGGTCTTTTCTACTCCTGTCTCAATCAGTATTGTATGAGCTGTTGCACATTATACTCTTATCACACAAAATGGTGTTGTATAGCTCTCCAAAAACATCCCAGTTCAAAATGCCTGGGTCCAAGGCATCCTTAGAGTGACTCACTGTCAGTAGGCTTGAGCAATGGAATAAGAGACTGCCCACAATGCCTAGCTCCAAGGAAGGATACTTATTTATTGGTGTGTGTGTGTGTGTGCGTGCACCATCTTTGCTCTTCATACAGCCTGTCTGCTCTCTGCCAAGTCTTAGAGCAAGACAGGGGGGTAGTAGTGGTAATGATACAAATACTTTTACTCCATGTGTCAGGAGTAGAATTGCTCAGATTGGTGTGTGTGTGTGTGCTGGTAAGACATATTAAACAGAGTGGATAGACTTAAGATATTTCTTTCTAGTTCTAGTAAAACAAGAAAGCTGAGCAATTTATATGTTACAGTGGGTCCATACAGACAGGCCAAAATAAAGCTGCTTGGGTCACTTTGGAGGTATGCTATTTAAATGATCCATGCATCCTAAAAGGCCAGAAACTGCACCAAAGCTATGCTGCAGTCCTTAGGACTGGAGTGTGGCTTTGCCATGGCTTCCGGCCTCTTAGGATGTATGCATAATTTAAACAGCATACCTCCAAAATGACCCAAAGCAGCTTTATTTTGGCCTGTCTGTATGGGCCCTAACTGATCCAGTGTGGCATAGTGGTTTGAGAATAGGATTTGGACTCTGGTGATCCAGGTTTAATTCCTCGCTCAGCTATGGAAACCCAGTGGGTGACGTTGGGCAAGTCACGCACTCGGCCACACAAATCCCTGTCATAGGTTTGCCTTAGGGTCTCCATAAGTTGGAAACATCTTGAAGGCATATAGCAGCAACAACAAAACAGATTTCGATCCACTTTTGGGAATGCCTTCATTGAGTACATTCCTCAGCCCACTGGTATTTAAGCACAGAGATTTCCATTCTCATTAATGACCTCCTTGCTTGATGCTTTTGTGAGTTTCACCATTTCTCAAGGAGGGAGGAGGAAAAGCCAGAGATGGAGAAAGACTCCTGGAGATAACCAAGCAAAATTTGGGTCACCAGTGACAGCTACCTAGTAAGTATTCAAAGATGGAGACCATCTCTTCCATTCAAAAATACAGGACAGTTAGAAGCTTCATTTAAATACCTCTGGCTTGAAGACTGCATTCGGTCAATGCATCTGATGAATTGTAATGAAATCCATGAGTGTGCATACAAGGATGAAATCAATCTTAAAAATGACACTGATTCCTTAACTCCACTTTCCTTTTTATACTGAAATAGATTAACTTGCCTCTTTGAAAGCTTGTTCTAGTAAAGCGACTGCATCAAAACACTTGGGTGCTACATATAAAGAGAGAGAGAAAATCAGTTGGAGTAGGGATGAAATTCTTCACTAATTTCATTCTCAAAGGAAGCAATTAGTAAGCTTTGCAATTTTTGTCCCTTTGTGAGAAAATGTTTGAAACAACTGCAGTTTTCAAAACTAGGTAATATGTGTGACATTCTGCACAAAATTCACCTGTTAATTTTCTAATCATAGTCTCTGTGCAGGAAAATGCCATGTCTTCCAGAAGAGATGCTGCCTTTCTGTCCGAACAGTGTGAATTTTGTACAGAATACCTCCTGAAGTATGAAGATTTGCATCAGTCCAGGATTCTCCTCCCTGGAGCTTTGCTATAGCTGAGAACCACAATTTTGGCCATTTATCGAACATTTTAAAATATACTTTCAATCATCAGACTGGGCAATTTCTTGTAACCTTTTTGGACTGCTCAAATGCCCAGCTGTCCTCTTGACCTTTCCAGGGAACCATGCCCTATTTTACTTTCCTTCTCTGAACATGCTTCCTACTTATTTCTAGAGCTATTTGGGGCTCTTACTCCTTGCCAGGCCTAGCTGCTGGAGGCCAGCAAAACAACATAAAGCTGAGCGGTCTCTCATGCATGTGTGTGGCATGCTAAGAAACAGCTCAGCCGCCTTCACATTGTAGTGCTTCCTCTTCAAAACACAGTTGCAAGCCAGTACAAGTTCATTAGAGTGTCAGCGGGGAACAACTCCCTCTTAGGAGTTAGAACGAAAGGTGGAGGGAATAACAACAGTACGGCAGTTTGCCTCCAGTTCTGAATTTGAGGGCTGATGATTCCCCTCCCCATCCACCCATTTTCAAAATGCAATTATGTTTGATCATCTAATAATATTATCTGCTAAAAATGCAGCAAATACTCCTTTGAAATGTCTGATGTGCCTTTAAACAGCTCCATTCAAAGTCTGTACTACATGGTGCCTAACTTTTAAGAAACCAAATATCTCTTGTTCCCGACATGTTTCCTGGCAAAATAAGTTCATTAAACTGCTACAATAAACCAGGCTAGATTGCAATGCCAGACGCATTGCTATCATTATATAGCACATTGTTCACTACAAAGAAAGGAGACATTGAGATCACAAACCACAGCAAGAAGAAGGAGAATGCCTTCTCACTCCCCGTTTTAGATCCCAGGATGAACTCTGCCCAATCAAAACTTCCCTCCCACAGAGGGAAGCTTATATGGAATACTTCAGAGAGTTTTACCCAGGTAAGGTTACCAGTTGTGTGGCACAAATGATTAATGAGGGAGAGAAGAAAACCGCCTACAATAACCTTACTTGTGAAGACGGAGGAGTGCAGGGAAAGATGTGTTAGGGTGGAAGGAGAGAGAGGAGAGAAGTGTTTAAAATACTTGCAAAAGTAAAAATACAAAAGTTAGCCTGCAGGTCAGTAGCACTCTGCACGAAAAACACTGTTATGATCTGGTTTCCACAGAGCATGTCAAATGCAGCACAGGGAAAGAGAAAAAATATGGATCCTGGAGTAATGTTACGGGGGGCAGAGGGATGGAGCTCCCTCAAAACTCTTACATCAGTTGGCCATTTGGATATAAACCTTAGCATCTCCTTTGGAAGTGTAGGAAGTTGTTCTTACAGATGCCACTGGATTGTTGTTATCTGCCCTCAACAGACTGGCAAAAAATTAGGGCAGAGTGGCTGCGTGGTGAATGGCCATCCCCTGCCTTCATTCCAATGTCATGTCAGCATCACGCCACTTGACCAATCACCCATTGGGTGATGTCACACTGCATGTTTGGTGCAGCGTGTAGAAAAGCCGCTTTGGCAGCTATTGTGCCATTTCTACAGAGCAAAAAAGAAGCTGCTTTTTGCACCATGGAGCTGCTGGATTGGGGGTATGGTGTGCAGTTGCCATATCCTCAACCGAGGGCTTCCAGGGGCAGGGTGGCACAGCCTCTTAGTGGCAGTCTGCCATGCCCAATTATTATTGTGTGGTTTCAAGTCATTTCTGACTAATGGCAACCCTAAGGTGAACCTGTCCTGGGGTTTTCTTGGCAAGATTTGTTCAGAGGAGATTTGCCATTGCCTCCTCAAAGCTGAGAGAATGTGATTTGCCCAAGATCACTCACTGGGCTTTATGGTTGAGCAGAAAATTGAACCCAGGTCTCCAGAATCACAGTATAACAACTATGCCACATTGGCACATGCCATTGGTAGGATTCCCAAATCCATTTCACTGTAATACTTTGCTTAGACCAACCCAAAAGATGTGATATAAAAGCATATATATCAGGCAGAAACAGTGGGATGCATTGGATGATAAGATTGGTGTCCTCCCCCATTTGACACCTCCCTGCAATGTCATCTCCACTTCACTCTCTATGGATGGCACATTCCAATAATGTGAATTCAATGAAACGTAATGAACTCAGTGCTATGGGGGAGAGAATGGTTTTGGATCAAACACAATGGGAACTGTGAATCCAATGATTTCTGTTTTTCTTTCTTTCCTTATCCAACCATGGTGCCCAAACCAGTCTTGCCATCCATCACTCTATTAGTGACTTAACAGCTGGTTTTCTAACAGCCCCCTTCTCTCCTCCCATGCCTTTTTTAAGCCAGTGATTTTATTGATCCAGAAGTGGGAAAGAGAAACATCTGTAACTGCCACTCTAGACTGTGAGCACATCAAAGCTAGAGCAGTCAGTATTTACTGAAGGGTCCATTATACTCCGCCTAAATAACCTATCTGATCTTGGAAACTAAGAAGATGAAGTTGAAGATGGAGGCACTGAATACTTTCACTCATGGTGTCTAGAAAGGTACATATGCAGACATAACATAATATTGTGCTTTCCTATGTCACCAACAGGATGCCAGCCTATATGTATGCTCAATTAAATGTAAGTCATTCTGTCTTATATCTGCACCCTGGCCCACATATCTTATTTCATAAATAGGTCAGGTGTCTATGGCAGAGCGGACTTTTAGAAATGAAAATCATTTTATGGGTGTTATTGCACACAGATGTGGAACCAGCTCAAGACAATTTGCTGCCTGAAGCAGAGCAGTGAATGGCACCCTCACAGCCACCGAAAATCAAATTGCATACTTCCTCTGCATCACTTGCAGCAAAATTAACAATAATGCAATGATATCACAATAATTAACATCTTTCCAGCTTTCCATGCCATCCTAAATTCACCCAACTCTGCCTAATGATAGAGCCAGCCCTGCAAAGCTCACTTACACTTCTCCAACCTCAAACTCATAAAGGACAGGTTAGTAAAGACCTGCCTTGAATCCCGTTGTGGGAGAAAGGCGGGATATAAATCCTCGAAATAAATAAATAAATAGTCCAGAAAGCTGATTTGTGGTCATTGGATCCTGGTCAGCAAGCTCACTGGCTCTCACAAACCCCGTCTCCCATCTTCCAGTTAATATAATTGCGCCTTGGGTAAGAAATGCAATTACTATGTCACACATCATATCTTTCATATGTAGAATGGTTCTGCATTATATATCTTTTTTAAAATAAGCTGATACAGGACTTAGCCTGTCAGGCTAGTTCTATATTCAGCTTTGCTCAACTGATGGTAGCACTTTCCCCTCTTTAATTTCATGTTATCAAAAACTCACCATTAATCACTTTTGATTAATGAAAGCTAGGAGACCAAAGCAGGGGAGGAGAACATAAAGCAACCACCACCTCACTGCGCCCCAGCTATTTACACACCACTGTGTCCAACATCCATATAAAGTACACACCGCTGTCTTTAGGAATAATCTGTCTGTCACCTTTCCTTAATAACTTTTTTCATAATTTATAGCCAATGCTGCCTTTGTGGATCCTCACCCTCCCATCGCCTTAATAGAAACTGTCACCCAAATAAGTGTTCGACTTCTCAACCTGTATTAGGAGAAAGACTTCTCAGGATGAGCCTTTTTTATCTCCCCAACCAAGGCAATCTTTCATTGCCTCTGAACATCTTGATGTTGGTTTAATTCATTGTGGTGCTCCCCAACAGAAAAATCTTTTAAAAGATCATGCGGGTTCCCATGGCCTTCTGTTGGCTACTCTCTTCCTAATACTGTCAGCATGGCTTCATGAATGGTTGGATGGAGCAGAAATGAAAACTGTTCATATTTTGGCACGAACCAACTTGGTTTTCACTTCCATAAGTAGGGCACAAACCAAAACAAAACTGGGTTATAAAACATTGGAGTTTATCAGACGCGGCGCTTCCGTCACCCAAATGTCATCAAAATTGGGCAGAAGCGTCACCAGTGCGATCATGCCACAGAGGCTTCTAAAGTGGAATGGAAGCGTTATTGCCACTTCCGTTAATCCATTAATAATAACAAAAGGTCTTCTCTGGTGACAATTCCATGGCGATAATGCTTCCATTTAACTTTAGAAGCAGCATACATGATAACACTGATGATGCTTCCACTCCATTTTGATGACAATTGGACAAGGATATTGCCCAACCCAATGTAGGGAGGGGGATGAAATGAATGCTTCCAAGGAACTGAAAACTCTGTGAAACTGGGGTATTCTCACATAGCAAAAGAAATCTGAAGAAGGTGACAACTAGCTGAATGGCAAAGTAGACGAGGATTCAAATGTTAAGCCAAGACTGGCAGTCAAAACCAGAAGCTAACTTGGAGGTTTCTCATTCAAAGTCTACTTGATGGCAGTTAATAACAAACCATTGAAAAATATATTTGCTAGGTCCAGATTGAGGTACAGCAATACATGTTGCTCAACTTGGCCAAGATATGCCAGACGCCAAGAGACAAAGTTCACTCAGTAGTTTCCTGAACTTCCTTGTGAATGATAGTTCAATTCAATTCACCAGGGAGTTGAAAGAGGTTCCTTAACCTTGCTTTAAATATTCATGCAGTACCAAGTCCAGTGGTGTTCTCTGTGATACTCCCTAGTGTTTAGGGAATGTGTTTAGGATCACAACCTTGTAGAGAATTCAAGATAGTTCTCTTAAGAAAAGATGCTATCAAAGCTATCCAGATTTTCAACTTGGGGCTGGTCATCTGTGATAACCTAATAGTTATGCACAGAAGTAACAATCTCACCCTATTTGTTCAATGTGAAATTTACTAGAAAGACTCAAAAATGCATCCATTATTAGAATCTTGGAATCATAGAGTTGGAAGAGACCGCAAGGGCCATCCAGTCCAACCCCCTGCCATGCAGGAAATCACAGTCAAAGCATCCCCGACAGACGACCATCCAGCCTCTGCTTGAAGACCTCTAAGGAAGGAGACTCCACTACACTTCGAGGAAGGAGTGTGTTCCACTGTTGAACAGCCCTTACTGTCAGGAAGTTCCTCCTGATGTTGAGCTGGAATCTTTTTTCCTGCAGTTTGCATCCATTGCTCCGGGTCCTATTCTCTGGAGCAGCAGAAAACAAGCTTGCTCCCTCCTCAATATGACATCCCTTCAAATATTTAAACAGGGCTATCATATCACCTCTTAACCTTCTCTTCTCCAGGCTAAACATCCCCAGCTCCCTCAGTCGTTCCTCGTAGGGCATGGTTTACAGACCTTTCACCATTATAGTTACTCTCCTTTGGACACGCTCCAGTTTCTCAATGTCCTTTTTGAATTGTGGTGCCCAGAACTGGACACAGTATTCCAGGTGGGGCCTGACCAGAGCAGAATATAGTGGCACTATGACTTCCCTTGATCTAGACACTATACTTCTATTGATGCAGCCTAAAATCGCATTGGCCTTGTTAGCTGCCGTATCGCAGTGTTGACTCATGTTCAACTTATGGTCTACTTGGACTCGTAGATCCTTTTCACACATGGTTTCATTCAGCCAGGTGTCCTCCATCCTATAACTGTGCTTTTCGTTTTTCTGCCCTAAGTGCAATACCTTACATTTCTCCGTGTTGAATTTTATTTTGTTAGCTACAGCCCAGTTTTCTAGTCTATTCAGGTCATTTTGAATCTTGATCCTGTCCTCTGGGGTATTAGCTACTCCCCCTAATTTGGTGTCATCTGCAAATTTGATAAGTATGCCCCCCATTTTGTCCTCCAAGTCACTGATAAAGATGTTGAATAGCACTGGGCCCAGGACAGAGCCCTGTGGGACCCCACTGGTCACTTCTCTCCAGGATGAAAAGGAGCCATTGTTGAGCACCCTTTGGGTTCGGTCAGTCAACCAGTTACAACTCCATGTAACCGTTGCCTTGTCTAGTCCACATTTTACAAGCTTGTTTGCAAGAATATCATGGGGAACTTTGTCAAAGGCCTTACTGTCTTTAAATTCCAAAACTGAGGTCAACACAACACTCACAGCACCAGACATAATCCTTAGTTTGTGTTATTCTTAGCTAAATACGATCTCAAGTGTGTGCTAGATTATATCTCTTTAGCTGTAAGTCTAAGGTCATTAGTATGATTTATTATAAAGATACAGGAAATTAGGTACTGGATATTTCAATACTGGCCAGAAAATTTAATTCTGCTGTTGCTATAGAGCTAATGTAACTTGCACTCACTTGTTGCCATAGAAACTAGATAAGGGCATCCCCCCTCTTTAAAATGTTTAAATACATGTTTCTACTTATTCGTGTTATTTCTATTCAAAATACTTTGCCAATACATCTGAGGTCTCCAGTTCGGTCCAGAGGAACACCTTGAAAAAATGTTTTTATGCAAATAAGACATTTTTGACAAGACTATTTTATCAAGGGTTTAAAATAGACTTTTTTATATATATACAAAAAAATAATAATGGCAAATTGTTCATGCCACCCATCAATATTTCCAGCGGGAAGGAAATGTGAGTGGACCTATTACCACTAAATAAACTGGATGGCTTAATGATGTGAAGGACATCATGTATTTATCCCTCTTTGGAAACAAAAATGCCAGGGCAATCACTCATCCTTTAACATTAAGAGTTGTTGGGAAATAGTTTTTCATCAGGCAATGGAACAACAAGGGATCAGCAGGGAAATTAAAGCACACAAACACAAAAAACAGACCCACAATGGACAGAATCCCAAGGACCACACAGTGATTTCCAACCACACAAGGTAGGGCCTGTTACAGACTGCCAAAATAAAGCTGCTTCGGGTCTCTTTGGAGGTATGCTATTTCAAGCTTCCTGAGCCTCCTCTGAGACTACTGATCCAGGCAGCCCTCTGCCCCTGTCTCAGCCTCCTCTATGCCTTCAGGGTCTGAGTCCTCTGACTGTGCCTCTAAATCAGGCCCAGGGCAGTCCATGACATGGCAAATAGTTCAGGTTAAGTAAAAATATTTATCTCACCATCTGTCCAAAGAAAGTTGATGGAGAAGGAAGGTGGAGGACCCAACAGGGTAGGAGGAAACCTTTGAAGGATGAGTCCCAAGAAGGGGGAGTAATGTAAGTCATATTGTTAGTTTGAATGAGAGGAGAGAGGGAGGGAGGGTTTGCATACAGGAAATCCCTGTCTATATAAGGAGGGAGTAAGAGAATGTAAAAATCTTCCAACAGATCTTAGCCAATGTCTCTAGTGTGTAGTTCTCATAAAATGGCACCAGTGGAGAAGTACCAATGGATTCCATATCCACCAACATTACACAGACAAAACCTAGGAGTCATATGACCAAGCAATGTAAGAGTGATTTAAGATGCCAAAAGTTATTAAATGAGAGAAGGCTAAGAAAGGCTTCAGCAGTTTGCTTTTGGTTGAGCCTACTAGGAAAGCCAGATTTCCCCTGCTCTCTCCTTCCCTCCTTGCTCAGTTAATTGAATGCAAACCATATATTTTTGTTGTTGTTTGAATGCAGTCTGCAGCAATTGAATTAAGCTGGGGACAAAAAGGAAAAGTGGGAGGAGGAGGAGGAGAGAGAAACTGAAACATTTTAAAAACAGCTTAGAAAGCGGGTTGAGAGAGGATTAACCGGGAGTAAAAGATTAGTTTTTTCCAATTCGATCTAGGGGTGATGAACTGGCTGGATGTCACCTTGACAGTTTGGACCAGAATGAGGCTGAATGAAACTACGTGTGAAAGGGATCTAGGAGTCCAAGTAGACCACAAGTTGAACATGAGTCAACAGTGTGATGCGGCAGCTAACAAGGCCAATGCGATTTTAGGCTGCATCAATAGAAGTAGTGTCTAGATCAAGGGAAGTCATAGTGCCAATATATTCTGCTCTGGTCAGGCCGCACCTGGAATATGTGTCCAGTTCTGGGCACCACAATTCAAAAAGGACATGAGAAACTGGAGCCTTGTGTCCAAAGGAGGGCGACTAAAATGGTGAAAGGTCGGAAACCATGCCCTACGAGGAACGACTTAGGGAGCTGGGGATGTTTAGCCTGGAGAAGAGAAGATTAATAAGATGTGATATTATAGCCCTGTTATTTGAAGGGATGTCATATTGAGGAGGGAGCAAGCTTGTTTTCTGCTGCTCCAGAGACTAGGACCTGAAGAAATGCATGCAAACTGCAGGAAAAGAGATTCCACCTCAACATTAGGAGGAATTTCCTGACAGTAAGGGCTATTCAACAGTGGAACAAACTCCTTCCTCAGAGTGTAGTGGAGTCTCTTTCCTTGGAGGTCTTTAAACAGAGGCTGGATGGCCATCTGTTGGGGAGGCTTTGATTGAGATTTCCTGCATGGCAGGGGGTTGGACTGGATGGCCCTCGCAGTCTCTTCCAACTCTATGATTCCAAGATTCTATGAGGCATTTGGCCCTGTGCAGAGCCAGTGTGATGTAGTGGTTTGAGGTTGGTTCTTTCTATTAAGAGGTTACTTGGCTAAGAATGTTTGGGATCAATTTCAACTGGTCTACCAGCTATGACTTTCCAGGGCGACACAACTATGTACAGAATCACAACCCTACTGACAACCGTAAAGCCCAAACCTCTGGACCCATGCCAGTCACAGGACATGAGGTGGAGCCTTTTCTTGACACCACTGCCACTTTCTGGTCACACAACAACATGGTGAGACAATGTTTATATGAAAAGATTGACGTGAGCCCATTACACCAGGTAAGCACAGAAAGCTTCTCTGCTTCCATTTGTCATCGGATAAATAGCCGTCATTCTTCATGGAGCGCTTGCAAATAAACCCTCACAGTAATTAGAGGAGAATGGTGTGTCCTGCTGCCCAATACTTCATTCCACTTGATGTGGGGAAATAAATTGGAAGAGCAACATATGGATGGAGACCAAAAAATTCTAACCCCCATGTAAGACACCCTGCTGCTTGTACCAGCAAGAGAGAGGAGAAAGGGGATATATCAATAATCCCCGTCAACATTTTGGTAACCTGGGCCATCTGGACATTAAGCTGAAGCAGTGCCAGGAACATATTAAACTATTTTAATCTCATGGCTTTTGTTAAAGAACTCAAATGCATGAAGGTAAGAGCTTGCTAAATGGCCAGACTCATCAACATGGGCTCATGCTTGGTATCTGATCGCTATTTAATTAAGCGATACTGAAGGAGGAGTACTCTTTTACAAGATAATAAACCAGCTCACTGATGGGCAGAAGCAGCAGTGATGTTACTGTGAGATAAGGAGAGAAACCTCTGCATCATATCATTACCATTCATTCAAATTTATGTTTTTTATAAAATCATCTAGGAGCAACTATCTCACCTCTCCCTGTGAAACTGCTGCCTTTCATAGCCATGCCTGCATGGGCCAAATACCATGTTCTCACCCATCCTCATAATGAGTAGTCCTGTTGTTGTGTGCCTTCAAGCCATTTCTGACTAAGGCAAACCTATCATGACATTTTCTGAGGCTGAGAGAGAATGACTCACCTAAGGTTACCCAATGGATTTCCATGGCCAAACAGGGAACTGAATTCTGATCTCTGTAGACTTAGTCCTACCCTGAAACCACTACCCTATTCTGGCTCTCCCCGATGACACAGGGCCAAATGCCTCATTCTGGTGCAAATTATCAAGACGACATCAAGCCAATTTTAGCACCAAATCCACCTTTTAACCCTTAGGTCAAACTGGGAAAACTCAGCTTTTGCTCCAGATCTTCCTAGAAGATCTGGAGTCCTCCAGAGTAATGGTAGGCAGCTGTTGACCATGCACCTTGCTGGCTTCCTGCCTCCACCATGAGTTGTTCCCTCTGAGCTCAAAAAAGGAACCCAGATGTGTGATCAATATTGAATATCTCTTTTTCAGCCTCAAAGGGAGCAATTTTCCTAGAAGATCTGGAGCCCTCCAGAGCAATGGTAGGCAGCTACTAACATTGCATCCTGCTGGGCTTCCTGATTCTACCATGAATTGCTGAGGTTAAAATAAGGAACCCACACATGTGATCAATGTTGGACATCTCTATTTCAGCCTCATAGGGAGTATCCCAAGGTGGCAGGACCATGGGATGTGCGTGCAAACAGTTGCCCATCATTACTCCAAAGGTCAGTTAACAGTGGGATGTCAGGGCATCTCTGTACCCAGAATACTCTGTGCTACATCCATAGCATTCTGGCCCATGCAGACACCACCCATGTTATAAAACAGCAGCTTTAAACATGAATCACCCGGTTCTGGCAAAACAAAAATACAGGAACAACATGGTTAAGGAAGATGTGGAAGTGGCTTTAATATTTAAATGTACTGATTATAAATGAAGAGTCAGTTATCTGCAGAATAACCAATCTACTGAAAGATGGATCTTATTCATTAATTCATGGGAGGGAATATTGAGTGAAAACACTTTCCCTTTTAGTTTATTCAATTTAAGGATGTGTTTATTTGCATGTGTTGTGGTCGGTCTTAGATTAGATGTGCACTTTGAGAAAATAACAGAGATTTTTAAAAGCCATAATGAAAACTTGGAGCTCTTCCATTGTCAGAATACAAGTACAAGTGCCCCTCCATACCCATGGATTCTGCATTCATGGATTCAACCATCCATGGCTTGAGAATTTTCCAATCTCCCCAGTGTCTAGGAAGAAAAAGAAAAGCAAAAAGCAAAACTCTGACTTTGTCATTTTATGTAAAAGATATCATTTTACTGCAGATTTTATTCTCTTGGGTTTTCAGTACTGAAAAACTTACCCGGCAAATTTGTCTACTGGAGATGACTTGAAAACCTCATTGCTATTTGAATTTTATCTAGGTAGGAATATCAGATACTGTAGGATATATTTCAGAGGAAGGAACCATCAAAGCCACTTCTGAGTTGTCATAAGATGACAGGTGACTTGAAGGCACATAATGTCATGCCCAGCCTGGAAGATGGCTTGGAGGACTCAGAGGATGAGCTAGAGCCTCTGGGATCTGAACCTATAATAGAGGAGCCAGAGCCCCAGGGGCTTGAACCTGTAATGGAGGAGCCAGAGGCTGGCCCTAGTTCTGCTGGAGCAGAGTCTATGGCCCCTCCAGAGGTTCAGCAGTCAAGTTTGCCTGGTGCCGAGGCTGTGGACATGGAGGAGGATCTGGGCAGTGTGCCTACCTTCAATGAGCGTCGAGCAGAAAGAGAGGGCCTTCGAAGATCTCGGAGGCTTTATCAGAAGCGTCTTCGTAATCAGGCACAGCTGAAGGCCAGCTCCTTGCCTTCTTAAGCACCTGGAGCATGTGTGTGGTTCTTTGCCAGTGGATATCTGACTCTTTTAGGGGAAAGACTCTGTCTCTGGCTCCTTGGCTTCTTGTCTTGAATACCCGGAAACCTTGACCTTGGACTGCTTCATCGACCTGCCTATCTCTTACCCTGAACCTCAGACCGTCTGACAATTCTCTTGGTAATCCCTTTTGGTAAAGCTACTGCAACTCTCTAGGACTGTGTAGCTTACACTGACTTTGCTGTGCTGGGAGGGGGTTGTTTGTTTGAGAACTAGCTGCCTTATCAGCCCTTTGGCTGCTTTCCCGGACACATACACACCCAACAAACCTAGATCGCACAAATTTTTATTGGTTATAGTGACTGATAATTTTGGCCAACACTGAGAGATTCAAGTAGCATTCCTTCCTAATACTTCTTTCCTAATCCTATCTGGACAGATCTGATATTGATTCTTGGATCATCTGAATGTGAATCATGTGCTGTTTCAATGAATGGCACATCTCTTCTTATGGGGACTCTATAAGAACCATACACAGAAAGAGTCCAAAATAAAATGTGTGGCTGTCAGTTATGATGCAAGAACAGTCTCTCTCTCTCTCCTTAAATTTGAATCTGGGAAAGACATTTAAACCGAAAACCAGTTTCTACTCCCATCTAGACCTATTAAATTAACTGCTGAAGGAGAAATCAAAGCTTGGGTAAACTCCATTTTTTTTCCATTGGTTGAGCTCTAGGTAAATTTGGATTTAGGTCTTGGACTTTCTAGATTTTCCACATGCCATAACAAAATTTCTTCTTATTTATCAGCATCATGGAGTAAAATTCAGTACACAAGTCTGGAGTTGACACACTGGTTGCATCTGCATTACAGAAATAATGCAGCTTGACGCCATTTTAATTGCCACGGCTCAATGCTATGGAATTCTGGATTTTATAGTTTTGTGAACTATTTAGTCTTCTCTGTCAGAGAGCTCTGGCGCCACAACAAACTAAAAATCCCAGAATTGTCTAGCTTTGAGCCATGGAAAGTGTTGTCAGTCTGCAGTATTTCTACAGTTTGACTGACAACTGCCACTCCTGCGTGAGTTGCTGTTGGAATAATCTGCAAGATACCTTCCAACATATGATTACACGATTCTATGAAATGGATCATACTTGGGGAATTTTGTCATGTCCTGGTCCCAAAATATATGAGGCAAGATGCTCATCAAAGGTAAACCAATCCCTTGCATTGGATTCTTCATTACTGGAAATAAAATGGAGAGACCAGAAGAGCTAAGACTTTCAGTCTCTATTTTTTTATTCATCCTTAGCCTACTGATCTTCTCTCCTCTGACAGCGTATTAAGGACTCTAGTATGTGAATACCAATAACACGGGGTTTTGTTTTCTTTTTTTAAAAGGGGCTACACCTCAATTATTCATTGTCAGCTTGGCCAGAAACAAAAAGACAAGCTCTCAAATAGGTTCTCATTAAAATATATAGGTTGTCAGGCTAAGGCAAAAGATTATTGACGGAACCAACAGATCAGTTTTGCAACAGCTGAGTCAATACTAACCACAACTGTTTAGCTAAATAACGCCGACATATTTAAATGAAGTCTGAGCAAAAAAGTAAGGAAAGGCGACAGATTCTAGTTTGTATTCCCCACAATTCCCTGGACGGAGCGTCATTTCAGGACAAAAAAATAATAATAGAAGAGAATATTCCAAGAACATTGAAAAAGAAAATATGGCTCTCTTTGACAGTGGAGGAGGTGAAGGGAGAGAATATGCTCTTCTGAGAAATGTTTGCTCAATCCTCATTTAAATATTCTGCTAATTCCCTCTAAAGAGACTTGGCACTTCACAAAAATGATGGTAGTTTTAGAAACTGGCACTCCAGACCTTTGTTGATTCTTGCATTGATTCAAGATACGAGTTTTATTTTTTAAGACAAAGGAAAAATAACACTGTTTCCTTACTGGAAAGAGGATGGGGATTATTACTGAAGATGTAGGGGATTTCTCCTCTCTTGGCTAGAGATACAAGTACTGTAGACACAAGCTTTCCTTACTTTATCTATTTACATTTTTATATTATTTGTTATTCGTTACATTAGTTTAAAAAAAACCTCTGCATTTCAGCATTAGACAGTGAACATGGTTAGATATAAACCCTGTCTACACTGGCCAGAATACTCCAGGATGGCCCCCAAGTATTCTGGCATATTCACTCTGAATTTGCACCCTACTTTTTAGCTCTCGCTAAAAAGTGGATGCTGACTTTTCTTGGTTATTCATTGTAACATAGCTAGTCACAAGTAATCAATAAGAACTTTTTGAGCACCCATCTAAATATATGTGTGTGTTGTTGAAGTTTTGCCACAGAAATCTCTACTGTTACAATTTTTTTCTCCATCTTTCCCATCCTACAAACATGACTTTTTTTTGTCCCTCGGCTGCAATGTTTCAAAGCACACGACTGTAGCCAAATGTGGTGCAGTCGACAAGGTCCCTGAATTTTATGCAATTGACTGAGTTCATCAAGGCTGTTGTGAATTAGTCCTGGCTAAGTTAAGAAATGTTGTATGTTTATTAGTGAGGAAATTGCAAGCACGGATCAAGTTGTACTCATGTAAGATTCAGTCATGCAATGTGCCGTACGCTCTAGCCTCATCTAGCAGAGCACTCAAGCATAGCAGCTTTCCAGGCACCGGTTGTGAGTCTTTAGTGAAAGCACTTGCTTTAAACTTGTATATCCATGCGCACAATTAACGTTGGAAGTAACGACAAAAGGCAACATTCCCAAATTATGGATACATTAATTGTGGCTGAAATTTACTTGAGAACTTGCATCTTCATAAGTAAATTAACATTTGGGAGATATAAAATTGAGCCGTTTCCCAACATATGTATTCAGCAAGGGGCTGCTATTATATTACTATGCAGAGGACCCAACAAAGTGACCATTTTGCAATGGGCTGAATGCACAATGGAACACAATGCACATTGAGAGTCGTGTGTTGGTGTCCTGTTGCACATCTTCACAATTCACTAACCAGGTTTCTTAGCCCTCTTGCTACATAGCAAAATATGCAATGTAGACTGCAACAGAGAATTTCAGACCATTCCTACCCCCACAAGCAACATACTGCTCCATCCAATTTCTGTGTCAGATTGAATAAAAAATAAAATTCATGAAAATGTATGGATATTTTATGGTGTTCATTTTAAGGGACATGGGAATTATACAATTCTGCACACAGCTTCCCCAAATGTATACATTCCTGCAAGCCATTTCCTCTAAGATATGTTTTAATGCATGCTGCCTCTCCTGATATATATGTGTTTGTGCACAGTTCCCCTAATGCACACATTTTTACATTGGAGAACTCCATCAATAAATCTGGAGAATTATCATAGCATATAATTGTGAATTAGTTCAGGGGGAAAAAAGAGGATGGTTTGTATTCAAATGCAACCCGAATTAATTTCTCTCCCATCTCTACCCTCAGCAATTGGCATGGCCTGAATCCAGACAAATGAGGCATTCAGAATATTTTTGATTCAGAACCAGGATTGCATATAATCACACAAACAAAATCCATGGATAGAGCTATGAAAATTTAGAAAAGCAGAAAGAACAGTGCTGCATTTCACTACAGGAATACAGTTGGCCCTCCTTATTCATGTGTTTTTTATGCAAGGATTTAAGCATCCACAGCTTGAAAATATATAAATTCCAAATAGTCTGATTTAAAGTCTGATGTTGCCATTTTATTTGAGGGATATCATTTTACTATCCATTGTATTTAATGGGACTTGAGCATCTATGGATTTTGGTATCCACAGAGGATATCAATGACTTACTGTATATGAATCTGTTTCATAGTAGGTCAGTCTATCCATCTAGACCCCTATAGTCTAGTCCAGAACTGAGGAACTAGTAGCATTCAAGGTACTGATGGACTAGAGCTCCCATTATCCCTGGCAACAGACCATGATACCTAGAGCTGATATGTGTCAGAGTCCAATGATATCCAGAAGGCTACTGGTTCTCAAGCTCGATAGCTTGACTTAGCTCTTTCTTTCCCAGTGCCTCTTTGTTGTTGAGTGCATTCACATTGGCTTGGATTTAGGGTAATCCAACCCTTTCCACCCATCAGGAGATGACCATGTTGTGGGGAGGGATTGCTGCAGCAGGGAAAAACTGGTTAGGTGGAGGATTTTGGTTGTTGTTTAATTGGTACAGAATTCTGACCTCTTCGGTTATCAAAAAAGGTGAGTTATGGTGGCATACATTGGACTTAACACCATTGCAACTTATCTTGCTTATCTGGAGATATCTCAGAATCCCACAATCAGCCTCATTGGGCTAAGGGTGTTCTTGGAGTTATGATCATGTGTGTGTGTGTGTGTGTGTGTGTGTGTGTGTGTGTACACCATCTGCCTGGTGTATACACCCTGGTGGCGCAGTGGATAAATGCCTGTACTGCAGCCATTCACTCGAAACCACAAGGTTGCGAGTTCAAGACCAGCAAAAGGGCCCAAGCTCGACTCAGGCTTGCATCCTTCCGAGGAGGGAGCTAAAATGAGTACCCAGACGGTTGGGGGCAAATTAGCTTACTTGCTAATTAGCTTACTTGCTATTCACAGCTATGATCTTTGGAATAGCCGTATATAAATAAAACAAATTATTAATTATTATTATATCCCTTGCAAACCTGTCAACAACAATGGAAGCTTCCTAATGTGAGTGACTCCCTAGATGAACCAACATTCGGTCGCTGAAAGTTCACACTAGTCCTGAGTTGCTTAAGGACTCGAATCAGCACAGCATTCTGTTATATCCGCACACACTAGAGTACAAAAAGGCCCTCCATCTTTATTCCTTGTTGACACAGAGACATGCTTTGCAACAGCACATCACTTCCACCAAAACACAGATTGCCAGCGAGAAGCTTTCCAAGGCATGTTAGCATTTCTGAAAATGACCATACGGAGTTATAGCTAATTCATTTTCCTCACTCTGACCTGCTGACTGTAACTCATTACAGCATTTTATTGATCAGCTCAGCTCTGTTCGTCCTTTTAAGGAGCAAGTTCAATAACACTCAATATTACATTTTTATTACACCCAAGCCACTCAGCTGGTTCGTGAATTTTTGTTCTTTGGCTTCCCTTGGAGATTGCAAGCAAAGTGTGAAAAAAAGGCAAAAAGCAAAAACAACAACAATAAAAAAGGATGCTCTTAATATGAAATGAACTATACAGTACACTGATGCATCAGATGATGTTCCTTTGCTTTCTCTAGTTCATACAATCAGTCCCTTGCTCCCACAGTCTACTTCGGATGCAATTTTACAAAGCAAAATAAATCACCAAAATGGGTCAAAATATCTCAGGAAAAAGAAATGAAAGAATAAAGTTATTTTATATGGTCTTGCTTGAAGATTTCATAAGCGATTCTCCCTCTCACACACTAAATGCTCTTTTCCTTGACTTTCCCACATGCAAAGATAGTGGAGAGTTTGATGTCCAACCAGTGGTTTTCCATGGTTGAGACGGGAATCAAGCCCTGATCTCCAGAGTTGTGGTCCAATGCTGAAACCACTATTCTACACTAGCCCTCTCCATATATTTTAGCATTGCTGAAACAAGTAATTGGCCCATACTCCTTCAAGGCCTCCTTAAGTATTCGGTTGTTTCCTTCATTCCACACAAAGCTAGTGCCTTCCAAGTTTAGTGGGGTGGGGAATCCATTCTGATTTATAGACTGACCTTTAAAAGAGCTATCAAAGGTGTTGAACCTATTTTGGGGATGGAATCCATTACAGTTCAGGCTAAAGCCTGGAACAGATTCACTGTACCACTGACATGGAAGCATCTAGCTCCATGTGAACTAAAATATAGGGTCATTCAGTGCTGGGCCAAAACTTCTCATAAGATGAATTACTAAGGGCCCAAACAGACAAGCCAAAATAAAGCTGCTTTTGGTCACTTTGGAAGTATGCTGTTTTAATGACGCATGCGTCCCAAGAGGCCGGAAGCTGCATCAAAGCTATGCTCCACTCCTAAGGACTAGAGTGCAGCTTTGGCGCAGCTTCCGGCCTCTTAAGATCTGTGTATCATTTAAAGAGCATACCTCCAAAGTGACCTGAAGCAGCTTTATTTTGGCCTGTCTCTTCAGGCCCTAAGAAACTGTCAGAGGATTCTCATTCCTGAAACTGTTGGAGAAACCACACCCACAAGATTTGGTTTGTGCTTCTTTGTCAATTTCCCCACAATGACTGGCCATTCTGGGAAACAGAATGCTGAACTAGATAAGTCTTTGGTGTCATGCGGAAGGGATCTTCTTGTTGTTGTATTTCATCAAATCATTCCCAACTTTTGGTAACCCTAAGATCAAACTATCTTGGGGTTTTCTCAGCAAGATTTTTTTAGAGGGGGTTACCGTTGTTCTTCTCTGAGGCTGAGAGAGTGTGTCACCTTAGTTCCTTGGCTATGCAGGGATTTGGACTCTGGTCTCCCAGAGTGCTAGTCCAACACTTAAACTATTATGCCAGACTGGCTCCGGTGTGTATGTGTGTATATTAGCTTTCAAGGAAGTCTACCAAACCTTAAAATATCCCTGCTTAAAACTCCACTGTATACAAATGCAATATCCAACCCCTCCTCTATTTCAGTGTAGAATTCCTTGATATAAAGAAAGAGCTGCCGTAATACCTTTGTCCCCCAACATGGCACTAGAACCTGCCTTACTGTTAGGCAATAGGCCTGGTATGTCACAAAAAAGCAGTACATCTTAATTTATTTAGCATGCTATTCTCCCCCCCCCCCCCACATCAGATATGAGGAGAGATGCTTGTGTCATTTTACAGGAACATCAGCCACAATACTTGGGTTGGCTTTTGGAACTTCTAATGAATCGAGGGGTGCTATTTGCTTCTTCATTTCAGTAAAACACCATAAGTTGTCTCTGAAAGGACCCTGCAAGTATCTTTGTTTGCCACCCCTTTTATAGAGCTTCAAAATCTCAGCCTAGTACCCTGACAGTGCAATGTAAGGAGTGATTTCTACCTCATTCTTCTTTACCTTCCTCAGCCTTTTCCCTTGCTGTTAAATTAATATAATCCCAACCAGAACTTGATTTGTCTCCTTCTCTCCTCCTCTCTCCATATTTTTAACAAGCTTCTAAGATATAAGCATTGAAATTCAAGAGCAGAGCTTACCACTTGAAAATGTAAGAATATTTCGAGCACTCCACTTTGAATTTGATTTAAAGGGGGTTTTGGTGGATGAATACAGAGCCACTGATACACATGTTGGGGGTGCAGTGCCCTTCAAATTTGATATTAAGTTGTTGGGTTTTTTTTTCCTTTTGATAGGTACATGCAATAAACACTTTCCTGCTCTTACCACCAAACATATGTCTAAAAACAGTTTCCTGTTTTCTTACAAATCTGTTCACACTCTACCCTCATTTCTTGAGACGACAAGTTGCTGGAAGCATGGTTTCTAATGCTTTTTATGATTTCATAAATAAAGAAGTTTCTGGCATGACTTCAGAGGCGATACTGGAATCCCATCTGAGTTAGTATGCAAAGGGATCTTGAAGCATCTTTGAGACTCTGAGCAAAAAGCATTGTAGCATAAGCCTTTGTAGACTTGGTGTACTTCCTCAGATGTACCTGAGGTTTTATCTGAGGAAGCAGACCAAGTCTACAAAAGCTCATGCTACAAAAGGTTATGCTACAATGACTTTTGCTCAGTTAGTCTCAAAAGTGCTGCAGAATCCCTTTGAATACTGATATTCCAGACTATGGCATGGTACAGACCACCAAAAAGTGGTGTACGAGCGCTGGTATTAGGGTTAGGGAGTGTGCACCATGTACACGCTCCCTAAGCCTAGTACGTGCCAGTGGCGACATAATGGCGGCGTCCTCTGTACATGGGCACCACCATTATGATGTCACAGCCATGCTGTGTCCAAATGGCACAGTGGGGGTGTGATGTGTTTGTGCCACCCCAGGCTGCTTATGGTGGCCTAACTGCGGCACAAGAAGGCGCTCCAAAATGCTGGTGCACCTGATGTGCACCTTATTCCCACAGCCACCAAACGGCTCCAGGAACAGCACCAAGCGGCCCCTTTCTTCTCTGACTGCGGCTGTCGGGGTGTCCTGGGGCATGAAGCCCTAAGGACACCCCTTTTCCAGGCCATGGGGAAGTGGCATTTTGCCACTTCTCCATGGCCTGTAAAAGTGCCATCTTGAAGCCACAGGGGCTGCCAGTGAGGCTGCCCTGCCTCCAACCCAGCAAGAAAAGAGGCAGCTGCGGACTGCCCCCTTTCCACCGTCTGTATCCCGCCTATGGCTATGTCTCTGAAATCTACACAACTATCTTAGTAGAAAATTTATAGATTATATTCTGGACAACCCACACTGAACAACAACAATTATAGAGGAGGGTAGCAATGGTTCATTATAGTGGTTCCCAAATGTATAGTGGTTCTCAAACGTTGGTTCTCCAGATGTTTTGGACCTGAACTCCCGAAACACCTGGAGAATCAAAGTTTGAGAACCACTGATCAAGTTCAACATTATCTATGGTGACATTGTCTATGACAACGGGATGCTAATCTTACCTGCAGATGCTGAGGACTGGACATGAGAGCTTTGTCATGTAAGTAAACACTTTCATGTAAGTACGCACTGAAAACCCCCACAAAATGCATACAAATGCATGCAAAAATGTTTGCTCTGACAAAATTTGGATACTAAAAGCAAGCCTGGGAAAGAATCTGATTCCTAGGGCATTTGGCTCACCTTTGAAGCAAGACCCAGTGATTCTAAACTTGTGGGAGAGACTTTCAGGATCTTTCCTAAACCAAACATCTGGCTAAACAAATCCATTCCACCATGTTGGAAGGAGGCACATCGGACTCTGTAAAGGGCCTCATAAAGCAAGATACAACAAGCTTGTCAATTGTAGGGGTACTATGTTTCACCACTTACCCTGCCCACTGGTCTTGGGAATGGAGGTCTCTGATTTTCAGGAATTAAGATTGGAGTTGCCACAATGGACCTTCTTTGCCTTACAGTTCCAAGGCTGCCTTCTCCCTTAAAGATTTCCTAACGAAAGAAAGAATAATGAGATTAATTAGTCCTGGGATTCTGCGGACAGCACAATTTATTATCCTTCCCGAACACATTTTTACTTCTGAATAAAAGCACTCATGAGCCAGAGTCCTAGTAATAGACTTTCTCACAACCTTCATTAACCGTCGAAGTATTGTTAGTTCAAGAGGTGGGTGCGAGCCTGTGATTAATGAGGATTAATCCAAGGGAAATCTTCAGGATCATTCTATTTGTGATGATACCAATAATGACTGATAACTTTCGCCTCACCTTGCATTCGTACAACCACATGATAGCTGGAAGAAAGCAGTTGTAGATATATCTGAAGCTACTGAAAGGAAGTATGAATGCAGCGTCATTTGTCTGATATATATATATATATATATATATATATATATATATATATATATGGTGTGTGTGTTTGTGTGTGTACACATACATCAGTAATCACTGATTTCTCAATGCAAAACAAAAATCAATTTAAAGTGGGAAAACCATATCAAATGTTGCGGTTAGCTTTATTTACTGGGACTATAACATGGCTTACATGATAAAAAAAGATGCCAATTAAAAACATATACCAAAATTCAACACTAAAACCAAACTAAATTATTAACCATGTTTAAAAACTAGAACTAGAATTTAAAACAATACATCTTGTATAGGCCTTTCCTTAAAACACATCAATTCTAAGAGCCGGTCTATAAAAACATCTTCACCTGAGAATGGAAGGAGAACCAAGAAAGTGTCACTTAGCCTCTTCCTACGGAGGAAAGTGCAAATTGATTCCTTTGGGAAAAGGCAGGATAATAATAATAATAATAATAATAATAATAATAATAATAATAATAATAATA
>NC_056529.1:18124548-18133426 GCF_019175285.1 Sceloporus undulatus | reverse complement strand
TGGGGCACCCATGGAGAAGGCCCTCTCTCATGATCCCACCAACCCTACCTATGATGGTGATCAAGATTTGCAAATGTCTTCATATATGAGATGGAAAGGTCTAGAAATTGAGATGGTAAAGGTGGTAAGCTTTGGCACCTCTACTTTTGCAACATCCACCTCATCCTCACCCTATTGCCCTGGTCTCCTGACCTTCCATTCCATTTGACACTCAGATCTCTGAGCTGTCACTTTCTTTGTCTTCAGATTTCTTCTCTTTCAAGGATCTGGGCTTGATCAAAATTCACAAGAGAGAGCAAAAAAATAAAATAAAATTGAAGTGTCAAGGAAAAACAGACTAAAAACTGAATCCTGTCCAAAAGGCAAAACACACAATGCAGCAGAAGTTAGCTTTCAAAATCCGTTTACAACAGCAAACATGGACAGAAAGGCCCAGCTGCCATGTATCTGTGGCATAGGTTAGAAGAATGACAAGAATCCAGCTTCAGCATCCTTGGAGTGATATCATTGTTTCTGCCCTCACAACATCGACCAAAGCATTCTGGCGGCAGCAACAACAACAATAGCATCTACTCTTGTGAATTCCTGGGAGTGAATCCAGGACAGCTTGCATGCATACACTACTAATTATCTTAATAAGACTTTAACGCTGGTGTAAGTGATGGCAAAAGGAAATATAATAATCTCTCCGTGGACTCAAAATACAAACTGCAAAATTGGGCAACATAATTGCAAACATTTATTTATTTATTTATGCATCATAGCATGTGGGACTTTGGGGGATACGGTGTAGTGTCCACACTCTTGATGCTGTTACCCTGCCCCATGGTGCCATTTTGGCACACACCCATTTACATGGCGTCCACCATGATGACGCCACTGTAGTGCTGCCACAGTGCCTATGATTCCCTTTCTGGGTTGGAAAAAGAACCAGCTGCTTGTAGGTTCTTTTTGCACCGGGTTGGTTGCATGGAGTTGCTGCGTCCCCAACTCAATGCTTCCAGGGGCGGTATACAGCCACCCCTTACAGGCTGTCTGTCCAGCCCCTTCATCTGCTATCATCCTGTTGGTGAAACACATAGTATAGGCCATGCTATGCATATGTGGTGAATTATTTGCCATGTTGCAACAGGCTTATTCTTCTAACAGCAGTAGGAACAGATATGCAAATGCACCAATGTTGCATGCTGCATCTGCACCTACACATTCCTCAATGACACCTAGTTATTGATACATGTAGTGCAACATTGCTATTCTGCATGAGAGTTGCATAGAGTCAAGATCATGTACTATCTCTGCATGTAAATATTTATGTTACACTGAGAGGAGGTTGGGTTGCTTGTGGTGCTTGTGGTCTGGTCACTAAATCCTGAATCTGTGGGGACTGTGTGCTCAAAAGGGGGAAAAGGTCATTGCTAAGTAATCAGATAGTGATAATGTCACAATGTCAAATTAGAGGGAAAGCTTTGTGTCCTTACTCTAAATAGGTAGATGTTTTTGTCTCATTTCCTGCCCTTGTGAATAATCCCTCAAAGTCATTTCACAGGAGCATTCACTCAATTTAGGTCCATGATGGCATCTCAGCCCTCATTATCACAGGTGGGAGATAAGTGCAAAGTTAATCACTTACACTTTGTTGATTTCATGTGGGAAGCCAGCTTACCTGAAGATTGTGATCATGTTAATTAATAAGTTTTGTTTTTTTCAGATACAGCATACAGATAAGCTTTCAGCTGTTCATTCCAGCAAGATACAAATTTCTCCATCACAAACACAACAACACCCTTCCCAACTTGGACAGTGCTGAGACTCTAATTTTGTTGTGCTGTTGTATTCATTGCTCTAATACTCAAGTAGGGATACATTTCATCACTAGGTTTCTGAGTGATTTCAGCTATTTTCTTCCCTCTGCAAGTAAGTCCTCAAAAACCAAATACATTTGCCATTCCAAGTCCGTGGACTTGAGATCTGCAGACTCGAAAATTCGTGAAGGGGCGACCTCCATTAACCTCAATGAGGTGCAATGAACGTGCTTCATTCAAGTCTATGGGGCTTGAATATACACAAGTCTTGAAACTTGCGGAGTGATCGGGAACAGATCCCCATGAGTTCCAAGGGGCAAGTGTATATATTTTTGAAGGTTTATTCACAATTCAGGACTTATTCTGTGCTGTTATGTGCAGAAAACTGCCTTTTCTGCACATGGAAAAATGCATCTTCCTTGTGTAAAATAATATTTCAACACAGAAATATTAATTTTTGTGCAGAAAATGCAGTCTTCTGTGAAAAAGATGCCTGACTTTACCTTATCCTTTTGCCTTTGTTTCTCTCTGTGACAGTCTTTCCAGTCATATGCATGTCCAGTTCATTCTAAAAGCTACAGCCAAGTTATTAAGTGGAACTTGATTCCTTGTTGCAAAACCTCCATTAGCTGTCCGTCCATTTCTGAGCACAGTTCAAATGTTGGTTTTGATCTACAAAGCCCCATATGGTTGTATCTCCTTTTGAGAGCCAGCATGGCATAGTGGTTTGAGTGTTGGACTGTGGATCAGTAGACTGGGCTTCAATTCCCCATGTGGCCATGAAGTCACATGCTCTCAGCTTCAGGGCAAGGCAATGGCAATGGCAAACTTCATCTAAAGAAAATCTTCTTAAGAAAAGTCCATGTTAGATTCACCTTAGGGGGCCGTAAGTCAGACATGGCTTGGAGGTACCCAACAAATTTCTAACAACAACCAAGTGTGGGAGAAGCTGCACCCAGTGTCTTACCACAGACCACCTTTGCTGCAGCTTATCAAGGCGATAACACCTGAGCCCTCAATGACAACCCAAAATCTGGGTTATTAGCTGGCTGGCCCACATCAGGAAGTCTAACCAGAAAGCTCCCTTCCCAAACTGCGAAGATTAAAGACGGCAGTTTAACTTTCAAGCCAAACCTAAGAACAATTTCTTTCTGTCACACATCAGGTCACATGGCCTAAAGAGGTGGTTCCAGAAACACTCCTTCAAACCAAATGGTGTCCAAGGTGCTCACCAAATTTAATCCAAATATTTATGCCAAAAGTAGGTAATCATATAGCTGCAATCAGAATTCAACTTTTAAGCCACATTCGATATTAACCAGACACGACCCAAGTCAGTTTCTCATATGCCACTGGAAACAGTTATGGGGTAGGTGAAAAACCCATGGAAAGGGGGGGGGGATTCCTACCCGGCCATTATGCAGGCAAGAAGACTTCATACTATACCATCAGCGAGTGGGTGGGTTGATTTCTTCTGTGCAATAAGGCAACGGGGGGAGTTGGCAAACCTTTGCCTCTGATCACACCCCCAGAAACTCCATGCCATGGCATGACTGGTTATTGTCTGCCTCATCTCAGGGGATGGTAGCAAACAGCCCATCCCCACTCCAACTCCTCCGTCTTGGGGGGGCGGGATAGCCATTAGAGCATTAAGACCCAGAGAGGCCCTTCTTTCTATACCCCAGTGTGTTTCATGGATTCTTTTTTTATGTTAATGCTTGCTCCATCATGGTCACACAATGGTATTTATAGCTGGACTGCTCTACCTTCATCTGTGGAGATTCTTGTATCTCCATTGTGTTTGGTGACTGATCATCTGCACAGTTGCCTGCCTTCTCCTTATCACTGATCAGCCTAGTAGCTGGCAGCTTCCCTAGACTGTGAGAAGCAGCAAAGAAGAGGGGCAGTAGTATGATCATCTCTGACCCTTCTCATATAAACCTTCATATGTTCAAAATTTCACTCTAAATTCTCTATTGCACAAACACAGACTCTCTCTCTCTCTCTGTCAATGTAAGTACTGTACCTTAACTCTCAGAAAAACAGAAACCACCCCCTGGTGAAACAAAAAAGTATATCTGTCCTGGAAGCACTAACCTTTCTCTAGTCCTTCATCCATCCATCGATCCTTCAGTGTCGACACAAACAGTTATGCTGCCTGCAATTTTGTAAGTTCTTTGGTATTGTTTTCCTTTGCTTCATTCTTTAGATCCTTTGTTACATAACCCTAAGTCTTACTCTTGAATTATCCATGGGTCATATCAAAATCTACCATTTTGGCCTTCAAACCCTTCCTCGACTTATACATGAGATCGACTTATAGTCAAGTATATATGGTAATTTCCCCAAATCTTTGAAAGCAGAGTTTCAGTACCAGCACTTTACTATGTCAAGGTGTTTGATTTCCCAGTCAAGCTGAGTAATATGATGTACAACAACATAAAGGCTCATCTTAGCAGAGGTGTGAAAATTGCTGCAATGGACCCAACTTAACAAATTTAGCATCTATCTAACCCAGGATTGTGGATGGGCTGAACGTTTTGCCACTGTGAGAGAATTCTCTCTTCTGTCTATCTATTTTTCCTGGAAAGGTCTCTTTGGGATCCTAACACCTTCTTAAAAATTTGAACGAATGGCTTAGCCGCTTGCCAATAACAGGCACCATTAGTCTTCACAACAAAAACCTCATTAGAAGTTGTCATGGGAATGAGTCAGAAGGCTGGACTGGTACCTATTTGTCATAATAAGAACTGGAATTGCCATTGGCGTGCAAATTGGCAAGCCATTACGGACAACCAGTAATCCTGTTGTGTTCCTAGTTGTTTAGCTTCTTGTGTGGAGGCGCACATAAAATTAAGTTTGATGGGATGTAGAAGTGATGCAGAAAGATGCTACCTTCCCCAAGTCAGTTTCCAATTGGCTGAAAGAAACCTCCCGGTGACATTTCAAATTGGGCATGTTATTTTCTCCAGATTTCAGGATGCTACTGGGAAATGCTACTAAGAAATTAGCCAATAGTCACGCTAGCTAAGGGATTCTGGGACCTGAAGTCCAATTAAATAATTTCCCCAAGTTGTCTGCTAAGTTGGATAGTTGGGGCAACCAAATGCATGCATTGGGTTGTGAATACTGTATTTCTTTTGACAACCTGTAGACATCACAAATGTGCAAATTCTCAAGGTGAGGAAGGTATCTAGCTTTTGCAACAAGTCTCAGGGACTGAGAAGATGCTATTTTCATACAATGACTCCCCCCCCTTTTATCTTCAGTAGTTCGGGTTGCAATAAGGTAAGTTTCGGAGACCATAAGATCACATGGCAGCTTCAGAAGGGCAGTAGCAACCAGACTGCTGAGAGAATCATTCTCTCTGCAAAGTGTTTCCTTACTAAAAAGAGTGCACTGTGATACACTTGGAGGTCATTAATATCTACCAAGTGTGCCAGGTACACATTATCACCATGAAAGCCATTTGATTGCTATTATAGACTTCAGGTTGACAGCTAATGCTTCCAAACTGTTTATCAAATTATTTTTAAAAAGAACTCAAAACCTTTGCATTTGCTAGCAGCGCTCTCAAGGAGTCAGGAGTGTGCTAGTAGGGACTTGACACCTGAGAGCAAGAAGGGCAATTTAAACAAATGGCAAATCAATGACTAAAATTAATGATTTTTTGAAAAAATGCCAATGTTAGACACAGACATCTGCTCAAGAAAAGGCACCATGCTGTCCTAATCGCACACCAGACCTACTACACTATATATCCTGAAGAATAAACCAAGTTGTTGTTAATGATGTTTGAGAGTTTCAACACCTTTGGAACAAGTGTTGGGAGCCTTCAACCATCCTCTAAATCAGAAGAGGAGATACACTTCGGTGCCACAAAAAACTACCATTCACAGAATTCCGTAGCATTGATCCATGGCAGTTAAAGTGGTGTCAAACCGGATTATTTCTGAAGTGCATATGCAGCCCATAAGTAAAAAATGACATAGAGGCACACAAAAACGTGATACTTTAAATGAAGATGAGTATTAGATCTCTTAGCTGCATCAACCATGTTTAGCATTGCTGCCGGATGCTACTTTTCATGCTGGTTGTATTCCTCCATGGAAGAGAACCAGGATAGTTAAAGTTTCTTTGGTTGTTTTTTCACTAAAAAGAGAAGTTTATGCAGAATAACTGGCAGAAGGAAGAAAAAAAGGAATAAAAAGATCAACACTTTGGATTGGAGTGTTGTTTACCAATTCACAAGCCATCTACCATCATTATTTACATTAGTGCATGTATTTTCCTTTAAGCCAGCTGTAAATCATGCCTATGGCTGGGACAGCAGCATGCTGCTCATTAAATATAATGATTATATAATTATATGCAAACAACTAAATGTATCAGGGGTGGCTGCACAAACCACAGCATGCAGTCTCTTAAAGGTTGGGGGGATGCTATTGTTCTGACTGAAAACTTAGGAAAGTTATCTTTTGGACTGCAATTTCCATGATTTCCCCAATGGCCATAAAGTAGGGGGGGGACTAATAAAAATGTCTGAGACCCCTTCCCAAATGTTCTCGGTTTATACCCATACCAGCACTTTTGTTTTAGGAGTATTTTGGAAACATAATATTTTTAGGCTCAGGGTAATGCTAGCAATATTTGTGGTTGGGATGTTCATTTGTGAAAACATCCTTGTCACCTCAAGGGTACTGTGAAAAGTAACCAATTACTGCTTTTGTTGTTCTTGTTAGCTGTTCTTGAGTCAACCTCAACTCAGGGCAACCATGTATATGAGATATCTCAAAGACCCCCTGTTCTCCACAGCTCAGGTCTTGCAAATTCAGACTTATGGCCTCCCTGATTGAATGTATCCATCTGGCATGCAGTCTTCCTTTCGCTCTACTATCTTCTACCTTTCCTAACATTATTGTCTTTTCTAATGAGTCATGCCTTATCATGATCTAGCCAAATCATGACAGTCTTAAATTGATTGTCTTAGGGACTGTGCAGACCTGCAGTTTGGGTCGGCTTGAGGGCAGAGTTCAGACGTCACGTCTACATGACTCATGTCCCGGCTCCACCTCAGGGTGGCAGGATGCCGCACACTGCACTGCACAGTATGTGGCATCATGGTGCTCGTCCAGTGCTGTGTACAGATGACACAGCACCAAAGGAGCACCGCCAAGCCGTGGCAATGCAGCTATCACACCCTTTCCAGGACACAAAAAGGAGCCACTTTGTGCAGCTCCTTTTCACGTCCTGGAAAAGCCAGATCGGAGCCGTAATGTGCGGTTGCTGTGGCCCCAATCTGGCTGTAAAAAGGGCAGCTCCAGGATGCCCCTTCGGGGTTGTGTGTAGCTTCTAGGAAGAGTTTGGGACCCATTTGTTTGTCTTCTTGGCTGTCCATGGTATTTTCAGCACTCTTCTCCATCACTGCCTCTCAAATGAGTTTACTCTCTTCTTATCTGTTTCTTCACTGTCCACCTCTTACATTCATCCTGTGGCTTGGGCCATTCTAATATCAGTGCACAGTTATATATCTTTACTCTTTGGGATCTTGTCTAGTTCTTTCATCACTGTCCATCTCATTCCTAGTCTTCTTCTAGTAACCTGACTGCAATCTCTGTTCTGAACTGTCCGGGAATGCTGCCAACACACACTCACACGGCTGATAAGAGCCTGCTGGGCAAAAGGTAAATATGCTGAATTGCCAAGAAACAGTTCCTCAACAATGCCAAATGACATTCAGTAGAATAAGCCACTAGCCAGTCCAAAGTTCAGGATTACAGAGAGCAATACTACCAGTCCAGTCCGAGGTCAAGAGTGCCAGAGGGTTGGTCAAAGTTGGTCCAAGGTCAAGGATTCAAAGGCAGTCAAAAGTCTAGGAAGCCAGGAGTCACATCAAGCAGCATTCACTAATGAGAACTAATACACTCTGATAAAGAGAGCTCAGCGTCTGCCAGGTACCTTATATCTAGCTCCCTTATCACAGCTGCTGATTGCCTAATGAGTGTTTCTCAACAACTTCTCAGCATTTCTCTTGGAACACTGAAGGGACACCCTTTCTGATCTCCTCTGGCTAAAGGTAGGAACCTCAATGCTCTGCTGTTCTATGTCTCCCAAATATGGCACTTCTACTGGGACAAGGCTGGACTGCTGAGCCACAGGCTCCACTGGAGGAGATCCCACAGAGTTAGGGTCTGGCTGAGCCAAATCTACCGGGGCTGGGAGAGCAGAACTGAGGCCTGGCACAGCCTCAGGTCCTCCTGCACCTGAGGAGCTGAGTCCTCATCATCATCATCCTCGTTCTCCTTGTGGCTGGCCATGACATGAACAATGTTTGATCCAAGGTATGGGAACACTTGAACTATTTTGATTTCCTTGTTTTCTAGGTTGAATTTATGTACATTCTCTGTGATCATTTTGGTTCTGTTTTATTTTCCTTATGTTTAGCATCAAGCCTGCCTTTGCATTTTCTTTTTTGATCTTCCTTAGTAATTGTTCCAAGTCATGGAGTTTTCTGCTAGTAGTATGGTGTCATCCCAATATCTTAAGACCATTGATGCTCCGTTTTCCTATCTTCCCTCCTCCTCCTTCTAAATCTAAACATACTATTCATATATTTTCCCCACACACATTAAACAAATAGAGTGATAATATGCAGCCTTGCCTGACCCCCTTGCCAATTGAGTACTATTCTGTTTCTCCATATTTTGTTCTAACAGTAGCCTCTTGTCCTTGGTACAGATTTCTCAACAGGACTGTCAAATGTAGTGGCATACCCTTGTCTTTAAGAGCATTCCATGGATTTTCATGATATACGCAGTCAAAGGCATTCATGATTTAGGTTACTCAAAATGCTTGATTTCCATGCTTTGCCCCATCTACTACCAGAAACCTATAGCCTACTGTATGGGCAGGGCACCTCTTCCCTTTGCCAGAATGGGCTCAGGTTCTAGCCGAGAAGATACACAGACAATCTAACTGACCCCTTTCAAGATCTTGTCATACTTCTCACGAACATTTAAATTAACTCAGGGCTCTGCAGACACATGTGTCCTCTGCTAACTATGGTAGGTCAGGCT
>NC_056529.1:18047172-18124538 GCF_019175285.1 Sceloporus undulatus | reverse complement strand
ACCAGATCTTCCTTCCCTTTATCAATATTTTGTGGGTACCTTCCCTAGTCTAGTTAAAAAATGATTCACATCTGTGAGGCAAGCTGCATGTGCTTTGAGGGATATGTATCCGCAGTACAGTAAATGATTTACATCTTGTCAGCCTCTTGCCATTACTCATAATGCCACCACCTCGTACATCTCAATAGAATGCAGTTTCAGGCTGAATGCATTAGTTCCCAGGCAGTGAACTCATTGTCTGATGCTGTGGCAAAAGGAATGTGATCTGTTAATCAGTTTCACACCTCCTATTCCTCTCATATTACTCACCTAAACTGTAGATATTGGTTGCTTCCCTGCAAAAGATACCGCAGCAATTAATTTCCTCCCTGAAAATGTTAGCATTGGATCTCAGCTAAAAATCTCTTTCCATTCTGCTTCCACAGTCAGAGGTTCATGTCTCACAGAATAAATAGTCTGGATTCCCCCCCCCCCCCCCAGAAAATTTAGCAAAATTGCAGGAAGGATAAAGATCAGGGTGGACATTACATTTGCACTGCAAAAATAATCCAATTTGACACCACTTTAACTGCCATGGCTCAATGCTATGGCATTCTGGGAACTGTAATTTTGTGAGACTTTTAACCTTCTTTGTCAGAGAGCTCTAGTGCCATAACAAACTGCAGTTTCCAGAATTCCATAGCCTTGAGCCATGGTAGTTAAAGTGGTGTCAAACTGCAGTGTGGATGCAGGCATAGGCCATTGAGTCTAACCCTTACACCTAGTAAGAGCATCCCCAGGAGATAGATGTCCAGTTCCTTTTTCAAAACATCCAGAGAAAGAGATCCCACCACCTCTCTAAGTATTGTTGTTGTTGTTGTTGTTATTGTTGTTGTTATTATTATTATTATTATTATTATTATTATTATTATTATTATGCTTTATTTATATAGCACTGTTGATTTGCACAGCACTGTACATACAAACAATAAAATTCATAAAAGTAAACCTGCCCATGGCATATATTCTTAGAAATAATAGCTTAATGTATATAAATAATATCTAACAGTGAACAAACTTGCTCCTCTCTTTGACAGCCCTTTAGCTATCTAAGGAGTTCAATCATGTCGCCCCAGTCTTCCCTTCAGCTGACTAAAAATGCCCAGCTGCTTCAACCATTCCTCATATGTTTTGTCCTCCATGTTTTGTCACCATCCTTGTTGTCCTTCTCTGAACCTGCTCCAAATTGTCAATATCCTTCTTAAAATTAGAATCAAATGCAGTGCTCCAGATGAGGCCTGACTAGTGCAGAACAAAGGACATTATGGGAGGCGGTGATTTCCAATAAACATATGAAATTCACAGACTGATAGAGCTGGAAAAGCCTGCAAGGGCTGTCTAGTCCAATGCCATGTAGGATACACTGCTCAAACACTTCCAAAAGGTAGCCATTCAACCTGCTCTAAAGATCTCCAAAGGAGGTCCACCACTCTCCGAGGGTGTCTTTTTTTTACTGTCAAAGAACTCTTGCCATCAGGAAGTTCTTCCTAGTGTTTAGGTGTAATCCTTTCTCTTGTAATTTGAAACCATTAGTTTGTGTCCTTGTTTTGGAGAGAAAAAACAAACTCTCCCCATCTTGTGCATGACATCCATTTAAATACTTAAAGATGGCTTTCATGTTATCTCTCAATCTTCTCTTCTCTGACATAAGCACTCCCAGCTTCCAAAATTGTTCCTCACAGAGTTTGGTTTCCAGAGTTTTGACCATCTTCATTGCCTTCATGAGGCCATATCCCAGGTTATTAATATCCTTTTGAACTGTGGAACCCAGAACTGAGATACAGTGGCTTAAAGGTTAAGATGCCAGTTCTGATGATCAGAAGATCAGAAGGTTGGAAGTTTGAGGCCTGAGTGTTGCATGACGGGGGTGAGCTCCTAGCATGAGTCCCACCTTCTGCCAAGCTAGCCATTCAAAAGCATGCAAATGCAAGTATATAGATAGGTACCACTCAAGTGAGAAGGTAACAGTGTTCAGTGCAGTCATGTTGGCCATATGAACACCGGAGTATCCTTGGACAACGCTGGCTCTTCAGCTTAGAAACAGAGATGAGCACCACCTCCTACAGTCAGTTACGACTAGACATTTATGTCAAGGGACTACCTTTACCTTTTACCCAGAACTGAACAGAATATTCCAAATTAGGCCTTCTCAAAGTAGATTAGAGAGGTACTGTTACTTTCTTCAGTCTGAACACTATATTTCAGTTAAAGCAACCAACACCTTCCTACCATCTCACAGAACATGGTCTCTGAGATGAACACCATTTTTTGCCTAATGAATGAGCTGGAACTATGGATCCCATATTCATACGGCATTTCAGGCACGTTGGTGGCCATCATTCCCACCACATCCTAGCTGTCATCACCACCACCTTGTGTGATATTTGAAAAAATAACAAATATAAAAGTGTATGCCTGTGTCTCAAATATACCAATAAACATAGCTATAGATATATGCCGGATGCTAGTCCAATATGGATCTCATTCCATTATGAGAATGAAGCACAAAAGCAATTTCACGTTTCCCTAAAGCAATAGTGCGGCATGTAAAAATTACTTTTAGATATTTTATTGGCTCTAGCACACACAGCCCTGGTACTGTAGGTCTGTGCTGAAATAAAAATGATCCATATGGGTCTATTGATGCACCGCTGGCATCCGTGCAGAGGGAAGCCACTTTAAACAAATATAATGAGAAGAGAAGTTCATGCTCACAGCGGGTGCACTTTGCAAATTCCTTATGGTGTTTGACGGATGACTTGCAACCAAAAATATTCCCCTCTCTAAACAAAGGCGCACAGTGAGATATAACAAGTGGTTCCAACTTTCAAGGCAGATTAATGGGGCGAGGTGAAAGAGCATCTCCCTAAAATCACAGCGGTGCACCCAACCCCCTGCTTCCAATGGGAGAAAAACAGTGTTGGTACCCTAGAATCTCTGTCCAGAAAAAAAAGTGGGACTCATTTGTTCATTCCCATCATTTGATCTGTCAGGCTCCATTTAATTTTTCATGGCATCAAGAAATGTCAAAAGGATGGGCACACATCCACCTTCTCTGACTTGCCATTACTTGCCGTCATTGGTAGCACTGATAAAAGTATGGTATGGACATCCCCTGTTTTCCCGACTTGGCTATTACTTGCCATTGCTGGAAGCATCAACAAAAGGATAGAACACACATCCCCTTTCTATTGACTTGCCATTACTAGAAGCAATTGACTTACTATTACCTGCCCTTACAGGAAGCATTACCAAGAGGATAAGGCACACACATCCCTTTTCTACTGATAGTGGGACAGACAGGAAAATGGGTAGTGCATTTGGTCATATGATGGTGGCACAGAACAACTTTGCCATGGTAAATAATTTCTTCTAAAGTGGCCTTCTGGACTGACATAGCCAGTTTTTGAAGGCTTGCTGCAATTTGTTACTTATTCTGCGCAAAATTTGCATGTAATGGTTTTGCACAGAAATCAGCATTTTCTGCACAGGAAACAGCTTTTTGCTGTGTGGAAAATAATATTTCATAAATATTAATTTCTGTGCAAAGGATACTGTTTCCTATGCAAACTTTCACACAGAATACATTCCCAATTTATTCTACATTGCCCGCACAGAAAACAGCATTTTCTATGCAGGGATTAATATTTCTGCATTGATATATTATTTTCCATGGAGAAAAATACTGTTTCCTTGCACAGACAATGAAGATTTTGGTGCAAAGCAACAATATATGATTTGGGCACAGAATAAGTCCCAAACTGCAAACATTCTCATCAGTCCAGGATTCTTCTCACTGTGGTTTCTCAACAACCAAAAAACATGTTTTTAAACCATTTTAAAAATGTATTTTCAGATATTCCTTCCATCCCTAAAATGGACCTCTTTGTAGTCTGAGGTCAGTTTTATTCCAGCCAAGAAAAGGACTCTCTGCTCCTTTCTTTCATGCACATCTCCAAATATCAAGGCCCTAATGTCAAATTACTTCTGGAAGGACACTTTCATACAGTTTTATAAGACTGCAGACTTTGGTTTTTCTAAAAATTCCATTAATCAGCTGCTCTTCCTTCTTCTCGATGCTACCAAGCTATCAAGAGGCCTAGTAATTCAGAGAAGGCCCTGAACTTCTTCACCACAGCCTCCAGCATTTGCTGCAACAGCATTTGCTCAACGCAAAAGTGGGTTCTTCTAAGGCGCTAATGCTCCACTTGTCATTGTGCATTTGCTCTCTCGGCTCCCACCCCAACACTTTCAGCTGAGTCTGTTCAGGCTGACAAATGAAGTGGTGGTCTGTGATGAAGACAAAATGCCCACTTAGAAGGAGGCTGAGGCCAAACCACTCATTTTCAAACAGGCTAAACTCTGAAACTGGTTCCAAAGAGCTCGGAAATGTAAGTGCATTAATCCACTTCACAGCTTGGGTTTCCCATTGACTCCTCCGCCCAAACTAATTAGCAGACATTAACTGCTTGGCGCAAAGAGTGTAATAATTCCACCGCTCAGGGGTACAAGAAAGGACGAACGTTGCCAAGCAGCTTGGGTTCAATTCTGTATCACACACTCCAAGCAACAGCTCAGGCAGATGCAAATATTGGGGGCTGAGCTGGCTTTTTCCAAGCAGGGTTGCATGAAAAGTCTCTTGTTAAAGAGTCTTGTTAAAACATAATTTTCCTTCTCTCAAGGTTTTGTGAAAAGATTGGCCAAAGGAGTCTCCAAATACATTGCAATTTTCAGTTTACGCTAATGCACTGAACCTATATTTGAATTTAAACTCAAAAGACAGGCAAATCTATCTTGAGATGTGAGTCCACTGCGCTCTCTCTCTCTCTCTCTCTCTGTTTTAAAGACAGCTTTAAAATGAATTATTTTCTGAGGTCAGATAGTTCTTCCTGCTTCCAGGAGATGCCAGCAATACAGGATGCTGATGGTTGGCTCCAATGTCAAGCATGAAGCCATTTTCCTCCCATCTCCCCCAGCCAGCTGTGCAGAGCACGAATTGCTAAAGTGGACAAATAATAGTGCTCTACAATTCAGTGGTCCCAACCTTTGATCCTCCAGATGTGTTGGACTTCAGATCCCAGAATTCCTGAATGTTGGCCAAGCTAGCTGGGGTTTCTGACAGCTGAAGTCGAAAATTCCTGGAAGACCAAAGGTTGGGAACCAGCCAAACTGAAGCCCAATAAAGGACCCTCTACTTTTTGAGGGTTCAGGAGTACTGTATATACTTGACTATAAGTCGACCTCATGTATAAGTCAAGGTCAGGTTTTGGGGCCCAAATTATGACTTTTGATGTGACCCATGGATAAGTCAAGGGTAAAACTTAGGGGCATGCAACAAAGGATCTAAAGGAGGAAGCAAAGGAAAACTATGCTAAAGAAGTTATAAAATTCCAGTAGATATAACTGTTGGTGCTCATACTAAAGGCTGGATAGATGACAGAACTGAGGGAAGTCAGTGCTTCCAGGACAGATAACACTCTTGCCTTTCACCAGGGGATGATTCCTGTTTTTGAATAAGAGTTCAAGTACAGTACGTTGACCCATGGATAAGTTGACTTAGGTTTTGGGAGTCAATTTTTTGGCTTCCATTTCTAGACTTATACATGGGTATATCTACAGTAAGGAATTGCAGCACAGATACCACATTAATAATCTAGGACCTAGGTAATTGGCTCAGTACTTAGAATTCTCTGTCACTGAGTACCTTTAAGATGAGAGCATTCTAAGTACCTATCCAATATAGGCAATGGTACAAAATGTTGTTGGTTGTAGTCCTACAACATTGGGAGAGACTCATGATTCCTACCCCTGGTTTATATCCAATTGCTACTTCCATTTAGGGTAGACCTCCTAAATCAATGGGCATTTGATCAGTCAACATATATATAATTTCCATTCATTGAATGGGTTTAGAGTAGTTGGGTCTAACAAGTGGATTTAGGATTTTAGCCCAATATATGGTTCAGTCCACAGAGCTGCATACCCTGGGCTGGCCAAGTTTAATTAGAACTTGGAAATGTTATATTATTATCATTATCATTATCATTATTATTATTTTACTACAGCTTCCAGAATCCTCCAGCCAGTAGTATCCATGTTGGCCAGGGGATTCTGGGAGGTGTTGTCCAAAGCAAAATCAATGGAAACTTGGTAAGTTAACATGTATATAAATTCCATTGATTGAATCAGTTTACTGCCGTTGAGTCTAAACATTTAATTTTAGCCCAATAGATGGTTCAGTTCACAGATCTGCATATGCTGGGCTGCCCAAGCTGATTCACATCTTAGAAATGTTATTTATTTTTGGACTACAACTTCCAGAATCCTCTAGCCACTAGGGGCCATGTTGGCTGGGGGATTCTGGAAGTTGTTGTCCAAACTTTTCCAAGCCATGCCCTTGATACAGACAACCCATGCAAAATTAGGTGAAAGAATGGAGAAAATAAAGACTACAATTTTTTTGCCCAAAGGAATTAATCTGGCTGTAGTGGAAGAACGCCTCTCAGTGCTTTGGAAAGCCACATAGTGCAAAAAGTCTGGCAATGTATTTAACAGATATGTAAGATCCAAAATGCTAGATGACAGCTCTCTGATGGCTGTGGATGTTATAGTTAGGAGCACATGTTACTGCTTCACTTGCTCTTTCCTCTCATATCCCGCATGATCCATCTCAGTCTGGCTTTCCCTGAGGGTCTTCTTCACAAGTCCATGCACAGGCCTGTCATGTTTTAGTTCTACATAATTTACCAGCCATTTCTCACCCGCTCTTGACAATGTTTTCAACACAGCAAAGAAAAGGAGGAAAAAAGTATGTGGCTCAAAGACCTCTGAAGGTTCATTTCCATTCCCATTGCTATTACAGCAGCTGAGCCAAGAGTAGCCCAAATCACCATTTTTTTTAAAAAATCAAGGAGGTACTTAAACAGTGTGACCAAATTTCAACTTTGCATACAAAAGTTATAATGATAGAGGCTTATGGGTGAATTAAACATCTGAGGAATATTGGGGAAAGGAGGGGAAATTTGATGGTGGTGATTTACCAGTGAATACTACACACGGAAGGGGTGATATCTTAATGATGAAGAACATATTTTCCAAAGAAAATAAGCAGCATCACCAATAGTGTAGAATATCAATCAACCAGTATAGAGAGTATATATAGCATATACGTTTAGCAAGCATGGCAGAAACTATGATCCTGACATCTGCCTATGAGCGATGGTCAAGAGGGAAGATTATTGTTCACCCCAAGGCCCAAATTCTGTTTCATGGTTATGCAATGCCATTTGTAAATGAGGCCAAAAATACAATCACTTTTCAATCTGAAGCTCCTACTGCTAGCCTTAGGATAGGCATTTCAACATATTAGAAGAGGAATGAAACTGTACAAAATCTGGGAAGCTGTGAAATGATAATAGCAGCAGCAAGAGCATTTACATTTCTGTACCCCTTATCACCAAACTCAGCACTCTCTAAGTCTGTAAGCCAATTGCCCCCAACAAGCTGGATACCCATTTTACCAACCTATGAAATGATGGAAGGCTGAGTCAACCTTGGAGCCTGCACAAATACAACCAGACATGGCTCTATATCAGGAGATGCAACATGCACCAAAACATGTCTTAGAGGGAACTGCTTGGAGGACTGCATACATTGGGGATTGAACTCACAACGTTGTGGCTTAGTACCAACATTTAACCACTGAATCACCAGGGATCCATGATGTCATGGGAGAAAGGGTACGGACATACGAGGATGTCCAGAGGGCCAGTTTTGACCCAAGACCTAAGTTCCCTCATGCCTACACAATACTGAGCTAGACTGGCCAATGGCCATTTATCAAATGGATCTTCTACCAAAGACTGGCCTTCTTCCAGATTGATTTTTTGCCAAATCCACATTTGGTAGGCGATACTTTGTTTATTCTTTTCCAAAGGACAGAAGCTGGAACATATCAAGCTGTCTTGCAGGGAAACTATAACCAATCTTCTCCCGAGATGCTGCTAAGGAATCCTGGGGTTTCCCAAGGCTTTAATAACCAGTGACCTGGGCAATAATGCGATGGCCCCACGACGTTGCAACCGAAGCCCATTTCCAGAGAAAATCGGCTTTGCGTTGGCCTTGCCAAAGAGCTGGTATTGATTTGCTCATCATCTTTCTCTCCACCCGCCCACTTCTTTCATTTCGCCACGCGGCTCGAAAGGAATCGGCGCTGACAAGTTAATGAACTCGAGCTACAAACACAGAGATAAGCTCAGGGATGGGTTTAGCACCTGCCGTGTTCTAATCACTTGAGGTCTTGCTTAGGTGAATGTTTCTTGATCGCAGAGAGGGGGAAAGAAGAGAAAAGAAAACAAGAAAGTGTCTTCGCCAGGTTCCAATCTGCAGAGCAAGCCACTGTCTTAAGAATCACATCACCACCTATTGACTACTCTAAATAAATCCATCCTGGCTCACTTAAGCCTCTTAGGTTCAGACATGGCCTACAATCTTGGATAAATTTGATAAACTCCTGGAGTCTCCTTGTCTTTTTTCCCCTTTCCCTTCTTCTTCTATTTTTAAACTATTCTTCCAGGAAAGTTTATGTAACTATGTCGTTTTTGAAGTGATTTTCAAAAGTGAGCTGTCTTGTGCCGGGAGCAATGCTGAGCCACAGAAGGCGCATTGGATCCCACACTTCTGTCTTGCATTAACATTTCTTAAAAGTGCCGAAGTGCCCAGCGGTCGAACACTGAATGCATTTTCTGATGCTGAATGCCCCTCTCCAGTGATGGGTATATTCATTGAAGTAGCACTCCATTTGGCATTTCTTTCACTAAAGAAATAATTGCAATGGCCAAGATGCTTCAAGGCAACACCTTTGAAGGGTTTAGCAGATTAGGTGAAATGGATTCACAAGGGTGTAGCCATGCTTCAGGATTAAAGCAGCTTGACACCACTTGAATTGCCACAACATCCTACAGGATCCTGGGATTTGTAGTTTGGTGTGATATTCAGCCTGGTTTGTCAGAGAACTCTGGGGCATCGCCAAACCACAAATCCCAAGGTTCTGTACAATATCTCATGGCAGTTAAAATGGAGTCAAACTGCTTTACATCTGTAGTGTGGCCACACCCAAAGTGTACCCAGAAATCAAAACTGCCTACATGACGACTGGACAGCGACTTGGGGGAGAGGGAGGGACTGAGTTGCCATGGCTAAATGGTATGGAATTCTGGGAATTGTAGTTTTTGTGAGATATTTATCCTTCTCTGTCAGAGAGCTTTGGTGCCACAACAAACTATCATTCCCAGAATTCCAGAGAATCAAATCCTGGGCTCCAGAGTTGTAGTCCATGACACTGGCTGTCTTTTACTTTAGTTTACATTCTGCTTTATCTATTGCACATCACCTTGGGAGCCATGTCTGGTTGTTAACCAAAAAGAATAAACCCGACAGACAGACAGAATATTTTACCTCCCTTGTAGCTAACCTCTGGGAAACGTCTTGTTCAGCCTCCTAATAACAGATTTAAGAGTATAATCCATAAATACAGAGAGAGAAAGAGATGGGAATAGCACATGTGAATTTCACAAAAGGATTCTGTGTCTTTGCATCCTGTAGAGATGATTGCCAAGTTGATAGATGCAGGAGGTAAAGTAAGTTTTAAAAGAGATAAAAAGAAAAAGTTAGAGAAACACTTTGTTAAATGTATCACGCAATCAGAAACAGTTCTACTCTTGGGAGCAAGGTCTACACAAATTTCTCAGTTTGCAAAAAAAATGCACACGGTTTTGTCCCACTGGAAATAGAGTTACAATGTGAAGATAGAAGAGCTCGGTCTGCCGAAGTTTAGCTCACATTGCTTAATGTTTATCAGCATTTGCCAATGTGCATTTGGAAAAGATTCCCTACAAATGGGCCAGAGGTTACTTCTGCACCCAGATTCCTGTTATTTCACAGCTGGTTCAAGGCATATGTTGCCATGCCCTTTAAAGGAAGAGAACAGTAGGGCTCGTACTTTTAGTCTCTGTGCCTCTTGCCAGGAATAGAGGGTGGGGTAGGCAAGAATTCAAGGACTTGAATTCCATCAGCTGCTCTTCATCAAGGATTTGCTGTGGGAAAGAGAAAGAAGTCTGAGCATCTCAAGGTAAAGGGAATGCAAGTCAGCCAGCTGAATGGCACTAATAGAAAAGCCAGAAAGCTTGGCCTGTACAAAGTCAGGCACCTGTTCTGCTTCATTGTCACAGTGACAAAGGTGAAATAACAAGAGCTGAAGGTGTGCTTGGAATGCATTTTAAAGGCAGACATCAATGGTTCAGAAACGGGAAGCTGCCACAAGGAAGAAAAAGCATGTATCATAGACTCACACACAAAAAAGTAAGAACTGCCACAAGAAACCATCATTCATGATCAAACAGAATGGAAGACAGATTAGGCAGGCCCAGAGGCCAAGATTAGATGGGAAGACTGGCTGGACAAATAGACCAACAGCTTTATTTAAAGGACTCTGGTGTTTTCTAAGACTGTGAAATGCACACAGCTTTGGCCTCAGTTTTGCATTTATCAAAGCAAGACAGAGTGCATATCCCCCCATTAAATATGCATATGTTCAGTTGGACATAATATTTTATTTTTGCCTGTAAGGTAGTGAGATAGTTTTCTCCTAATAATGAGTGCTCTTTTTGTACAAATGGTGTAAACTGTGCAAAAAACAAAGCTACAACAGCAGACTGGTTACTGCATGGACTTTTAAAACTCGGAAGCATTGCATGGATTGTTCGTCTTTTTTGATCAATCCATCGTCTGTGATGGCTGTGTGCGAGAGCTTTGCATCACAAGGGAAACAGACCTGAGTTTTGTGCAGAGACTGTGCACATGTTGTGGGACTCTCAAGGAACTGACATCCTCCTGGTATCCTTGGAGTCTGTGAAATCTTGCACAGTGTCAGCCATTTCTTGACAGCTGGTCTTGTTTTGATGAAGTAATTTTGTCAGAAATGTTCACATCCATATTAGGAAATACTTTTGCATTTTATTGGCTCTCTGGACAATGATACTATTCTGTCATTGGATAGCATTTTTCCTGCTTCTTTTCTCTCTGGTCCATTGCACCATTTCCCTGATGGTAAGTGGGTAAAGAAGATGAGAAGAAATATATTTGCAGTGGAAGATGGCGGCCGCACATTGTGTAACTTTACACATGCTTAGCTGCATAGCAGAGGCATTATGGAAATCTCCTAGTGAACAGCAGTGGTGTGTCTTGGGGCAGACAAAAGTGCTTGATGTACATCAGGATTTACTGATGTGCATTGGCAGTCTCTAGCTGGTATTCCAGTCTGCAACAAACTCTAACAATGCTGATGTCTAGATGCACACTGGGGTTGCCTAATATGCATTGGTTCCTAAGAGAATGTTAAGAGGTGATATGATAGCCCTGTTTAAATATTTGAAGGGATATTATATTGAGGAGGGAGCAAGCTTGTTTTCTGCTGCTCCAGAGACTAGAACAAGGAACAATGGATGCAAGCTCCAGGAAAAGAGATTCCAGCTCAACATTAGGAGGAATTTCCTGACAAGTAAGGGCTGTTCAACAGTGAAACACACTCCCTAAAAGTGTAGTGGAGTCTCCTTCCTTGGAGGTCTTTAAGCAGAGGCTGGATGACCATCTTTGGTATGCTTTGATTGAGAGTTCCTGCATGGCAGGGGTTGGACTGGATGGCCCTTGGGGTCTCTTCCAACTATGATTCTAATATACATCAGTCCTGATGTTCATCAGTCCTGATCTGCCATGGTCACTTCTCTGACTCCTCTAGGTTGTAACATCACAGCGGTCCCTTGTTAAATATGGACCTTGTAAAACTACTCAGTTCTATTTCCCACAGAAGTAAATCCACTCACATAGATGTGAGTCCCATAATGAATTGTTGTTTTAGGGGGTAAAGATGATGTTGTAATCTGTAAGCCGCTCCAATTGTCTTTGACAGAGGGGCAGAGTATAAATCATAGTTTTATTTTATTATTGTTTTATTAACAGTGACCCTATCCTAGGGTTTTCTTGTCAAGATTTATTCAGAGGAGGTTTGCTCTTGCCTTCTTCTGAGTCTGAGAGAGTGTGACTTGGCCAAGGTTACCCAGTGGCTGAACAAGGACATGAACCCTGGTTTTCTACAATCTTAGTCCAACACTCAGACCACTACACCACACTGCCTTAGAAGCAATATGTACACTTTGATTTCCCCCCTTCTGTTGTGGAATGCACTTTTGGAACTTGCCACCGCTCTTGTTGGAGAGCATGCTTTCAAGTAGTGCTCCTGATTTTTCACTCCACAATCTGGAATAACCCTCTCTTGGTGAAACCTCCCATGCTAGTGAGTGTGTTTTCTCCGCCAAGGAAAGAGCAAAGAAGTTATATTGTTATGACCCAACAAAAGCAGCCATTTCCCCCTGTAGCCCACCATCCAAGCTGTTGTGTTTGCAATTCAGGGAAACACAGCTGTGATAACTAATCAAGAGTTATCCCTTTGTGCTTATTACAGCCTCTTAATTAGAAAGAGGTTTGAAGCAGAAGAGCATGTGCGCATTTGGAGAAACACCTCTCTCTGGTGGGCAGATCATGAATACACTAAAGGCTCAAGATTAGTGTGCAGCATTCAACACTTCTGGCTCGTTCCGTGGCAGAAAACTATAATAAAGAAAAAGCTCTGTTTAAAAAACTGGACCCTCTATCCTCCCTTCTGCCTTTCCTTTTTTGTGAGTTTGGTTTGTCTGAGTCTGCTGCCACACTGCAGAATTAATACAGTTTGACACCACATTAACTGCCATGGCTCAGTGCCATGGGAGACTGTAAACTGTAGTTTTGTGAGAGAGTTAGCCATCTTATCAAACTGTCAATCCTGAGATTCCATAAAATGCACCCAAATGCTATCAAACTGCTACAATTTTGCAGTGTGTACATACTGTACACATTGGCTACTGCATCATCTTAGAGCCCTGCGAAAAATGGCATTTCTCTTATCAGCAAAGGTGGAAATTTAAGAATTTATCACACGGGACGAATCCCGTGCAGAAACTAGATTTAAAGGGAAAACAACCCGCTTTTGTGGATTGTTTTTCACACACCTTTTGGGGTTAACCTGAACAGAAAGTAGAAAAGACCCACAAATGCGGGTTGTTTTTCAGACGGCGTTTGCATGAAAGAGAAATAACAAGAAAATAACCCCAATGGAAAGCCAACAAAACCCACTCCTTTTTATTTTCAGGAAATTCCAAAAGTAGAAAGGAGTCATTTTTGCCAGTTTTCCATTTGGATTATTTCTGGTTTATTTCTCTTTCCGCCAATGCATCTGAAAGACAACCCACACTTGCGGGTGTTTAGCTGATTTCAAAATCCCATTTCTGCACAGGATTTGCCTCCATGTGCCTCTGTGTGATAAACTCCTTAGCTTATATGGTGCACTAGATAAAAACAATCAACTGAAACCAAATGGTGAGCATAACCTAGTGCTTGGAGAAAGACGGAGTCCTCCATGTAGTGCAGTCTGGAGTGGACGAAGACTATAGGAATTAATTTAGTCTTAAAGACTTGAGCACTGTAAATCCAGGCTCTTCAGGACAGGAGAGATGAATGGGCTAAAAGTAGAAGGAGCAAATGAGAAAGAAGCATGCAGTCACCTTTACAGGTTTCCCTTAGATGCCTCATAAGAAGGCGGAGCAGGACAAGTCACGTACGTAGGACCTGGGCACGATTGTAATGCCATGCTTCGCCGCCAATCTCTCTTGTTTATGTGGCCATTAGTTCAAAGCCACAGACAAGCAATTTATTGGGTATGAAAAATGTCACCTATGGCACCCTGATTTGCATCTGAAAATTGATTTTCGTCACATTGGGATTTTAGGACAACCTCTTTTGGCAGCCAACACCGCCACAAAGCATAATAAAAATAATTATGTGGCCACAAAAGCATGTTAGGCTCACTGTAAATTTTAAGTCTCTAAAGGATGGAGCTTGGCAAGACATTATTGATGGGTGCTGTGGAAGAGTTACCTGGAGTAATCTTTCTCGATGATTTAGCGGTGACAGCAGAACTTTAGAAGTCTAACTTGCAAAGGCTGGGGAGGTGCAATGCACAATGTTCACAGTCTTTCATTAAGCTGAGCTGGATTCCCTTGCCTTCTCACACCCCCATTGGCACTCAGCATCGCTGTAGCTAAAAATTGACCTCAAGGCTTTCCCACTACTGATGTCACTGAAGATCATATTTCCTTGCTGAGAGATATAAATCTTGGTAGCCTGGAACACTCACTCCAGACCTCTTTCTCCACCCTGGAACACAAAATGAGTTTCTGTACAATCCCACAGTCTAGCGGTGTGTTTAAATTTAAATAGTACTTTGTAGGGGCTGCATCTACACTGTAGAAATAACCCAGTTTAACACCACTTTCACTGCCCTGGCTCAGTGCTATGGTATTCTGGGATCTGTTGTTTGCTGTGGCACCACAGCCCTCCAACAGAGAGGGTTAAATGTCTCACAAAACTACACTTCCCAGTATCTCATCGCACTGAGCCATGGCAGTGAAAGTGGTGCCAAACTGGATTATTTCTGCAGTGCAGATGCAGCCCCCAGAGTACTGTTATACAGCATATATACCTCCCTTGCTGAAACAGTTAAAGTGCTAGCTCTGAGCTATAGCCATTCTTTAAAAAATTATGCCTAGCTGCCTGATAAAAGCATTTCTTGTTGGTATGTGCCTTTAACCCAACTCCAGGCCTCATTCCCACTATCTTTTAAATCAGATTGTGAATCAGTTTAAACCAGCTCAAATCAGCCTGGTTCCCACTTAATCCAAATCGCTGAAGAAATTCTGAGTGGGGGCCCATGCACTAGACCCATTTAACCCGTGTCTTTTTGACACTGTTTTTCCCCACTTCTTTTTCCATAAATTGATTCTGCACAAATGTGAACCACATGTAGATCGGAATCAATTCAAATTTCCCCTTCAGCCGGCTGGAACCAAATCATTTTGAATCGATTCATTTGTGAAGGGGAAGCACAAGTGGATTATTTTGGAGAGAAAAATGCAATTGGAGCAAATGTAGTGGGAAAAATGTGATTGGGGCAAATGTAGTGGGAACCACGTTCCACTGTTGAATCGATCCATTGATTTGGATCGCACACCAATTTATCTGTAAGTGAGAATGGGGCCCTAGTGTCTGTTGACTTAGAGTTTTCTTGGAAAATTTTATTCAGAGGTGGTTTGCCATTGAGGAGGTTTGCCTTCCTCTGAGGCTGAGAGAGTGTGACTTGTCCAAGATCACACAGTGGGTTCCCATGGCCAAGCAGGGATTTGAATCCCGTTCTCCCAGAGTCATAATTCAACATTCAAATCACTGTGTCACACTAGGAATCTGATAAGATCACATGCCACATGGATTTCCATTTTATGGAAGAAGACTCACAAGGTCTTATAGCTAAGAATAGGATTGTTGCTTGACAGATCTGGATCATCTTACACAGTTCTTTGAAGGTCTATGACCAGTGAGACAACTTGCAACTTTCAGTATCCCATTATGCTCCATTAAACTCCAATGTGCTACATACTTGTGGAATCAAGATTTTATTCCATACGCACTCCTGAAAAAGTGAGTTGGAAACCACAAATGCTCATGATAAAATAAACCAATTAGTTTTCAGTTTGTCACTAGATTGGTTTCCCATTTTCATTTCTATACATTTTAGCAGGACACTTTTAAGGAATCGTTACTGGGTGTCCATTCCTCCATTTAAAAGGTTCGTAAGTGAAAGGGTACATCTACACCATAAAATAATAGTTTTAACACCACTTTAAATGCTGTAACTCCATCTTACAAAATCCTGAGAGTGGTAGCTTTAAAAGGTTTTTTTGTCTTCTCTGCCACAGAGTGCTGGCCCCTCACAAAACTACAAATCCTAGGCTTCTGTAAGATGGAGCCATGGAAATTAAAGTTATTCTTTTGTAAAGGGGTGTGTGTGTGGTGATGCAATATTGTATATGGAAGTTTTAACTTGCTGTTAGCCGCTTTGATTGTATTATCACAGAAAAGTTTTATTATTTTATTATCATTATTTATTTGAAGTTTTCTCACATTGTATTATTTCTGCAGTGCAGAAACACCCAAAGAGTCTCCACTACATACAATCTTGACACTCAAGGCACATCCAGACGGATTGAAAAATCCTTTTTCTTTAGGTCCAAAACACACTGCAGAAATAATCCAGTTTGAGTCTGCTTTAATTGCCCTGGCTGAATGCTAGGGAATTTTGGGAACTGTAGTTTCATGAGACATTTAAGGTTCTCTGCCAGAGAGCTCTAGTGCCAGAACAAACTACAATTCCCAGGATCCCCTTACACTGAGCCAGGGCAGTTAAAGCTGTCTCAAACTGAATTATTTCTGCAGTGTGTTTTGCACCTATGATTTTATACTGGGTTAAAACCAGCCAACCTGGGGCACTGTTATAATTTCACCACCTGAAAATTCCTGCATTGAAAAGAAATGTGCTTATCAATGCTTTAAAAAGTTGCTATTGTTGTTGTTGTTTTAATTCTGATCCAAGATTGCAAAATATATGTATTTAGGGATTGATTTGTATTCTTGGTCTGCAGTAACTTGCAAGAGGCACTGAAACAGATGGAAATTCTATGGTTCACCAATTAAGCTGTATGTGCCTCCATTGGGTTTCCAGAAACCACATCTGGGTGTCCATTTAGACCCACAACCCATATCTTAAAAATACCTTGGAAGCATAATAAAATAAAATAAAAACACATAGACTAAAGAATATATAGGAATTTTATCACATAACCTTCTGGAAGGGAGTTCATGTTCCAAACACCTTTGGAAGGAAAATTCCCTTCCCGAAGATTATGTGGTAAAACACCCTCATCTCCTTTTCTCTGCCATTTTATTCTTTTTTCTGTGACACCTTTTCTTCATTTCCATTTGGTTTCAGCTGGGGCAGCACTACCACATTAGGTTATAGACACAGAGAAAGATTGAGAGCGTGTGAAAGGAAGTCACCCTAGGCCATGTCCATTACTGTTGCAAACCCTCTTGGATGAATATAGGTACAGACTGCAATATCTTTATTGCTTTGAATTGTTTTTACTGTTCGCTCCCCGTGTTGCTTCTAGCTATGTCTGACCTCGAGAGGAAGAATTGGCAAATGGCTCAGAGCAGCTCCTTGTAACTTTTATGAGCAAGAAACAAATAACTTTTGCTGGCTCTCATCAGAGTCCTCCCCTCCCACCACCCTGCTGTAAGTGCGTCTCTTTTTCTGCACCGTCTGTCACCATATGTGGGACTTATCTGTCAGATCCCATCCCACCCCCTGTGGCAAAGTAATGTGGCACAAAGCAGTCAGGGACCAGGCAAATTTCGCCACAGCAGAAAGTGTCTCAGAGATATCCCAGCACAGTTGTCATGCACCTTTGGAGGCAAACACTGCTGAGATCAAGGGGTTATCCAGACGTCTCATTTTGCAATGCCACTATGTGAATAATCTCACTCATGTATTCCATGCATTGTTGTTCACACTATTTTTTATCAGAACTGCATCTATTTGCATCTCTGCAAGTTCTATGTGAAGTTGAAGGCTTTCATGGCTGGCATCCATAGCTTTCTGTGGGTTTTTCAGGCGGTGTGGTCATATTCTGGAAGAATTTATTCCAGGCGTTTCACCTGCAACTGTGGCTGGCATCTTCAGATCCCTCTGAAGATCCCTCTGAAGATGCCAGCCACAGTTGCAAGTGAAATGTCAGGAATAAATTCTTCTAGAACATGACCACACAGCCCCCCCCCAAAACCATAGAAAACTCTGCCAAGTTCTGTGGCCCATATGTGTCAGCATTGAGAATAAAGACGGAGTCGATGATGCGGATGTATTCAAAAAACATTAAAGAAATGCAGAGTTTTGTCCCAGTTTATCCCAGGTCTATCCGCATTGTTTGTCCACATAGCCAACAATGTGAATATTTCAAGAAAATGTGGGGGGGGGGGGGAACACCAAGATCAATTATTCCAGGCTATGTGAGTCTTTTTGACAGTCTCTTCCCCCAATTTAACCAGACACATTTGAAATTCATGCTAAAAAAAACACCCTATATTTTACCAGAATTGTTTTCATGATCTGAATAACCCTCCTAGAAACCAAAATCTGACACAGCTAATGGAATAATAGGCAAGAAAACTATCACAAGGAGAGCAATGAATAGAGGGTGGGAACTGAAAAATCAAACCTAAAATCCCAGGACTCTGGCTAGGATTGGGATATCTCATTCTCCCTTTCCAGTCTTAGACATACACAGCATTGATGCAATTGGTTTCTCTAGCTCTTTCTCTCTGTTGTTGTGTGCCTTCAAGTCATGGTGGCCCTAAGGTGACCCTATCATGAGCTTTTCTTGGAACATTTCTTTGGAGGCTATACCTTTTTATTTTATTCCCTGCAGCAGTGAGATCTTTACCAGTAAGCATCCTGGAGCAAAAGTGCACCAATAGAACCATTGATAACCCAGCCAGATATTACAACCAGCTGAGGCTGGTAGGTCCGATATCAGTGGTGCAGTTAATCTACTCTATATTTTAATCCAATGTTTATAGGAACTATCCAAGGTTCTGAATCTATTTTGGATTTGTACTTTAAAGTTCAGATTTGATTAATCACTCCACTAGCACCAGATACACCACTGTCTATGGTTTCTCTACCAGGGACGTCCCCAACCTTCAAGGCATTCATGGATTATCCTGCTCTTATTTTAAAGTGCTGAGAGTAGAAAGAACCAAGTCAATATCTCCTCATAAGCTAGGACCCTAGACTAGGAGACAAAGAGTAAATTCACCCACACAGAGTCACATAGCAGCTGTACAATGCCATACACAATTAAATGAGCAAAACCGATGCAAAAACTTATGAAATATGCAGAAATCATAATAGGAACTGATGCCCTTCAACAGCATAAGTGAAACTCCACTTCCATGCCCAGAACATACATAGTCCAATTGCACAACAGTGCAAAATTTTGACCCACAGAAAGAAGGCAGTTTATGCTTCTGCATTTCACCAACATTTCCTTTCTGTATGCAAAACACCCATCTCTCTAATCAATGTATTTACTGATTACTATCATTATGTTTAGCCTTCCAACTTTTGGACAGGGTTTCTTTTTTTGAAAAGAGTCAAAAACTTGGCTTGACAATTTATTGAAGAAATTAAACATGGGGTTTTTGTTCAGCAGCATAGCTTCACCATATTTGGCTCTGTCTAGCTCCAAAATGTTCTGACTGGTGACCTCTTGTTCATAAATCACCACTTCCAAGTGGGGAGGGTCATATTTATAATCAACAAAATGAAGAGGCAGCCATGTGGTCCGTAAAACAAAACCCTAAATCCACATGAGGGTGGTGCCTTCATTAAGCCAACCAAAAATAACAGCAATGAAATGTGTGCCAAGTTTCAAGACCAGCAAATATCTGCATGCCAGATGTTGCACAGAAGGTGTGGCAGAAAGAAGAGAGGAACAGAAAGGAAAAAAGAGAAGAGAAGAGAAGTATATCTAATCTTAAACTCCACATGTCTGCACCATGCCTTGTGTTGTGAAGCAAGGGGAAGCATCAGCACATACTCACTTGTGGCTCAAGCAGGGAATGTGGCGATTTATAAGCTGTTCTCAGAATGAGCATCACATTTGCTGAAAAAGCAGCAGGAGGAGGAAATCTTGGTCTTTCATTAAAGAAGTGTTATGGTTTTAGTGACCAGGACTCTGGGAGAACAGTGTTCAAATCCCTAGTGACCAGTTTCTCCACCAGTGATCTTCAGGATGGAGGAGGAGGTGGGAATGAGATAAAAATGGAGGCAGGAGGAAAGAAAGGGCCTTAACTACATTTGACATTATATATCTTGGAAAAGTTAGCTTTGTGGGGTTAGACAAGTCCTGGAATCCCCATTCTGGACTTGTACTGAAACTAAATTAGAAGGAAAGTCATTGATCCACGTAGCTCATGTTTCTTTCATACTACACAATTATAATGTTTTGATGCCCCTTTAGATTTCTTGGCTCCAACCAAGAACTTAGCCCTAGGACTTATCTTGTAAAGTATTTAGAATGATGTCCCAGAAAGCCACAAATCCCAGGATTCTGTAAAATGGAGCCAAGTCTATTAAGGTGGCATCCAAATGCTATAATTGTGCAATGTGAGAGAGATGTATTGTCTGCTCTGACCAGCAATGAATCCCCAGGGATTCAGACAGAGGCTTTTCTTAGCCCTGTCTAGAGGTGCAATGTTCTTCATGTTCTTCATTGGTGAACTATGGTGCACTCCTCAGAATAATAATAATAATACTCTCTAAGTATGTCCTTGTAGTCATGTGTTCCTGGTATTTCCATTCACATAATGATACCACTCATGTGTTGATTTCCTTGACTTATTTACATCTCTTTGCCAAACTGGACTATATTTATAGGCACATAGCTTTTTGATTCATTAGTCTTTCACGCGTTCCTGTAATCTGTTGGTGATGGACATACTTCCTGCCAGGTCTAAGTAAGTGTCTCCTGTCAACGGGTCAAGATTAATAGCTCCCTTCTTCTCCCATTGCATGCTTTGAAAAAAGATTTAATCAAGACACTTATTGCAACTTGTGATCATCCTGAAACACATTTGCAATTAATAATCCAATCTCCAAACACAGCGTAATGCACTGTGTGCTGATGGAACAATACTTTCCCTTAACAAACTGGACTAGAAAAAACTAATACATTAGATAGCCATTCAAAAAATGTGAGAAGACGGGGGGACAGGGAGAATTGATTTTTGCGAAGTGCAACAATGTGAGAGCATATTTATTTTGGCTGTGATCCATAAATTACTTCAATTGGAATCTTCTCCTTCAAAGAAAACTAACTCTTTCCTGTTCATGTTGGTGAGAGACAGCATGATGTACTGATCTGAGCATTGGACTAGTGCTCCAGAGGCCATGGTTCAAATCACCACTCAGCCATAGAAACTAAATGGTGACTTTGGGCAAGTCATACTCTCTTCACCTCAAAGGAAAGCAATATCAAATCTCCTTGGAATAAATCTTGCAAGGGAACCTCATGATAGGTTTGCCTGAGGGTCATCATGAGTCAGAAATGACTTAAATGGCACGCAGCAACAAAAATTAACATTGGTAACAACACTCTAGCAAACAGCTGGGGATATTTAACTTCTCATTAACTCTGTAGGAATTTATGTTGCCATTACTTGGACTTGCTAACAAAGGCCTCATTCCCACTTACAGATAAATTAGTGTGCAATCCAAATCCATGGATCAATTCTATAGCAGAGCATGGTCCCCACTACATTTGCCCCAATCACATTTTTTTTACCTCCAGAATAACCCACTTGTGGTTCCCATTCACCAATGAATTGATTCAAAATGATTTGGTTCCAGCCGGCTGAAAGGGAAATTTGAATCAATTCCAATCTGCTTGTGGTTCATACTTGCGTGGAATTGATTTATTGAAAAAGAAGCGGAAAAAATCAGTGTCAAAAAGACACGGGTTAAATGGGCCTAGAGCATGGCCCCCCTCTTGGAATTGCTTCAGCGATTTGGATTAAGTGGGAACCAGGGTCGTTTTAACCAGTTCAAACCAATTCATGATCCAATTTAAATGGTAGTGGGAATGAGTCCATACAGTGTTTAAAAACAGTCTACATGACTCTAAAACAGGGTTGGTAATCATATGGTCCTCCAGATGTTGCTGGACTTCAATCCCTAGGTAGCAGAGCAAATGGTAAGGAATGCTGGGAGTTGAAGTCCTTGCAGAAATCACTCCCCACTTATTTCTACTACTTGCAAATAGAATGGAGAACTGTGGGGTGCCATTTGTTCTCAGCCATACTGAGCCAAGACTTTATGTCAGGTGGGATTGCCCCACTGAGCCAAGAACTCATGCCAGCTGTTCATCCTCCACTTCCTTCTTCCTGGAGCTTGCAAATGCGAGTCTGTGACTTTTGGGCATACATATTGCAAATAGTCACGAGAGAGTTCTGAGAGAACTTCTCTTGGGTGTCAACAGATTGTTTCTGTACTGGATGAAACGGCAGGAAGATCTTTGGAAGAACAACAACCTCTTTTTAAGGGCATGCAAACCAGATTCTTCTGCAGAATGTTGTAAGTCTGCTGTACTTTCAGAACTAGAGCTGAGTGCTTCAGGCTGCAAACAAACAGCAGGGGTGCATACAAAATGCATAATCCTGCTGGGGGAAAAAACACTAGTTCTTTAAAAAAAAAAAAAAGAATCCCTCTAATCTGCCAAGTTTTGAAATATCAAGCGAACACAACCATTAGATGGTTGAATGCATAATTCGGTATCAGCGTTTAGAGAATAATATCAACGGAGAGGATCTCCCACCTTCTTGATTCACAGGTCATGCCACAAGCAGACACCCAATCAGCCATTTATTGTACAGCAATCCACATTAAATATTCAGCAGCCCTCCGCTTTGATTAGGAGCTATTGTTTAAAATACTTCTGCGGCTACAGAGTTAAACACTTAAACCCAGTGTGATTGGCAAGACAAAAACACGATCCTTTCAAACACCTACAAAAACAGTATCGCGCTGGGATCTTATGGTATCAGTTTGCAAGGAGGCAAAATACGCCACAGGCGAGACTCATGCCTAGTTAAAAAGAATTAGACTTTGCCAGGGTTTTCTTTGCTCTGGAAACACTGCACACCAAAACCATGACTCATTCCTGATGAACTGTAGCATTCATAATTGGAAAGAAGAGAAATTAGGAAAGAGGTTAAAGTTTTTAACAAAGGCACCCAGTTCTGGAATAGTTGCATCCAGCTGCAGGATTATATCACCATCCGTATGCAAATGGTCACCTGGTGCATCTGTGGTTGTTGTGTGCCTTCAAGTCATTTCTGACTTATGGTGACCCTAAAGAGAACCTACTATGTGGTTTTCTTGGCAAGATTTGTCCAGAGGAGGTTTGTCATTGCCTTCCCCTGAGGCTGAGAGAGTGTGACTTGCCCAAGATCACCCAGTGGATTTCTGGACTGAGCTTGGAATTGAGCCCTTGTCTCCAGAGTCATAATACAACACTCAAACCACTATGCTGTGTAGGATCCTAGGTGCATCTACTGTCTAGAAATAATGCAGTTTGGTTCCATTTTACAGAATGCTGAGCTTTGTAGTTTTGTGAGGCAACAGTACTTTTGCAGAGAAGAATAAAGAACGTGTAAAACTATAAATCCCAGGATCCCAAGGGAGGCTGCTAAAACACTTAAAGTAGTGTCAAACTGCATTATTTCAACCATGTAGATGCACTCTTTGTTCAACATCACAACATTCCACACCTTTCACTCCAACTTCATACACACCCCATACCTTTCTTAGCCATGTAATTCAAAAATGCAAACATCACAAGGACTCAAACTCAACCACGCTAGCCCTGGGCTTTCTAGCCTACTGGGGGGCTCTACAACCCCTACTGTTCCACAATCCCAGAGAGACAGCAAAGCCAGGAGGTTTATCAAATACAAGTTCAGCAGGAATAAGATAATTCTCTTTGAATCTCAAGCTGTGAGAAATTTGTTTTCATCCCTAGCACCAGATATGCAGTTTTTGAAGACTGCTGCAGAAGCAACTTCAGATCATATATATACACACACACACACACACACACACATATATATATATATATATATATAACTGTGTTATTTCTGTATCAGAGGCAGCCCTCCGTCAGCAAAGGTGTTGCAAGTATAACCTGTTAGGAAACCCTCTTAGGCCTCATTCCCACTATCTTTTAAATTGGATCGCAATTCGGCACAAACCGGTTCAAACGACCCTGGTTCCCACTTAATCCGAATCACTGAAGTGATTCCGAGAGGGGGGCTATGCACTAGACCCATTTAACCCACATCTTTTTGACACTGACTTTTTTCTCCTTTTTCGATAAATCGAATCTGTGCAAGTGAGAACCACATGTGGATCAGAATCAATTTAAATTTCCCCTCAGGCCAGCTGGAGCGGGTCCATTTTGAATCTATTAATTCATGAATATGAGCCACAAGTGGGTTATTTTACAGAGGAAATAATGCGATCGGGGCAAATGTAATGGGAACCACACTTTGCTGTCAAATCGATCCATCAATTCATATCGCGCACCAATTTATTTTTAAGTGGGAATGGGCCCTAGTAAGCTAGAAGAATGGAGAGGGGGATGCTGGTTGCTGCCTAACCCTCTCCAAAGGGATTGCTGAGAGCAGAAATAAACAGCAACATTTATGAGTCTCAAGCATTTAGGAGAGAGGACCATTTTGCAAAGTACTAATAAGAAAAAGAGCCAGGGTGATATCTGAGCATCAGACTACAACTCTGGAGACCAGGATTCAACTCTCCATTCAGCCATGGAATTGCAGTAGGTGAACATGGGCAAGTCAGTCTGTCTCAGATTCAGAGGAAGGCAAAGGCAAACCCCATCTGAACAAATCAAGTCAAAAATGACTTGAACATGCACACAACAATTTATTTATTTGTTTATTTATTTATAGTATTTATACTCCGCTCTTCAGTCCTAAAGGCTCTCAGAGCAGGTTACAGATAGTTATTCAGATGGTTCTCTGCCCTATAGGTCTGCCTTAGGGGCACCATAAGGCAGAAATGAAGGTGAACACAACAACAAATAAGACACTCTTTCACATCAGTCAAAAAGACTGATGAGGAAGATAATCTAGTAGTAGTCCCTATTTTCCAAGAACATGGGTAGTTCGAGCCTTGGCCGGGGACTTGAATGATCCCCTTGTTCATGTATCCACTGAGCCAAGAAACCCATTTAGTAGCCCTGGGTTAGACACTTTCTCTCTCAGCCTCACCTCCCTTATAGGGCTGTTGTGAGGATAAAGAAGGCGGAGGAAATGCGCATGATGTCTTGAGTGCATAGGAGGTCCCCCAAAGGGGACCATATACCTGAACCGCTTCACTCAGAAAAACAAAACTGGCCCAAAATGAGGTGAAATGGAAATCACACTCACTTGTGTTGAGTGCATCATTGAAGCGCACGGATGTGCGAGTGTGTGTGTGTGTGTGTGGGGGGGGTTCCACTTCTGAGCTGTCAATCAAAATATTATCGATGATTGCCACCCGCCATTTTCAAACATGTCACGTTTTTTGTTTATTTGTTTTGGACAATAGGGCAATCAATAATGGGATTTCACAGATGCAGACTCCAAGCCTTCTCCAAAAGCAAAGCAAAAGTCAGTGGGGGAATATTTAAAACATACTTACACTCTCATTAAACCAGGAATCGGCTAAGTCTGCAAACTGCGTGCGAAGCAGCCTACCAGCATATGCTTATTCTTAACCTTCCTCTATTAGACTAACAAGCTGAGGTTCCAAAAGGAGCTATTCTTAGTCAAGTTTCATCTCACCCACAGATGGGAGATGTACCACTGTTTTCAGGCTGACATATTTGAGCTATACAGTGTAAATAACCGTGGCTGAGTTTGTCATTTAAAAAAATATTTTAAAACCCACACTAGATAGAAAACTCCGTGGCTGGGAAGAGAAAACATGACACTGACAAAGAAGGGAGAAAAGCACTCCTGTACAGGTTGGCTCTCCCTCATCCGAAATTCAAAATCCAAAACTGTCCACATTGGTGGCTGACATAGTGACACCTTTGCTTTCTGATGGTTCAGTGTACAGCAACTTTATTTCATGGACAAAAGTATTGTGTATAAAATTACCTTTGGGCTATGTGTATAAGGTGTATACAAAACATAAAAGAACTTTGTGTTTAGACTTGGGTCGCATCTCCAAGATATCTCATTATGTATAAGCAAATATTCCAAAATCCCAAAAACTCCAAACTCCAAAACACTGCTGGTCCCAGGCATTTGGAATACGGGAGAATCAACCTATCTTTCCTATCTCCATCTATGGATTCCTTTAATGGTTCCCTTGAAGAGCAAGTGTCCTGAAAGTATGCTAGACTGTTTGCAAAATATTCCCATCGAAATAAGACTGCTTGGTGCTTGAATTTTACAGCCAGCCCTCCTCATCCACCAATTCTTTATCCATGGATTCAACCATCCATAGCTTGAAAATATTCCCAAAATATATAAATTCCAAAAAGCAGAACTTGATTTTGCCATTTTATATAAGGGACACTATTTTACTACACCATTGTATTTAATGGGACTTGAGCATCCATGGATTTTATTATCCATAGGGAGCCCTGGAACCAAACTCCAGAAAATACCAAGGTTCCACTGTATTTTTAAAGGGAGGTAGACATTATGAAAACTTTTGGTGAATTGATGTGGATAGAAAAAGCCTTTCATGACCCTCTTTAAAATACTACCCCCTAAAATATAGATGCCAACTTTCCCCCAATTGCTTTGCTTCTTCTCCATATTTGGTGATGGTCACAACTCTAATGCCTTTTTCACCCACAGCAAGATTTGATGGGGAAGAAGTGAGACCTTTTCAATTTCCTTTAAAGTTACTGGAAGGTCATGTTCTTTGTGGCAATTGAACATCGGAGGGACTAGAGAGTCAAATACCTCCTCATCTATCAAGTCAAAAGTGAAAGAAGGGTGTATCAGAGGCCACGCTTTGGGGAGGTACAAGTATTTATGCCATATTTTTACACTTGTGCAGTGATCACAGAGTGGTATAGTGAATATTGGACTAGGACTCTGGGAGACCTGGGTTCAAATCTCCATTCAGCCCTGGAAACCCACTAGGTGACCTTGAAACAGCCACACTCTCAGTTTCAGAGGCAACCCCACCTCCCAAAGAAATCTAGGGAAGAAAACACAAGGATAAGATCACCATAAGTCAGAGTTGACTTGACAGCACAAAACAACAAGTGTCCCTCAAGCATATTGACAATGAAAAGATAACACTCATTATATGTCTATCCAATTTGGCCAAGTGCTCTTCAGATCAAAGGTTACATCAAAACAGATCATACAGAGAAATATTTTTTTTAAGTTTGTTCAGCCTTCCCTTTACAGCCAAATTGCTCTTAAATAGGAGATTTAAGTCAAACTACCAAGGCTGCTGGAAATGTGATGAAACCGCTGCCTGCCAGATGAACTAAAGAGAGGAGAGAGACAATGGATCACTCATCCTTTATAACCTCCTCATTATGGCTTCTTTGTACTTCTAAATTATAGGTCTGTAAAAGTACCTGGCTTAATTGTCTTGTAAGTCACTGTCATGCCTGCCTCTTTGCAAAATGTCGTGGTGCAGAAATGAAGGCTAGCGCAGTTATTCCTTTGTTACTCTGTTGCATGAGCAGCAAACATTTCAATCAGTTGGGAAAAGCACCCCGATTCTCCCCACCTCCTCCTTTCTATGCCAAACAAATTTCCGCGGAAATCACAAAGATGAAAAGAGGTTGGTATGAAAGAGAGGAAATGGGAAGCAGCAGAGCCATAAAAGAACGTCTGCTTAGAAGATCCTCAAAAGACATACGGTGGGTCACAGTAGGGCTGCTTTGGAGTAGAAAGTGAAGTGCACAGGTTTGGATCAGTGTTTTTTACCCAAACTCATAATTAAATAGTTGCAAAAATAAAAATCTGTGCATTGGCCTAGCTCATAGTACATAGGTGCAGTTGTAACACATCACTTTATTGTTCTAATGCTCTTCTACAGGCCAAGATGAAGAGGATCGGTTATCATGTTTTTGTTAAAGTTGATTCCCCCTTCTCCCTTATATGCATATGCCCTTATCAAAAGTAGTCTGTTGGAGTCCACAACATCTGAGATTCTACATCATCAATAACTTTACACTCACAGAAATACATGGCAGTGCAGCCATGTGAAAGTATGCACAATGCATGACCAAATGCAATGGCACCACCCTGCACAGATCTGCTTCCAAAACCTGGATCATCTGCATCAAACAAAAATGTGCAATTGCTTCCACGGGGGAGCAAACACATACCTATCGCATCGCCAGCATGGCAGCTCTCAATTTTTCAGAATGATGTTACATCATGATCAAACCTAGATGCTGCAATGTTGCAGAGATATGTGCAAGTAATGCATTAATAAACATGCCACCATTTTCAAAACATTGTGGCTCTCCTCTTCCAACTATCCACCTGAGAACATGGTATCTACCACTCCCGGAGTTTTCTAGGAATAATCTATTTCAGGTATTCAATGGATGTTTTGACAGACTTAAGGGCTTGAACAGTAAGCATTGGAGGTTTAAAAAATGAGATGGAGCAGATGCAACCCATGGATCCCAGCCCCTGTCCTGAAAACTGATAAGTGATCATGAAAATATAGGAGAGATATCAGCCTCTGCTATTCCTCTTGGATGCCTGGGTTGGAAAGCTTCCCAGATTTCCTTGTCTCCATTCCCATGTTTGGAAATGTTCCTGTCTTTTTCCAACAGCCCTGGAGAACTTAAAACAGTTCAGCCCAGGGAGAGGTTATTCATTTCTATCTGAGCTGAGATGACTGTCTGGAACTTGGACAAAAAATAAAGATGAATTATAGTCCAATCTAATGTAGAACAGCTTCAATCTAGACATTTTGGGAATTAACTGAGATTCTTAGCAGATCCTTTAAAAATAAATAAATATTCGTGTCCTTAAAAAAATAAATCAAACTATGATTAGTTTGCCTCTTGCTAATCTGGATATATATTCCTCTGCCATATATATGAATATTATATTAACGTCCATTGATCACATTAATTAAATTTGGCCTAAAGCCATCAAAGGCCAGTCCTCTTTGCTCAAAAGCTGTCAGTTGCATTCCTCAACTTTTTGTTGTTGTTCTGTGCCTCCAAGTTATTTTTGCCTTACGGTGACCCTAAGGCAAGCCTATCACAGGGTTTTCTTGGAAGGTTTCTCCGGGGGGGGGGGGGGGTTGCCATTGCCATCCTTTGAGGTTGAGAGAGTGTGACTTGCCCAAGGTCACCCAGTGGCTCTTATGACCGAGGGGGAATCGAACCCAGGCCTCCAGACTCATAGTACAGCACTCAAACCACTGTGCCATGCAGGCTCTCCAACTCTATATTTCCCACTACAAATTTCACATCTCTCACTGGCCATGCTGGATAGAGCTGATCAAGGCTGTAGTCTAAAACAATGCTTATCTGATGTAGGAGACTGGAGTTTTTATTCCTAATGTTCGTGGGACAACTATCAATGCCCATTGACTACGATTCTTTCTTCCTTTTCTAGATACTCTCCATAGACCAGCACTTGACGGCTCATGGAATGGGTTCAGATACCGCCATTTAATATAACACTGGCCAAAACATCTGAAAGGCACTAGATTTGGGAATGCAAGCTTAAAGTATACATATTCATCCATACACATGTTCATAAAATCCTTCAGCCACAAAAAAATTAACGGTGACTGAACATACATAAATTATTTTATATCCATTGAAAATATTGCAAAGAGACTCGTGCTGTATCCTTTTTTTTGTCTTGCATGGCAATATACTATAGCCCAAGATTAACCTGCTAAGGATACAAAGAAAAGAAAAGAAAAGAATAACAGGTTTCCAAAACCTTGGAAAACTCCCGATGATGAGAACACTTGACAATGAGAATCTTCTCAGATCAAAATTCATTCTGGGTTAAAAAAATGCACTTGCATTTTGCAATTTTCAAAAAAGCCATTTTCTGCTCAGAAAGCAAGTTTTCCACACAGAAAACATACATTGAAAAGATTATTTCGGTTCATAAAATGCCGTTTCCTGGGCAAGGAAGCCACACCAGGTTTTTGCAGACTGTAAACCCCAAACTTCAGAAGTCCTCAAAAACAGCACAGAGAATAAAAAACAGAAAGATTGATTATCTGTTGTTGCATCTGAGAATAAAATGTATGCACATTTGCATACTTACAACCAGCTGGTTATTTGTTAGAGACGGAATAGAAGTGACAGAAGGCAGCTCCAGAAATGACATTTATAAGTATGTTAATTCTTCAAGATACATACATTAAGTGGATCAGCATTACATCACTTTCCCTATTCAAATGGCTATCTAACTGCAGATCCCAACTAACCCTGTACCCTCTTCAGTAACATTTGATCTCCATTTGTCTCCAACTTACCTTTAAAGAACTGTGTTTCTCTTTTCTTCCAACAATCAATACTTCCGCTGTATCTTCAGCTCGCGCCGACCGGCCGTGGATAAATAAAGTTGTGCCAGCTTCTGATAAGTTTCTCAGTGCAACTAAAGCCCCGTTGGGTTCCACTTTGAAGTCTGGATTTGAAACTTTGAAGTTCAATCTGTGATTCCCTTGGCAGTCATCAAATACCACTAGAGATGGGAAGAGGGAAATAAAGAGACAGCAACAATGAGTTTTCATTAAGTATCTCGTGTTTCATGCTATTAATACTTGGTCAGCTTACTCTATAAATCTTCAATAGAAAGGTTCAAAGGGTCACACAATGTGGGGAGTTGTAACATTGAATCGTGGCCTTGCTTCAAAAAATGTGCAAGTGTTTTTCAAAGATGGCCATGTGAGGCTAAGGTCCATGCACTGAGGAAGGCCTTAACAGTTGTCAAATGCATCATAAAATACCTGTGTGGGTGATCTGCAGGATCATCAGACTTTTAGAAACTCAGCACTGTATAATATTGCTGCCAGTAGAGAAATATAACCTTACAGATCAAAGATGAACTTTTTACACCAAGGTGGTTATAGAGTGGAATATGTAGCTCTCCCAAACTCCTGGTGGGCTATAGCTAAGTGTCTAGTAGCAAACAGAAGTAACATTTCAGGTAACAGGAATTTACTTCCAGTAACTTTTAGTGTTTTCCTCTTTTGGGTTGGAGAATGAATAGCTAGCTAGCTAGCATACCATTCTTGTCCCCAGCCCTGGCACTCAGGGGCTACAGAGACCGGCACTTTGTGCCAGCCTGTGGGTGGATGAGGGCTGGATGTCCGCATGCTCCAAGCTCTTATGTTGCCGCCTGGGCACCATTTTTGTCCACACTCTTCTAGATGGTGTGTGCCATGATGACAGACCTCCGGCGCAGCTCCCAAACAGTGCACTGTGAAAGGGGCATCATCATGTCGTGCCACTGAGGATATTGTGCTGTTTAGAGGGTGCAAGAAGGAGCTGCGTTTTGCTGCTTTTCCCATCCTCTGAAGGGCAGAATGGGGCCTCAGTGTGCCGTTGCTGTGCCCGCAGTCCAGGGTGAAAAGGGGCGGCATCCCACCACCTATCTCTACATTTCCAAAAATGTTAAGAAATACTGGTAAAACTCATCATTAAAATCACGCAATTTTTAAATATACTTGAACTACCAATGGAATTAAAAACATTTAAAAAAACAGATGATATATATATGGGCAATAAAGCACATTATTAAAAGCGTTTCTACACTTAGAACAGGGTGAGAGGGCAAGTTCCCATGAGTCTTGATTTTTGTTTGCTTGGTGTTTGTTTTTGGAGGGGGTAGGGATAAGAGTTTTTATGTGAAATCTAAATAAAATTGGGTTCAAGGAAGTCTAGAGGGCCTGGGATGGTCAAGAGCCACCAAGAACCTTCAAAGGATTTCGGTTTGAAAGATAGATAGTCAGATAGTCAGATAGACAGACAGACATTGAAAATTCTGTTTCCTAAGTTTCTGGAAACCCCCCAAAAGAGAAAACTGGTCTGAAAAAAATATTCGTAGTTCAAGATTTATTTTGCAGCCATTTGAATGTGTCTGGGCTTGTATGTGTGTGCACATAGGTACAGAAAACAATATTTTCTGCACAGAATATACCATTTGCTAATGTTGCTTTCTGTGAAAAGCCCTACATGGCTTGGGCCCAGGTTACTTGCCGGAACGTTTCTCCCTACATAATCCCCTCCATACTCTTAGAAACTCTGGGAAGAATTTACTACAATCTCAAAGGACCAGACTAGCTTTTATCCCTGTCTCTCCAAATTTGTGGAATGACCTGCCGGAGGAGATCCGCCTTATTACCACCTTAGACGCCTTAGACGGATCTCTTCCCATCTGACCCTGTGTAAGATAGTCCCATCCACCTCAGTGCCCCAGTCCATTGATCACAATCAGAAGAGAATTTTAACTGTTAATGTTATTATTGTATTGGGGGAGGGTTTGGGTTTTGGTTGGAATTATTATTGTTGATTATAATTGTATTGTTTATTGGTATTGATGACTGTATCTTATCTGGTTGTAATCCTGCCTTGATCCACAGGGAGAGGCGGGAAATATAAATAAATTGTTTCCTATTATTTATTATTATTGAAGTCCCATTCCAGACCCTTGGAGTTCTTTGGGGGCCATACCCCATTCCCCATGATATCCTCATTTGGTTGTTTCCTAGCACTCCTACAGTTGTCTTCCATATTCACCATCTGAAGCGTCTCTCCTGCAGTTTAGTAATTGGCAGTAAGAACTTTACGTTAAAACATGTTGGTGTTTCTGGTCTCATCCTTTTGCTCTTGATCCTACCCACCACTGAAATGTAGCCCCAGAGAACTACCCTGAAATTGAATTCTGTCCTTAGTCTGCAAGAGATTTCCCACCCGTGCTCTAATGAACTCTAATATTGCCATGAAGTCTGTTGTGGATGCATTTTGCTGTCCACCTTATTTCAAGTCAACCAGCCTGGAGAAGGCTGCGCTAACGCAAATGCTAGGTTTGGGCACTTTTTGTTTCCCCACATGGTGAAATCAAACTAAGCGATGGCTTCCAGCCTGTGTCCAGATTGAAATGTATCCACCCAAATAACTGCCGAAACTGGGTTAAACAAATTTGAAATATAGCATCTACTTTGGGGAGCTGTTACTCTGGGCTTGTAATGCGAGAAACAGCAGGCAAGAACAAAATGTTTTTAGTTAATAATTACAAAGCAATCATCCCAGGCTTGGCCCGGACATCTAAAATCCTTAAGGCTAACGAAATAGATCTGGGTAATAACAACTTTGTTTCATATTAAGAAGCAATTCTGTCCGTTTGATGGAAATTAATGCAGGATGATTGGTTTCACTATCAAGGCACCTCCCTGAATATATGAATTTCCACACTTCAACAGTGCCATAATTGTTATTGTGTAGACCACTGTAATTATGTTCAGCATGGGCTTTTTCCCCCCTTGCATAAACCCTATCATATTTATGGATTTGATATCCATCGCTACTGTGCTGGCAATCTGCAAGGCTTATTCTTTGGCAGATGTAGCTACAGAGTCGATTACATGCACACTGAGTTGCACACACATTGGGGAAAGAGTCCCCTACCCCTAAACAATGCTAAGCATTTCTTTTTACAAAGCCCAGTGAAACTTGGTTCAAAAATCTATAAGGAAGATTTGACAAGAATTAATGAGTACATCAGAAATATAATGCTGAGTTAATCAAACAGTTCCAACGATTCATTTAGCTCTTCTGGTGAGGAATTCATTCCTGGAAGGATTTTAATGCAAGCCTGCTTAATTTGCCCTCCCAGAGATTATATACAAATTGAGATACAGTTATCCCTCAGTATTCACACTTCTCTGGAATTTGCACACCAGACCAAAAACTGATCAAAAATTTCATACCAAAATGTGCACGTTATTTTCAAAAAGTGACTATAAGAATGCATATTTTGGGAGGGTTGGAAAGGCAAGTATGCCTTATGCGGAAGGAAATTGCTTCACTCCACCTTCAGTTTCCCACTTTCCCAAGTTGAATAGGGATCTCTTCTCAGTGGAAAGTTTTTGCTTATGTTCACAATCTCACTGAGTATTGTAGTCACATTTAGCCAAATATGGCCTCATTCCCACTACCTTTTAAATCGGATCACAATTCAGATTGAACTGGTGCAAATAGCCCTGGTTCCCACTTAAATCAATTTGTTAAAGCGATTTGATGAAGGGGGCATGTACCAGACCCATTTAACCTGCATCTTTTTGACACTGATTTTTTTCCGTGTCTTTTTCACCAAATCAATTCAACGGAAGTGTGAACCACAAGCAGATCGGAATTGATTCAAATTTACTATTTGTCTGGCTGGAGCGAATCATTTTGAATCGATTAATTCATGAATACAAACCACACATGGGTTATTTTGATGCCAGAAAATGTGATTGGGACAAGTGTAGTGTAAACCACGATCCAATGTCGAATAGATCCATCAATTCAGATCACAGACCGATTTATCTGTAAGTGGGAATGAGGCCTATGTTTTCATTGCCTCTTCAGATCTAGCCATCAACACTAGAGATGGGCATACTTTCTCTTGACTTCAGATTTTCTGCTGATGCTTCAAGATTCCTCCACAATGTGTACAGCATTAAATATGGTGGAGAATTCAGGTCTCAATGAGTCCAGAATGCAACATCCTCAAGTTTCAGAACCTCAATCCAGTATGAGAGAAGCCCAGATGATCCTGAATTTAAACCCAGCTCATATTACATCAGAACAGACACTAACCACATCTAGATCTCTCTTCATCCATGCCACAAAAACTACCTGTAGATACCATGGAGCAGAAGTAGCCTCAGTTCCTTATATACATCTTTACAACATCTGTTTCCCTCCCTTGTGCCTACAATCCTGAAACGGTAATATCCCAAGCACACGAAGCCCTGGGAAAATAGGATTCTCCAGGTACCCAAGTGTATTGTAGCCCTAGAAAGCTGTGTTTTCTAGGACACCACAATGCCTGAGATATTAATGCTGCAGTGATATCAATAGCAACAAAGAATGATCTGTTTAAAGGCCTTCAGAGGCCTCTAACCAGATGAATTTGAGGAAAAAGAAGATAACAGGTGGCCCAGTTTGGTGACAGAGCTCTAATTTAGATGACTTTGGTCCTCATCACACTAATGATGCGGTTGTTAGAAACAAAGTTGGATTTCTAAAATTGGAACTGAGATGATGAACAGTAAATCCTTTAAAACATTTTTGGTAGAGCAGGAGAGTAGCTAGGTTTCCTAAATAAAGGCAGAAAGAGTTCACCCACCAATAACAATCTACTGAGGCTAAAACAATATTGAGCAGAAGTGACAACAGGTATGACAATGACTGTTCCCTTTCATTAGCCTCCATCATACTATAATTTTAAATTCCTTGCCATGGAAATGCATTTCTGACAGAGCTACCTGCCAGCCGTATCCAGATGACAACGGTATATACGACTGAATCACATTTTTATTTTTGTGCAGGCAAAGCCATTTATTTATTGATATCTATATAGCTCTTCTGATGCTGCTAGTCATGTTTCCTCTGCCAAGTGAACATCTTTATTGTGTTTAATATGCCGTATGGCACAGAACAGTCTCCAAAAAATGAGCATGAGGAGAAAAGAAGCTGTGCCAACCATCTCCCAATGAAAAAAACCCCAACAACTTATATTTCCTTTGTCCTGCCACTCCTTCTCCAGCTTTCTTGCATTAGGATCGGTGTCATATCCTTCAAGAAACTTTGTATAGTTCTATTCCACAGTCTATATATATATATTTCTTTTGGTTTGCCAGCTGACAAGACCTGAACGCTATGTATTTAATCAACACTCTGCCACGGAGCTGAAATCCCCTTAAAAGAAAAGCAGATTCAACATTTTTCAAGGACTGAGTCACACAACCATTTCTAAATAACACGGTGACAGCTGAAAATCCACTAAGGCCTCATCCGCACTGCAGAAACAATCCAGTTTGACACCACTTTCACTGTTTTGGCTCAATGCTATGGAATTCTGAGAATTGTAGTTTGTTTCTCCTTTTTTTGTATGCAGTGTGACCTACTCTATGCATTCCCAATGCAACGTTCCTTGGTATATGTATTTTGTGTGCAAATAAAATTCAATTAAGTTCACAATCTGAGAATTAGTGTGAGATAGCGGTTTGAGTATTGGACTCTGACTCTGAAAACTAGGGTTCAAATCCCCACTCAGCCATGGAAACCCACTTGGTGATGTTGAGAAAGTCACACTCTCTCAGTCTCAGAGGAAACCCTCTCTGAACAAATCTTGCCAAGAAAATGCTGTGATAGGGTTGTCGTAGGGTTGCCATAAGTGAGGAACGACTTTAAGATACACAATAACAACAGTCACAATATATAGGATAACTGTATTCCATTTGGTGTATTAGTCTAGCAAGAACAAATTAGGTCTGCTCAGAGCTGCCGAGCAAACAAAATCCTCCTCTATCCCCAGTGAGAAGCTGTGCTTAGCAATTCTGCCTGAAACATCTCAGAGTATTCATTTCAAAACAGCAATCACTTCTAAAGTTTGCCACCAAATTTACCCTCAAGCAAATCTGGAGATTCCTGTTCATCTGATAAGTGTTCAAAGAAGCAAAAAGAAGTACTGAACCAAAGCCCTTGCAGTATTTCAACTCCAACTATGTCATATTGAAAAAGAGGAGTCATGAAATCCACCCTAACATAGTTTGAAAGAAGTGGAATTTACGCACGACTTTCTGCTGGAGAGTTTCTGAGTGACCACCACCAATGAGTGACCCAGCCTCCAGAAATGATGTTACATAGAATCATACACTAGAATCATAGAGTTGAAGAGACCACAAGGGCCATCCAAACCAACCCTCTGCCATGAAGGCACAAAGAACTCTCAATAGATGGCCATTCAGCCTCTGTTTATAAATCTCCAAAGGAGGAGACTCCACTTGAGTGCATTCTACTGTTGAACAACTCTTCAGGAAGTTCTTCCTAATGTTAAGGTGGAATCTCTTTCCCTGTAGTTTGAACCCATTGCCCTATGTCCTAGTCTCTGGAGCAGCAGAAAACAAGCTGGCTCCATCCTCAGTATGACATCCCTTGAAATATTTAACATGACTATCATGTCATCATGAATAAACAGACCCAGCTCCCTAGGCTGCTCTTCATAGGACATAGTTTCCAGACCTTTCCTTATTTTGGTCACCCTCCTCTGGACACTTTCCAGCTTGCCCACATCCTTCTTGGTGCCCAGAACTGAACACAGTATTCAAGGTGAGGTCTGACCAAATCATGCTATGTTACTCTGGTAAGAAATCCTATGGCAAAAATAAAACAAAACAAATGATAACCACTGGCTTCAGCCAGTAGAAGGAGCTGAACCCCTGCCTAGGAACCATAGAAAGCATTAATGTGCATCATTAGTCATACTGTGTTATGGGCAGCATTTCTCTGGATATCCAGTTGGGAATCTGGGGCTGTTGATGCAACTGCCAAGACAGTGCCATGGAAACATAATTCTTATAGGCCTGATGTGTCTTGCTTCTCAAAAGAGGGGAAAAAAACGCTGTCAGGGCTGGCCCACAGGCAGTCAAAACACATCCAGGCAAAATATGGGTTGCCATAAAGGTTTCAAGTTCCAGCTGTGCTTGACAGCTACTCATTTGGGTGTGACACAGTTGTAAGGGAAAACAGAAGGATTGCTGGGCAGCTCGTAACAGTCTTGGCCAAGCTGAGGAAGGACACTGTCCATTAAAAAAATGACTTCGGAAAGCTAGGGTGTTTGCATTTTTTAAAAAGCATTCCTAAAAAGACCCCTCTTGAGGAGAAACATTGACCTTTTAAGCAGACCAACATAGTTATGTAGGTTTTTAGTGCATATCTGCCCTTTGATTCAATTCCTTCTACTCATTTAGCCCCTCCTAAACTCTGTGAGTGAGGGTTGTTTTCTAAGGCTGCAGTACTAACCAAATCTGTAATTGAGGAATAAATGCTTGGATATTTAGAGATACATAACTGCAAGCAACCATCTTAGGTGTACTTTAAGTGTTGTTAAAGAACAACAAGTGGTATAGAACAAGACAATTGGAACTTATAACATCAGTGAGTTGTTCTTATTTATGCGTTCCAGTTCTATTCCTTTAAGGGGAGTTAAGCCACTAGCAGAAGGAACTGGAATCTCTCAGGGGTTTAACAGCATGAATGAATTGCAGCCTGCGGTTGACAAAATTTAAGAGTAAGTACTGCTGCAGTGTAAAGGCAGACCAAATAACAATGTAGAAAATTACACCTCCCCCTATTTTTCTACAAGCTTTTAAAGCATACTGATTAAAATCAGTGTGTGTGTGTGTGTTTTTCCATTTAGCAAACAATTAGTTTCCATCCTTGGCATGTACACTTTCTAATCTTCTTCTTCTTCCTTAAACTTTGATCTGTAATTCAAACCGCTGTTGCCAAGGGGGTTTTATTGTAGGGCCAATCTATAGAGAACATAGAGGTTCCTTGGCAACTCAGCATTTGCTAAATCAAAGCTGAATGCATGACCTGAGGGCACCGCATGGCATTACAGTTGAGATAAACTACCTATGTTGCAATTGAACCATTGCATAGTCTGCTACTGAATGCTCTAATTCATGGATAAGCAACCTCAGTGGGTCCTGGATGGAGAAGGTTTTCCTGTTCCTTATCATCATAGGATTTGAATGACAGCAAATCAAGCCCAAAGTCTCCCAAGAAACCAACGTTGTATCTACACTGATGGGGAAATCCAGTTTACCTTTGAGTAATCCCAGCTTGAAGCAACCATGGGCTTATCTACATGATCAAACCAAGACGAGTCGGGGAGAATGGTCAACATAATGTAATGTATTACATATTACAACATAGTTCTCCCCACTGAACTCACCCCGGTCAGACAAATCACAATATGTGTGCAGCCACATGGTTGTGGCCACTGCATTTCCTCCCCTCTACTCATGCATGCAATTGTATTCCTGAACTCTTCTCCACCCCAGCCTCACAACACCATTATTATGGAACACAGTTCACACACATCCAGATTTTCCACTCCAAACTGGGATAAGAACTGGAGTTGAGTGTTGTACCCGGTGATACTCTAAGAAGGTGACACCACTGCTCCCCAAACATCTGCCTTTGGGCAGAAATGGGCTGTGGCATTTGCATGCATCCATTTAAAACGTTAGGGCTCAGCATAAGAGAAAGGAGAGGGTTTGCTTTGGGGAAAATAATAATTACATTTTCTTTAATAACTACACATCTTACTAAGGTTTCACTTTCACCACATGGAACTATGTACATGTAAATACACTTTGGCTGTGTGTATGATGTTGTGACTTAAAGGTATAACTTTAATTTTGGTAGTCGTTTATGTCCCAACAATTGGCGTTACATTCCTTGATGTATGAAAATTACGATTTATGCCACAGTGGTTAAATGCCTGCACTGAGCCACTCACTCACAAACCGTAAAGTTGCAAGTTCAATACCAGCCAAGGGTTCAAGTTCTACTCAGCCTTGCATCCTTCTGAGGTGGCTAAAATGAGTATCCAGCTTGTTTGGGGCACTTTACACATTGTAAACTGCTTAGGGAGTGCTTAAGTGCACTGATAAGCATATGCAAATGTACTTGCTATTGCTATTCGTTACTCATGTTACTCATTACTAATGATTCTGTATGATGTGATATACAGTGGGCCCTCTCCTTACGTGGGGGATCCATTCTGGATCCCCCACATAAGGGAAAATCCACCTATGCTTGAGCCCCATAGGAAATAATGAGGCTTGTGCATGTGGCGGAGTGGCGCGCATGCGCCATGGGCCTGCACTCCATTGTTTCCCTCCCTCAGTGGCTTCCCCACAAGCTGGAAGCCACATAAAATGCGTCCACGCAAGGTACAGATGCACTGTAGAAGGAAGTCAATGGGGGGATGGCACCATGAGTTAGTGTACTAGTGACACCATTGCACACACCTTATTAACAACACTAGCCTAATTTCCTCTTTTTGAAGTTAAATACACAGCTACAAACCCATAGACATAGGGCAAGACTGAATGACTCCAAAGTCACAACAACAACATTCAATGCCTCTCCTTTGGCTACAAAGCAACTGTTAATTTATTTTTAAAAACTGATCATTTGTGTACCAAAATGTACACAAAGACCAAATGTGCAAATGCTCGCTGAGACCAACCCCCCAAATCCCACTGTCTCAATTAGATTTTATAAAAATTGCCTCATCTACTGTACGAGGGACAAAAATCCAATGCATTTGCACTGCAGAAATAATGCAGTTTGACACTGCTTTAACTGTCCTTCCTATGGAATCCAGGCAGTTGTAGTTTTTTGGGGCACAAGAGCTCTCTGATAGCGAAGGCTAAATATGCCACAACACTCAATTTCCCGGGATTCCAGAGGCTGGAGCCATGATAGTTAAAGCAGTGTCAAACTGCATTATTTTTGCAGTGCAGATACAGATTTATGTCCCTGGCTCTAACACTGCTATCCAAAACGGCAGCAGAAACCTTCACTAATGCTTAACAGCAGTAGGAACAAAATGTTCAAAATCAACAGGAATGCGTTTTGTTCAACAGGGCAGGGAATTTAAATCAAGTGGCATCACCCCAAACAAAAGTCTTTGTTTCTCGCCACCTGCGGCATAAGTGATTCCAGCTCATTATTTCCAACTCCCATGTTTTGGTGAGGGAACATGATTCATTTTCCTGTAGTTGAAAAAAAGAAAGTGAGTAATAGTCAGATTGGGCTTGTAATATCTTTTGTCCCTTTTTGAACTGAGAAGAAAGGGGGGGGGGGACAAGATATAAGACCCTTGGCAACAGAAATGCTTCAGTAATCAACAGCAAATAAAGCTTCTTTTATCCACCTGCGAAGCAAAAAACTTCATCGCTTCTTGCAGACTTCTATCTTCATCTTACTCAAGATGTGCTTCAGCTGTACAAACCTAGCTCTGCTCATATCTAATAAGATATGTCTCTGCGTTTGATCTTAAGTATCCCTTATGGCAGCAGCTTAGTGGTTAAGATGCCAATCTCATGATCAGAAGATCAGAAGTTGGCAGTTTGAGGACTGAGGTTACATACCTAGCAGTTCAAAAGCATGCAAATACAAGTAGATAGATAGGTACCATTAAGTGGGAAGGTAACAGCATTTGATGCAGTCATGCTGGCCAAACCCCAAAGCAGTCCTTGGACAAAGCGGCTCTTCGGCTTAGAAATAGAGATGAGCACTGCCCCCTACAGTCGGTTATGTCTGAGACATTCATGTCAAGTGACTACCTTTACCTTTACCTTTATCCCTCCAAAAAAGGAATGCAATTCTCCATTATGTTTCTTCTTGATGGGAACAATAAGTCTTCAAAAATCGCAGTTAAGTACTACAGTATTCTTCACAAAATCACATATGTTTGTTTTTGCACAGAAAAGAGACTTTTTGTGCAGCTTTCCATATAGAAAATGCGGCTTGCTTTGCAAATCAGCCATGTGAAAATTTCACATAGAAAAAATGTGCAGAATAACTCCCAAATGTGAAGATTTGCATCACCACATCATTTTTCTTGTCAGGGTTTTCTCAACAATGGAATATATAATATATATATATATAATATATATATATAATATTTCTTCCATTTCTACTCCCAAATAGCCCACAAGTGCAAGGAATGTTAAAATGTCCACATTAAAGCTCTTGTAACCTCTTCCAGAAGTGAAGACCCATTTGAAAAATATTTGCTCTTGCAGGTAACAATGAACTAAGTTGAAGATTTATAAGTCTACTTGGAATGTGATCCAAATTGACTGCTCAAATTTGATGTCATACATACTATCTCTAACTTCTGTTCTAGGTAAGATTTACTGGAAAATTCATAGCTGACATTGAGGATTACAGTTGCTACTGTCATGCACCAGGACCAGCAATTTAACCATAGACAGGTGTGCCAATAGTCATGGCTTATCATGTCAATCCATGTAGTTCTCATAGTGGTTCAGAGATTAGAGGCCTTCTCTGAAGTGGTTTAGCCTCTTGGCTAGCCGTCTTCAAAATCTGGTCTGAAATCAGGAGCAGATGCAGCAACCCTTGGGAAGGATGTGAGAGCCATTGCTTAGAACTTGCATATCCTTGATTCCTTCTACCATTAGAGCAAGCAGGTCAATAATGTATATAAATATAATAGGAATGCACTGTCCTAAATTATTCATTTCCACAAGAAAGAACAAATTTTTCAGTGAGTTTCTCCCCACTCTCAGATACTTCGAAAACTATGTAGGTTCAAAGTAGACCCACATGGGAAAGAAAGACTCCAGCCGACCTTGTGGAATACAGGAGGTATAGGGAGAAGCAGGCAGGATAGGAGGCTATAGTCTCCAGGAACATTTTTTGGGTTCCCCATGCCCAATCCCCTTCAGGAGAGTAGGGTGGCAGGCAAGAGTCATGAGCCTATAGTTCATAGAACCATAGAAGCATAGCGTTGGAAGAGACCCCAAGGGCCATCCAGTCCAACCCCATTCTGCCATGCAGGAACTCTCAGTCAAAGCATCCCTGACAAATGACCATCCTGCCTCTGTTTAATATCTCCAAGGGAGGAGACTCCACTACAGTCTCGAGAGAGTTTGTTCCACTGTCAAACTGCCCTCACTCTCAGGAAGTTCCTCCTAATGTTGAAGTGGAATCTATTTTCCCATAGCTTGCATCCATTCTCTGGGTTTTATTCTCTGGAGCAGCAGAAAACAAGCTTGCTCCCTCCTCAATTGCACATCCTTCAATATGTAAACAGGGCTATCATATCACCTCTTAACCTTCTTTTCTCCAGGCTAAACATCCCCAGCTCCCTGAGTCGTTCCTCATAGGACATGGTTTCCAGATCCTTCACCATTTTAGTTGCCTTCCTTTGAACGTGCTCCAGTTTCTTCACCAGCTGTGTTCTGTTGACTGGTTCAACTGAATGTAGATGTCATTGCTGAATGCCAGATATTGGAAAACAACACATAAGAATGATCCCCCTCAATGGAGTACGCCTCTCCTAGCTTATGGGCATGGGAAATAGGCAAATCTGAGATGTGGGTATGGGATAACCATTAAGTCTATTTGGGGACTCTGGCGGGGGGATGAGAAATGAACTTGAGATGGGGTTTTGAGATGCTCAAAAAGTTCCTTTATCGATTTCTTCCCTCCCACGTATTTGACTGCTTTTCCCATCCCTAATATATATGTTCAATAACCACCATCAAAAAAGACATGCTAATTATAACCTGCTAAAACTCAGGACTTTCGAAAGAAAGATTTGTATTACTCTTCCATGAGTTGATCAAAACATTACTGTGAGAGGAGTTTTTTGGAGGGGAGAGAGTCATTTTCCTTAGCGCCCCCCCTTTGGTTTCCTGCATTGCTGATACCTAGTTTTGGATCCATCATAGGTATGAGTAATGCTTCCAAAATGGCATAACTTTTGTTTGAATATTGACTTCCGCCCTAGGATCAGACAAGTGCAACCGCTGAGAACAATATCATTAAAACTGTGCCATGTAATCTTGCCTTTCACAGCCATTCCCAACCCAGCTTCTATTCACATCAAACGTAGCCTTTGATACCTTCTCACAAAGAAGCGCTTTTGTGTCTCCAACAAAAGCGCCATCAAGGAGGCAAGGAAGGAGCTTTGTCAGTCAGAATCATGGAAAATAAGTTCAAATTTTGCCTACCTTTACCCAAGACACATATAAAGATCGTTGAACTAATAAAAGCTAGGATCTGTTTTCACCCTCCTCACTTCATTTATCAGGACTGATGTGTCTCACACCAGGTTTTAGAGAAACATTTAAGTACTGCAAGGGAGACAGATGTTCAAACTTAGACCTCCAAAGTAGAGATGGACAGAATATTCATTATTATTCATTCCCCGGTCAAAAGGCACCTTTGATACCTTCTCACAAAATCTGATCAGGAAAAATAATAGACCATTTAAAAATGCACAATCTTTTTCCAGTATTCAAATGCACCAAAGGATTGCAGAAGAATAATTTCATGCAGGAAAACATTAATTTTTTGCACAAAAATCTGTTTTCTGGAAGAAAAAAACTTTCTGTGTCTTTTTATTCACAGGATTTTTTTCCACACCAAAAATGGTATGTTTTTCTTCACATAATAACTCCACTGCACCACTTCTGGCCATTCCCATATGGAGAAAAGATTATAAAGGGATGCTCATTTTCTTCTGCAATATGGAGAGAAAACCCCCAAAACTACTGTAATTATTCTTCCCTGCATATGAGGATGAAATATTCAAGAATTTGCATTGCCTCTCCAAAACTTAGCCCTTGAATTGTATGCTTACTAAATGAGGTAACTCTCCTTATGGATGCATGAGATTTTTGAGGGCATATGTTCTTAATATAGTTAATAGTTTAATTGGTTTTAATGTTGACTTTTGGCATGGTTATAATTGTAATTTTTTTTCATTGCACAAGCTGTCTTGGAGAAAAGGCAGAATATGGAGGATGATGATGATGATGATGATGATGATGATGATGATGATGATGATGGTGATGATGATACCTACTGCAAGATGGTGTGGGAATCATGTGTCCCACCACTTGCTGTCAGACTGCAACTCCCATTAGCCCTATCCAGGATAGCCAATGGTGCAGAATGCAGGAAAAAATGCTTTGACAAACATTTAAACAGATACAATGAATTTGATAGATAGCAAAGCAGAGTTGCGCAGGGAAAACATGCAAAAACTGACAAGGACTGGCAATGGAAAAGTGTGTCCTTCCCTAATTATAAGACGTAACTTGTTTTGCCGCTATGTTTGCATCCCTTGCTTTTCCTTTTAACTGATGATGGCACAAAAGTGCCAGAAAATTATTAGGGATTAATTGTGAGTGCAGTGACTCCTGTTAGAATACGTTATGCAAAATATAGAAGACAAATGTCAATCTTGTCATTGGCAGGCTGGGAAATTAAATTCTACCATGGCTATTGCATCAAAACATACCAATTATATTAGGGAAAAGGCGGGGAAGCAGCAGTGAAGTCACATTGCTCCAAAATGGGTTCCTTCTTTTAGATAGTGGTAGACAAAAGCAAGAAGAAAGCTTACAAAGCTCTATATTATAGAAAGGGTTCTGCTTCAAGAACACAGACATGGACAGGGAAGGCTAAATATTTCACAAAATTACAAATCTCAGCATTACATAGCATTGTGTCATGACAGTTAAAGTGGTGCCAAACTGTGAAGTCGAAGGCTTTCATGGCCAGCATCCATAGTTTTTTGTGGGTTTTGGGGGCTATGTGGCCAAGTTCTAGAAGAGTTTCTTCCATGCCAGCCACAGATCCTGGCAAAACGTCAGGAAGAAACTCTTCTAGAACATGGCCACATAGCCCCAAAAACCCACAAAAAACTATGGCACCAAACCGTTTTATTTCTGCAGTGTAGATATTTAAGGGAAACTGAAATGAAAAGTAAAGCATGAGCCTTTGAATTACAGTGCGCCCGCATTATACATGGGCGTGCTATATGCGGTTTTGAGCATATGTGCTCAAGACGTGTGGGAAAGTGCAGGGTGCGAGGAGCGGCGCATCCCATTTGGATGAATGGGGTGCATGTCTGTGACATGCGCGCGCAGCCATGCCACCATGTGCACAAGCCCCATTCATTTGAATGGGGCTCAAGCATAGGTAGAATTCACCTTACGTGGGGGGGGTCTGGAACAGATCCCCCGCATAAGGCGATGTTCCACTGTACTTGTCAACCTATGGTGGTGTCATAAGTTTATGGAATATTCTATGACAAGAAGTACTCAGACGTAGTTTGCCATTGACTTTCTCTGAATATAGCCTACAGAACCTGGTCTTTACATATGCATAAAATAACAAGATCCTAGCCAAAGTCTTTGCACCATGAATATGAAAGAATGCTGGTAAATGAACTGTAGTGGAATTTCTGCATTTAATTAATCAATATGAATTGAACCAATATGCAGAGATATCTTGTAGCATGTCTGGGACTAACTGAAAGAAAGAATCTGGTAGCTCACCTCATCTCCATACCCACAAGGTTTTGAATTTCAATTGGCATTCTGAAACACCACTGGATTATATAGATCTGTCTCTGGACTCTCCACCTTTTGCATCAGAGGAAGTCTATGAAAGTTTGTGCTGCCAACTACTTTCTTTCAGTTAGTCTCAAAGATGTTATGAGATCCCTTTATGTACTGGTTTTCCAGACTAACATGGTTATGTCTATAAATTTTACCAGAGCTGAACCTGGGGAACATGATAAGGAAACTGCTTCCCAGGGAGTGTTAAAAATCATCTTGCCTGTTATGCCTATGAGTGCCCCAAGGGGGTGACAAAGATAGGCACGGACATAACTCCAAAGCCTACCAAAACCTTCACCATCTCTAAATATGAATAAATAAATAATAAAACTTTTATTTGTATCCAGCTTTTCTACTATAATTGCAATTAAAGTGGCTTACATGTTAAAACAAACCAATATAATACACAATGACAATACATGATAATATATCTCCCCACCCCAAAAAAAGAATTAAACTCAGCACAGTTTAAAAAATATAGTCTGTTAAAATATATTACTAGCAAATGGTCTATTGGGCAGAGAGGCAGAATAATACGGGGTTTGTAAGGGGGGTTGTTTATAGCCGAGGGATTCTATTCAGGAAAGGCCTGCCGGAAGAGATCCATCTTGACAGCTTTTTTGAAACTATCGAGGGTGGGATAAGACAGCCTATTTGGGGCAGCCTGCAGCCGCCCATTTGCGCCACGTATTGGGGCCAGGGCAGCCACAGTGGCAGCCCAAAGGCCCCAATCTGGTGCTTTTTGGGATCAGGGAGAAGTGGCAAAATGCCGCTCCTCCCTGGTCCCAAAAAGGAGTGTCCTTGGGGCTTCATGCCCTAGGACACGCTGGGGAGCCTCTGCCAGGAGAGAAAGGGGCCACTCAGCCCCTTTCTCCTGGCTTTCTTCCTGCAGCCATTTGGTGGCTGCGGGAATGAGGCGCTCCCCAAGAAGGCGCTCCATTTCAGAGTGCCTTCCGGTACTGCTGAAAGGGCACCACAAATGCCCTGCAGCGTCGCGGGGTCGTGATGCCATCACCATGCCATTTGGAGGCAGCGTGTCCATCACATCATAATGGCGGCACCCGTGTACACAGGGCGCTGCCATTATGTCACCACTGCCATGTATTAGGATGGTGCACGCTCCCTAATATCGGCACTAGTACACTGCTTTTTGGCAGTCTGTACAGTGCCAAAGTTTGTAAATTGACGAATCTCTTCCAGCAAGCCATTCCACAATCTGGGAGTGGTAGCAGAAAAGGTCCTCTGGGAGGTTGCAGTTAATCTGATCTTTATAGGTTGCAATAGATTCCTCCCAGAGAACCTGAGGGTGTGGGGTGGATTATGTGGAAGTAGTCGATCCCTTAAGTAGGTTGGACCCAAGGCACATAGGGCTTGAAAGTGATAACCAACACCTTGTACTGCACTCGGCAACGAATAGGCTGCCAGTGAAGTGATTTCAAAATAGGTGTTATGTGCTCACTCCTAGATTTTCCGGTGACCAACTTGGCAGCCATGTTTTGTACTAATTGGAGTTTCCAGACTAGGCACAAGGGTAGCCATATGCAGAGCGTGTTGCAGAAATTGAGTCATGCTCTACAGAGCAATGGGACACCCAAGGATAATGGAGGCAGCATGAGACAATATGTATTTTATTATAAAGAGTGATCAGTTAGATCCTCTTCTCTCAGTCATCCACCCAAATGGTGGGACCTGTACTGTAAGGCCTGCCTTGAATGCTACTTCTCTGACCTCATTGATGAATAAGACTTTAGCCCTCCCCTGCTTATCAGAGACAACTCTTTGACTAATAGCCTCTTTTTCTGCTGCATTAGAACAAATCTTAATGATTATCATGCTAAGGAAGCTTAAAGAGATAAGATACTAATCAGACAGACTTGGCTTGTCATTGCTCATGGTTATAAACCTATTTTAAAGCATGAATCAGACCTCTTTCTCCACTCCCTCAGTGCCTTGGCTTCTGTCATTTCCCCAAAGCTGTATCTTCTTATGGCATTAGCAAGCGACTGTGGTTCTCTGTATACTGATGCTTTTCTCATTTGAATTGTGCTTTGCTGCTGGCTAAATGCATATGATAGTGACATCTACATAGTAAAGATGGACTTGTTGACAGGATTTTTTTTTTTGGGGGGGGATGTATAATTTATTCCCATCCCTATCCTCCAAGCAAATCTATCTGTAGGTCCTTGTAAGATGGAATTTATTCAAGGCATGCATTCATCATGACCTTGCCTTTCTGGTAGCAATGTCCTAATGTGATGGATAGAAGGGGCAATGCAAAGACCTTTGGAAGAAACCCAGATGACTGCTTAGCTCTGAAGAGGTGCCCTGTAAATAATGGGATGGACAGCATAAATACCATAGCCAGGATCATACTCAACAAATGGCTTATCGGAAGTCCTAGTCCATGAAAGGTTTGGAAATCTTCTTGAGAGCATAACTAGAAGAAAATTTGTGGTGTTGTTAGTTCTAGGATGATCCCTGCTTGAAAACACCTATTAGACAAGTGAGGTTTTTAGGAGACTAGTAGACAGAATGATGTGTCCATTAAGCCAGGTCAACTATGATGTGGCAGTTGGTGAATTGCTTAGCCACAGGTGATTTTTCAAGTCACCTCCTCCATAGTGAAATTTGACTTTGAAGAACCTCCTTGAAGTTAGTAATGGGATAGTTGTGGCTACCACTGCCCCACTGGGCATAACTAAACTGGCGCAAAGACTGGAAAGACAATCAGCTGAATCAGAATATATCCCAAAACTCCAGTCCAAGTACAGATACAATGGCTTCCTGGCACACTACACATATTATAACACTGGTTAAAACTTCAGCCCTTAGCCAGTTTATCATCTCTCTTTTCTGGTTCCCAACCTTTTTGATGATGGCCCCAAATTGTGGGATTTTTTGATAGTCACATCGTTTCCACGTAGGGGTGGAACGAACATTCACAACTATTCATTCTTAAATCACAAAACAGTATGAATATGACTGATATGCTGAAGTAATCCGTAACAGAAAAATGGTGATACTCAGTGCCAGGCATTTTTCTTTTCTTTTTTAATTGTATACAAAAACACATCATCCTACAACTACTCAGTGACGGCTGGCTTCAGCACCTCATATCCATCTGTCTTATAAGTGATTTACCAAACTGAGAACAAGAGGAGGAGAAGCTATGGACCTCAAGTTGCTATTGAATTTCAGTTCTCATTAGCCTCTGCATCCTCCTCAATGGTAAAAGATGATCAGAGTAGTAATTAGTAGTAGCAGATGTAACATGAAACCCAGCCAAAGTGGCTTTAAGGATCATCACATCGACTATAATGAAATCAAATCGGAAAAATATTTTGCAACAGCAATAATACCAATCCCAGCTAACTTTGGAGCAACCTCATAGGAACCTCAGCATTGTTGTGTATTGTTCTTTTTCCTCCCCAGCAGCAATATCATTGTAAAAAGTTGACAGCCTGTTATAGTTGATCCATGATTTGCCGATGGGTCAGCCTTAAAAAATTTAACATGATCTAAAGGAAGTGGGTTGTTGAAGACTGTCTCATAAAAAGTGCACGCTGTATGAAGATCTGGGCTTATGGGGTGAAAGAAGTGATAGTCCCATGACAACTCTTATGTAAATTCATATTCTCCATGTGTCATGGATGCAACAATTTGTTTTAATCTGCCTTTTTTTTAAACAGCACTGCTCCAACTGGAAGCTCATTCAACACTGGTGCCTATATATGCACACACACACTGTTTATTATTCTAGGCAACCGTGGTGTGTCAATTATTCACCGGAACGTTTTAACCTATAGTTAAAAATAACTCATGTTGGCTAATACGAGGGTTTAAAAGATAATTATGGTGAGCTAATAGATGTACTCCAAAGGCTTTGAGAAGCGAATGCACAGCAGGGCACAATTGGTACAGTTGGTTTCTTTGCCCATTTAATTTGACAAACATGGAAAAACAGCATGCATCTGAAATCCCTCTGTTTGTCTGCAGCATCTAGTACTCAGGTGTATCTTAATTCTGAACACAAAGAGTTTATTTAGTTATTCCAAGTAATCACTGTTATAGGACTATCCTTTGTCTGACAACCTTCTAGATCAGACCAAAGAGTATCTTGTTCTCCACAGTAGCCAAACCAGGTACTTCTGGGGAACCACACAAGCAGCGCACCAGGATGTAACTCTTCTTTAAATTTGTTCTTGAAAAGAAAGAAAGAAAGAAAGAAAACTCATTATTACGAGAGCTTGGAAGAGTTATTTTTGGGGGATTGTAGTTCTCAAAAATTCTTGGCAGTTGTGATCCAAAGCAGTTACGTTTCAGCAGTAAATGTTGGTTAAATAGGAGTGGGTTCATTGAGCTCACTCTTACTAATGCTGTATACATTATGTTTTGTATAGGTGTTTTATTTATTTGCTTATGTAAATTGTTTGTGTATTTTATGTAATTTTGTTTAACGATGATTGTATTTTAGTTAAGGATGAGGGATGGAATTTTAGTTTGTATATGTTATGTACTCTTTAGGTATTTTATTTGCTTATGTAAATCATTTATTTTATGTATTTTTATGTAATTTTGTAAACCGCCTTGATCTTTCAGAAAGGCAGTATATAAATAAAATCTATTATTATTATTATTATTATTATTATTATTATTATTATTATTATTATTATGTTCACATTTTTGGACACTTGGCCTGTGGACTTGGAGAGAACAACAAAGCCTATATCATTTAAGTATCTGAAGAGCCTACAAAGACGTACCCATGTCAGTCTGGAAAATCAGTACGCAAAGGGATCTTGTAGCACCTTTGAGACTAACTGAAAGAAAGAAGCTGGTATCATAGGTTTTTGTAGACTTGAGTCTACTTCCTCAGATGAAGTAGGATCAAATCTACAATAGTTCATGCTACCAGCTTGCTTTCTTTCCATTAGCCTCAAAGGTGCTACAAGATCTCTTTGCACATTGAAGAGCCAACAGTTTTACTTCTGATAATGCATGGCTCCAAAAACACCATGCTCCTGCAGTTCTGAGCTTCTCACATAGAATTGGAAGATCCGTAAAGAGCTTCTTCATGGTTGCTTGAGTGTGAGTAGAGCTATCCATATTAGTGGAGACACTGCCTGAGGGGTATTCATCACACAAAATGTTCTATTGAAGTCAACAGGATTAGAGTTGGTCCGTGATATCAGTACGTGTTGGATTTTAAGGGAAAGATTGCACCATGAATAACCCTATGTGCCTATTTTTTGTGCTCATATACCCAGGATTAAATTATATCAACAACTTCTGGTAGCAAATTCCTCATGATATGGTATGTTTACTCAGGAGCACACCTCCACTGTGTTCAAAGGAACTCCCCGGTGTGTTCAGAACCTTGGCCTGAGTTATGCGCTGTGTGTAATGAAATTTTTCCTTTTGTCAGTCCTGAAACTCTTGCCAGTCATCCTCATTAGAGGGTTCCCAGTGAGTTTTTGAAAAAGTTGGGTTAAATAAAAACAAACAGGCAAACTTTAGGAAGCACCTTCACTAATTTGTCAAGCGCAGCGATGTGACAGCTCTCCCCCATGTAGTCCCAGTAATAGCAAGGTATCTTTCTCCACTGTGGGTCCCAAAACATAGGACATGCCCCTTGGCAAGAAGTTGTCCTACATCCTACAAACATTATTTTTCAAACTGCACCACATCTGTCCAGTTTAGCTGCCAAAAATTTATCGGACCAAAAAAAAAGCCCAACCCTATCATTTTGCATAAATGCCTTATGGCCAATTCCAATTTGTGTTTAAATAAACCAGATACGGCATCCTGCTGTCCCAGCCTCATTAGCACATTGCCTATAGAGCGATAGGCATGCAATATTAATACAGACTGCATGACTCTCCCTTTGACTAGACTGTCTCTTGCAATTATGTTCAAAGAACTGCAGGCTGATCACCAGCACCAAGACCACCATTTTCACAGCCTCATTAACAGCACTGAATTATGGCCTGCAGGGCTGCCCTATGGCCAAACCATAGATTACGACCCCACATCTCTGACCAATTACTCGGGCTTTCTAGCATTGCTGACTTTTTCACCTGGAAAATTATGGGCATGTTCAGCTGTTCAGTGCCTCCCAAGGATGAGCTGAGCTGTATACATAAAACAGAGAGGGGAGCGTTCTTTTTAGAATTAATAAGTTATAGTACAATGACTTTGGGTAATGATTCAGCTTTCATTGTTTTTGTTTGTTTGATTGTATGTTTGTTTGAGTATCCCACTTGCTATCTTATCGGCATTTTGAGCCTAGCATATCACCAAACACTCCTTTTCTCAGATAATGTTTAAATGAAGAAACTCAGGATCTAACCCAGTTCTTCTCTACCTGCACAGTGTCCTGCTTAGCTCTACTGAGGGTAACACAGCAGGGGAATATACAAAGGAATAGTCCAGAGTCCAGTCCAAGGGTCACACAATACCAGTTAGTCACAGCAAAGGGCAGAGGCAAGAGCGTAGTCACAAGGCAAGTCCAGGGGTCAGATAACCAGAATCATGAATTAAAGAGCAAGGGACAACAAGGCTGCAAGACTGGTTGGTTGTTGGCTGCAAAGAACCTGTGCGGCTGGAGGTCTTTTAAAAAGCCTCTGCTTCTTTCAGCTGAAACCTTAGCTCTCCTGTTGGCTTCTAGCCTGGAAGAATGCTTCAAGAACTCCTTGACATGTCTTTGCTCCACAGGTCCTAGCACCTGCAGCCTAGAGTCCATAGAGTCTGTTTCTTCCTCTGCAGCTTCCTAAGCCTCCTCTGGAACTCCTGATCCAGGCAGCCCCAGATCTGCCCCTGTCTCAGCCTCCTCCAGAGTCTGAGTCCTCTGACTGTGCCTCTAAGTCAGGCCCAAGGCAGTCCCTGACACACAGCAGGTACTCTGTCACAGAGTTATGGTTCAATACCAAGTTGGAATTATATGGCTTTCTCATATATTAGCATTCTTATATTATTATGGGTGTGATAGCCAGCTTTCTTCTGCCCACACCATCCTGTCCTCAAGGTTTGTCATGAAATGGTCAGTATTCATTTATGTTTTGAGAAAGGCCTCCTGCATTCTGTGATGTTCTGGTGGTGGAAACGGCTTTGCAACAAATATCCATCATGCTCTGTGTTGAGGACTGGACAGGACATGCAATCTGGGGTTCTATTGCTTAACAGAACTGGACAAACAGTGTCCATATGCTCCAAATGGCTTTCTGGAAAAAGACCTGCAAAACAGATTTTCCACTGTCTGGTTGGTATTCTCTCCTGGTATGATCCAAGCTTATTTAGTTCTGAACCCATCCTGAGAGGGATAAATGAACCCATAACCATCACCACTTTAGGAGAAGAGTTTGCCATTTATTGACTTCACTAAGGCTGAGAGACATGGCGAAGGTCACCCAGTGGATTTCCAAGACTGAATTGGGGATTCAGACCCTTATCTTCTGGAGTACTAGTCCAACTTTGAAGTCACTAAGTCACAACACACCAGTTAATGTGAAGAAGCACTTCCCCTTATCTGTCCTTGATAATCACATTTGGAGTGACACTTTGTTCCAGGCGGTGCAGATTAGATCAGTTTAACTCTCAAAGCCTGAATTCTTCAAGCATCTCTAATCCTGGCTCACATTTCAAGAGCTGGCAATGGACTTCTCCTGAAACAGTTGCACTGTAAATAACCTATTCATCACCCAGACACTGGGAATCTCTGTAACCCTGCAGCAAAAGCTATCCTGAGAGACAGGAAAGGAGAAATGAAATGACATCGGCACTCCATTACATTTCCTGGCTTTGAAAGGCAGCATAACTCTGTAGGCAGCAAGCAGAATCAAAAGAACATCAAGGTACTCTAATTTAGGGTTGAAGTTGGAGTTGCAGACATGTCCTTTTTCTGTCCCAAAGATCTAGGACAAATAGTTCTGCTGCGGTGAGTCTTGCAAGAAAAGAAGCTTCCACGAGTAGAAAAATACATCTCTGGTTTCATGTACACTGCAGAAACAATGCAGGTTGACATCACTTTTACTGCTATGGCCCAATGCTATGGGATCCAGGGATTTGAAGATCTGATAGATAAGGTTAACTATCTCCGAAAACTACAAATCCCAAAATTCCATAGCATTAAGTCATGGCAGTTAAAGTGGTGTTAAACTTCATTAATTCTGTAGTGTAGATGTAGCCCTAGAAGACCACACAATGCCACCCCAGTCAAACCCAGTTCTAGATGTGTGCATTTGGTCATGCAGATATCCAACATTTGTAGTGTTTTATACTTGCAATATAAAACTAACCAATAGCTGTATGGTAAAACAACAACAACACCTTGAGTCTCAAACCATGTGAACTATCCATCTCCTCCTTAATTATGTAATAAGAGGTAAATAAGTGGTCTAGCAATGGGTCTAAAGCATTGATGGGGAACATGTGGGCATCCAGCTATTGTTGGACTGCTACTCCAATGAAACCTTACTCTTGAACTGCACCTGCTAAAGCTTCTGGGAGCTGCAGTACAAAAACGCGTCATGGGAGCCACATGTTTCCCCATCCTTTATCTGAGGGCCCATCATCTACAGAGGCAGATATCCCCTAAGAATATTCTGAGCGGATCCAAACTCAGGACATTGCGTTGCATGTCCTGAAGTGTTTATCTCACTGAGCCACTACATGAACTCTTTATCATGAGCTAAGAGTGAGGATAGTCCATGGGTTTGAGGAGAGAAAGGATTAGCTTGGAGAAAACCAAAAACATTTATGGGAATAGAGCAGGAGAGTGCTAAATTGTGAGAGGTTAGACGACTTCGACAGCACCACAGGAAAGGCTTACAAACTTCTGCCAACATTATTTGTTTGCCCCTAGATGTCCCTAGAGCCCTCTAGAGATGATGATGATGATGATGATGATATAATAGTAATAGTAGACTGAAGACTGAATTTGGGGGGAAGAGAGGGAAACTGAGACATTTTAGAAATAGCTGATAAAGTGGAATGACAGTGGAATTCAGGACCATTGAAGGATATATGATAGGTATGCCAACTGAAAGGTATAGGAGCTATAGTCCCCAAAATATTTTCCTTTTCAACTTTGACAGACGCATCCTCCTAAATCCTGAACTTCATAGCATGGATCAACTTGAATCCATTTCATCAACTGGATATCAGCAGTTCATGCAGCATAAAATGCCTTCCAATATGTGCAACTGTTCTTTACATATTAAAATAATTTCTCAAAGACACATTGGTGAATTTGACTTTTTTCAAAGGCTGCCTTTCCTGTAAAATATTGTTGCTTTTAAAGCATTTTTTCATCATCATCATCATCATCATCATCATCATCATCATCATCGGCATGCATTAGGCATCTAACGCTTTTGATTGAAGTTGCGTTTATTCTGTTTCAAATTGGACAAATTGCCGAGTTTTTGCCGGGCTTTTCCCCCAAGCTATTCTGAAAATAGAAATAGAATTCCTCCATGTTTCGTACTTTGTAGCCCCGAGATTCAAAATGCCTAAGTGACTCTCTGATATTCTTTCCATGGGTACTTGAACAAGTCACCCTAAATACATCTGTTAGTAAACAGTAGGCATGGGTGAATAATTTAGCACTGCTCAGCTAGTTAATTTAGTGTTGCTCTTTCTTCCATTAACATGATGACTGTTAATTTAAAGGAACAAAAGACATTGCTTCACTTTAAATTATTCATGAATATCTATCTAATGTTTCCCTTTCTTTGAACAGTTGTGTGGGAAGGTTATTTCAGACACTCAGTAAGTGCCGCATGACACTCTTAATAACTTTGGTTGTAGCTTTCCCAGTTGAATTGTGTTAGATCCCAGTATCCTGGCCACTATTTAATGGGGGGAAATGGAACAAGGAGAACAGTCCATGTGGCTTCAGAGAACATGGCCTTGAAACTATGGTCATAGCCCAACCAAGCATGTAGTAATTCCTTGGTACATTATCATTGGCATGAAAAAGCTTATTTAATCATCTGTCTGGTTGCTATGCAGAGCATCAGAAGGAGTTTCAAAGCGACTGCTGAGTTTGTCTGGAATATCAGTATGCAAAGAGATCTTGTAGCACCTTTGAGACTGACTGAGTGAAAGATGTAGTAGCATAATCTTTCGTAGACTTGGTCTACTTCTTCAGATTATAAAGGTCCTTCCTCGGCATCAGTTCACTCCATGCATCTGAAGGAGTAGACCAAGCCTATGGAAGTTTATGCTTCAGCTTGATCCCTTTGCATAGCAGAGCTTGGAAAAGTTACTTTGAGAGAGTATAACTTCCAGAATCCACAGTGGCCATGCGGGTTGTGGAATAATGAGATTGCATTGCTTACAAAAGTGGTATTCCCCAATCCTTTCTAGCTGTCCCTTGGATACTTGGGCCAAGCAAGCCCAATTATTCTCACATGAAGTTGGGTGAATGAACACAAGGAAACATGGAGATATTAGTCTACAAAGATATGAAGCTTAATTGATGTCTCACTGAAAAACAAAACCATCTGTCACATATTACTGATATTATTTCAAATGGTTAAGACTGAATGAGAGAAGGGAAATAAAAGATACATAAATGATCACGGGCCTAAATCCAGTTGCTAGTTCCAACTACATTAGATCCACAGAATGGATGGGAAATCACTAGTTTTGACAATCCCATTGATTCATTTGGCCTATTCTAGTCTAGACTAGCAACTGGAATTTTCTGTTCAAGTCCCATATTTATTATGCAACTCTGCACACTGAGGAACCTTACTGCAGGCAAAGCGCATTTCCATTTCCCAACTAACCTATGATTATTTTACTGATAAATAACTCCAAGATGTCCAGAGAAAATACCATGAATGATTAGCCAAAACCAAAGCCCTACAAAGGAATAAGAAGCTTCTGTGGTTTCTTCTGCTACCATCACTGCTACCAGTAAACAAAACTCAACTAGAAACAGAATAAAAAGCGTTCACAATAGGAGGATGAGTGGATTTCCTTCACTGCCTATTCCTATAATTGCTTCTGACTACCATTCCACTTTTTTGTACTCTATGTTGTTTTGAAGAATATAAAAAAGAAAATCCAGAACTGGTTTGATCTAACTTGCAGTTCCTTCCCTTCATTGGAATCTCTTCCACTGAAATAACACTGTTCAGAAAAACAACACACACACACACATACGCACACACAATCACCATCTTTACATGGTTTTACATATGATTTCATTGCCATTGCGCACATGCTTTAGAGCATGGATGGAACTTTACACTGAAGGAACATTGTTGCAGTCCCATGTCAAACTGATGCAGTTTGACATCAGTTTAACTGCCATGGCTCCATGCTAGTGAATTCTGGGATTTGTAGTTTTGTGAGCTATCTCACTTTCTATGTCAGAGACCTCTGGTGTCACAACCAACTACAAATCCCAGGACTCCCATCAGATGGGGCCATGGCAGCTAAAGCAGTGTCAGGCTCCATTATTTCTGCAGAGCAACCTTCAAGATAGTTATTCTGCAGATTTCTTGAACGGGTAAATGCATTTAAAAAAGACTTCAAGAAATGGTCATGTCATAGCTAATAGCGCCCATGTGGCACAGTATAAAATGTCAGTATGCTAGTCTTTTTTAAAAAATGGAAATGAAACTGAAATTGAAAATGGAACGGAGAATTTCTGGCCATGCATCATGCAAAGGAAAAGGAGAAAGGAAAGGGAAAGGGAAAGAGAACAAACATGGGCTTTCTAGATTGGTTTATGTGTTTCCACCACAGATGGGCAAGGACAGAAATTGTCAGCAGAGACAGCATTTGTGCATAAGGACATAGTAGGCACACCCAACAGAGATAGGTTATGGAGCTGATACTTTTGCAAATCCATTCTCTAAGGCTTAATTGGATGCCTGAGGATCCCCTTAGACTCTAAGACTGTCACAGCCTTCAACCAGGGGAACAGGAGGGGAAAAAGTCCGAAATAAGTACCATCGCAAAACATGAAAGCCGTACGATTATATATTATGCAGAGAGTGTTTATTTCTGGAATTAAGGTTTTGTAACTTGATGTGTGGCTGGTAACCGCTTTTGTGGTTGATGAAAGGCGTAAAGACAAATGCTGTCAGAGTGGCATTAGGATAATCTCCAGTTTTAACGAAAGCGACTGTTCAACAAAATGTAGCAATTTGGAAGCGCATGAATGCATGTATGGTGTGTCTGCATGCATGCACACACACGCATACGTATACACAGAGAGGTGATTACATGCTTTAGCTAGTTCGTAACTACCTTTCACACCTGGCTCTTGTTCAAGTTTTGATATGTGACAAAAGCTCTTGCTAGGCGCCTGAGCATTCCTACAGTGCCTCCCTTGCATGGATTATTTGATGTCTACTAAGACCTGTTCTCCAACTGAAACTCTTACCTCGCTTTGACTATTTTGTATGCCTCTTCCCACTGTGTGGATTCTTTTAAGTGAAGTAAGATTTGTGGCACAAGTGAAGCTCTTTATAAGCTAAACATTTATACAGCGTCTCCCCTTTTAAGTAGGAAGGAGAGGTAAAAAATTATTTTTGTAGTCAGCAGCAGGAACAGAATCCCTTTAGCTGTTCAAACTAGTGGATAAAGTCAACCTGAAAGTTTCTATGGAGTTCATGCAATGCTGCAAGATACAGTGAGGCCTACTATTTTTTAAGAGAATGGCTCCCTGTTGTCTACAGCTGATTGGCAATAGACAAGCTGAATACTCAATTGAAAACCAGGGGTGGACGATCGCATTCATGTAGACTTGAATTTATTAACTCAGGAGCTTATCACATGGGGCTTTTAGAACGGGACCGGAGTGGAATGAAAGGGGCAGGAAGGGAACGGAATGGGGAAAGTATGCATATTACCACATGGGAGAATGCTGCCAATGCTGTCAGAAGTCCCCAGTCCATTCCTCATCTGTCCTACAGCAGCTGGTTTTCAAGAACTGTTCGGAATCATTCTTGTCCCCCAAATCACCTTAGATGGCTTTTTAAAAGTTTAGTCTAAACCCCACAATACATTCACCACTCCATAGACATTCGTGGATTGAATGAATCCAGAAGGTATTATGTGAAGGACAGCTTTTGTCCTCCTGAGTTATTTTAACATTCTTTCATTCGATGTTCCAGTTGTGGGCAATGTGTCTATGTTTTCTTGCTTCCTTTGTGTTCTACAAGGTCTGAAGCATTGTGAGTGTTGGGAGGCAGCATAGGTCGCTGCCTCTGGGTATTATTTACACAACTTTCTCTTGCCAGCATGCCATCTCTATGTAGAGAGAACTAACCCCTGAACAGAAGAGAAACATAATTGTGCCATTTAATTAGATGCCTTGTGATGATGTCCTTAGCTAGTGTTTAGAGTTTCACTCCACTGCAGCTGGTGCATCAATTTTCTCTTCAATTACCACTAAGAAAATAAGCCAAGTATATCTTGGCATCTTTTTCAAATCTCCTTGTATTCAATAGCTCTGTTCAACTTAATGTAAAATAAATCTTCCACTTCTTATTTTGCTCTTTTATATTGCAAAAGACTTCTATGCAGAAAATATCATATTAAAAGCAGGTTTGGACTCAAAAGAAGCAGGAGTAAAAATAGGAAGAAGGAACATTAACAATCTAAGATATGCGGATGACACCATAACACTAGCGTAAAACATCATGGGCTTGTTACAGTTAAAGAGATGTCAAACTGCATTGATTCTGTAATCCAGATGCAGCCTTGGTCTCAATATTATATATACTGCTTTCGAAAATAATATGGACCATTCAAGGGTTATGAGAGACAATGGATAGCAAGCTCCATTCTTCAAGACCCAAAACCCATTGTTTCACTGGAAGGAAATGGTTTCTCTCCTGGATTGTCCAGTTCAACTCAATGACTGCTTTCCAAAACCTGTTATTGCTTTTGCCTCATTGTGACATTACCTTCATGACTCACTTTTTCCTCCACTGGACAAAGACCTATGTTTCCCGTTGGGCACAGTAGCTAAGCATTCATTACCATTTATTGCATCCCATGCATCCTCAAATACCTCTGCTGTCATGGAAAGATTATACAGCTAACATTATTTTGTAGCTCAAGCACTTATTGCCATTCCTACTTCACAGTTTTAAGATGTGTGAACTCAAATGTTTGCAAACACAAAGAACAATGAAGGCAATTAATCTTTGGGGGTTGGGTTTCCTGGCATTAATATCCTCCACCATGCAAACACAAACCAGGAAAAACAAAGTAGTCTGGAGAGCACATTTACTGGAGTGTTTCATGAACTTGCCAACTTCTCAATCATTAAACAGTGTGTTATTCTTGGGCATTTTGCAAAGATCAGCCACCTTATCAAGATTTACTGCAGTGTTTAACTTACATGGCTTGCAACAATTTCTCCAGCGTGTCTAGAGAGTCCACTTCTGACAAGTGAAGATCCACTGGTACAATCATAGTCGGGTTTTAGCATTATGCCGTCTTGACAAAACAAGTCCCTTGCTTGCCAAATGGTTAACACGCTTTGAGTGAAAAGAAAAATACTGTGAAAACATTCCCATGAGCTCCTTGTCAGATACCCTGGCAATCATAGCTATTGCTTGTCAGAGGCTGAGAAGCACAAATCAATTAAGACAAAGGAGAAGTGGTTAAACATGAATTAGGGATGTATTTTGGTTATCAGTGACCAAACTGACAGCCTATGTTAGTTCAGCTACCATACTCTGACAAGGCTCTTCACTTCACATCTAATTCTGTGGCTCATGGAATAAACAAAAGGAGGGGGAGCCTGTGGCAAGGGTTTCTAGATCTCAAGACCTGGTTCGGAGTCTCCAGTTTTCCTGGATCATCTCCAGGTGAAAGATCAGGGTGCAAATTTTCCCGTTTTTGTGAGTTTAGCTCTAGGCAAGAGGAAAGGGCTGCATGCAAACCTCCAGCTCAGCTAAGAGAGAAGCAGCTTGCAACAATTTCTGAGGCTCGATTAATTTGCAGAATCTTGCAAAGAATATTGGCTATATAGCAAAGTACAATAACATCCAAAATCCACCAAAGAGTGATACTTTTAGTTGTTTGTGGGTTTTTTGGGCTATCAGGCCATGTTCTAGAAGAGTTTATTCCTGATGTTTCACCAGCAGCTGTGCCTGGCATCCTCAGAGAACGAAAAACCCACAAAAACAACTATGGATGTTGGATGTGAAAGCCTTTGACTTCACAGTGATGCCTGTATTCTGACCAACAAAAATGTACAAAATACATGATGGAAGCTTTCAAAACTCCACTGGCTTCTGTGAAGTCGAAAGCTTTCATGGCCAGCATCCACAGCTTTTTGGGGTGTGTGTGTGTGTGGGGGGGGAGGTTTCAGGCTATGAAGCCATGTTCTAGAAGAGTTTATTCCTAACATTTCACCAGCATCTGTGGCTGCCATCTTCAGAGAATGCTGGCATGGAAGTGAGTGGGGTATCTATCTATCTATCTATCTATCTATCTATCTATCTATCTATCTTGTGTGACCCTGGGTTGGGAGGAGTGATTTCCATGTTAATCTGTGTATTGTTGTGTTGTTGAATGGCAAGGCCTCAGGGTGGGAGGATATGCAAGGAGGATTTATGTTCACTTAATTAGTGGTGTATTGTCTGCTGGGGAAAACCCTGATCCTGGGTGGTTTTCATTTACATTTTGCTGGGTCTTGATTTTTGTGTTTTTCAGGACTGGTAGCCAAGCTTCGTTTACTTTAAGGATTTCTTCTTTCCTGTTGAAGTTGTCTAGGCGTTTGTAGGTTTTAATGATTTCCCTGTGCATTCTGATCTGATAGTTGTTGGCATGGTCCAGAATTTCAGTGTTTTCAAACAGCATTTTACGCCCAGGATGGTTTATAACATGTTCTGCTGATGACGATTTTCTTGGATGACTCAGTCTGCAGTGTCTCTCAGGTTCATTGATTCATGTTTGGACACTGTGTTTGGTGGTCCCTATGTAGACTTTTCCGCAGCTACATGGTATGCGGTAAACTCCTGCGGCCACAAGAGGGTCCATCCTGTGCTTTGCTGAGTGAAGCATTTGCTGGATTTTCTTGGTCAGATTATAAATCATCAGGATCAGGGGTTTTGCCACCAGACAATGGACCACTAATTAAAGAGACACAAATCCTCCTTGCATATCCTCCCACCCTGAGGCCTTGCCATTCAACAACAGAACAATACACAGATTAACATGTAAATCCTTCTAACCTAGAATCACACAGTGTGTGTGTGTGTGTGTGTATGCCCCATTCACTTCCATGCCAGCATTCTCTGAAGATGCCAGCCACAGATGCTGGTGAAATGTCAGGAATAAACTCTTCTAGAACATGGCCACATAGCCTTAAAAACCCACAAAAAACTCCTCTGGCTTCTTCGTCAGGCAAAGGTGTTTAAAAATCATATAGGAGAAAAATATTATAAAATGACAATATTAGCCATAATCCCGCATTTTCTCAAGGTGTTGTGTTGTTCTGTGGAGGCCCATCCATGCAAGTGGGTCCCTTCTCCTTCTGGCCATATAGCACTGGGAACAGAGCATTCCAAAGTCCAGGAGACACAAATCTGAATTCCAGTAGCAATACAGAAAAGTACTTCTGCTGAGATCCAAGGTGTCTCTATCCTTTGTGAGCTCACAAATATCCTGTGAATTGTAACTGCAAACAATGACGCTGAGCTGCATACACACAGACACAAAAGTTTGTTTTTGTGTATATTTGCTGTTCTGAACTTGCAATGATTTGCATATTGCTCCATTGTACGGATAAGAAAACCCAAGGACATTGCAGCTTGTGGCGATATTATTTCATTGTGTTAATTAGCAGGCACTTAGGGGAACATGGCTGGCAACAACATCCTTCTCTCCATACATAATTTTAACAATAACATGGGGAGAGAAAGCGAGAGAGAACATTCCTAAGCACACTCTCCAAAGGGTCCCATAAATCCTGCTAATTAATGGCAATTGAAAGGAACAAACAGCTTTTGCAGACTTCAATTTTAGATTACAAACAAAGGTGAAGAATGCAACATGTCTGAGTATTTGTCACAATTATTATTTTAAAGAAAGTTTGCCATAAAAAGAATGAACAGTGAAGGGGGGCTGTCAGCATGGGAATATGGAAAGCTGCCTTGCACTGAATAAGAATAATTTTCCATCCATTTTTGTCCATTCGTAGAATCATAGGACCTTATCACACGGAGGGACTTATGTGGGCGAAATGTTGCTGAACTGTTTCAGAAGCACGAAAGTGGGATTGTCCGTCGTGCTTCTAAAACGTAACTGAGGCTTCCTGCTTTCCTTCTGTCGACTAAGCATTCACTGAGAAGCCATTTTTTGAACAGTGGGATATCCATTACAAACACTTTGCCAATGGAAGGAAAGCAGGAAGCCTCAATTATATTTTAGCAGCACAACGGACAATCCCACTTTCGCGCTTCTGAAACAGTTCAGCATCGTTTCACTCGCATAAGTGCCTCCATGTGATAATCCCCATAGAGTTGGAAGAGATCCCAAGGTCCTCTAGTCCAACCCTCAGGCATGCAGGAATATACAACCAAAGCCCTCTTGGCAAATGACCATCCAGACTGTGTATAAAAACCTCCCAAGAGGAAGACTCCCCTATATTCTGTAGCCATATCTCCCACTATTGAACAGCTTTTGCCATCAGGAAGTTCTTCCTGATGTTTAGGTGCAATCTCTTTTCCTGTTGCTTTGTGATTTGTTCATTGAATGATAAACAGAAGCTGAATTCTTAAGTCTGAGTGCATCTATGTTGGGGGGATTCCATTTTGGGAAGAGAAATGAGTAAATCTCATATATCTTCTTCATAACATCTAGCTTGACCCTAATTGTTTCTGTCCAATTTTATATTGCCTTAGGAGCCCTGGTAGGCTGAGAGGCAATCCTTACATGATTTAAATAGATATACATAAGGTCAAAATCTGAAACTAAAGGTGGAGGGAAGTAGAAAGAGAGGAAGGCCACATGCTAGGTGGTGGACACTATTAAGGATGTCACAGGTTTGACTTTGCAGGTACTAAGCAGAACAGTGGAGGACAGGGAGTCTTGGAGGTGTCTCATCCAAAGGGTTGCCATAGGTCAAGACTGACTGGAGGGCAGTTAACAATAACAACAACAACAGCAGCAGCAGCAGCAGCAGCAACAACAACAACATGCATGGATGGGGATCAGATGTCTACCCAGGGAAGGAATGTGGTAGCACTCCTTCAGGAAGTGGCTTTGCAAGTGCTCTAGCTTTTAACGCAATATGAAGGTAGAAAAGGGAGCCTCTTTGGCCTTTTTTATTGACTACAAAATAGCAGGATAGTCTTAGAGTAATAGCAGCCATTAGGAAGGAGAATAGGAAATAAAATAAACTTTTATTGCTGGAGTAAAAGCTTTGAGTCCAGCCAGTGCACCAGTGACACTCTTCTTCTTTCGACTAATCAAAGATGCAGAGTTTTTTTTTGCAAGAAGTGGGTAAACTTATTTTAAATTGATCCCTGAAAGCTTGGTTGTTTTTTCGTCCCACTCCGTGGAAACACAATTTTAGAGGTTTAAAACAAATCCGCCACCTTGCTTGCACCTTTGATCTTTGTATGCGGAAAGGCACAGGTTTTAACAAACACAGAGAAGGAGAACTCTACACTGCAGCGAGAGAGGAAAAAGAACTTTAAAATAAAAGTTTAGCAGTTCATTACATTCTGCCTACAGCAATTATCCCATAAAAGATATTGCCAGCAGGGAAGTGTAAAATGTCAGCACACTCTTGCGCAGGGAGGGAGGAATGAATGGTACCAAACACCCATAAATGATCCCAAAAATACTATACATGCTCTTGTCCATCTACGCCTCTTCCCCAGATAAGCCTAGGCACCTTTTCTTCTTTTAAGTGCTGATGCTTAAGTTTTAAGAGAATTGATCAGAGAGAGATGCTGCGGAACACAAAAGAGAATGCCGAGGGACATAAAAGTACAATTTCTATTCACTTTTTTTCTGTACAGAAAAGCAGCTTATTAGCTTTGGGAAATAGGGGCCTCAGAGACCGACTCACCTTTCAGAGAAAGCTATAAACAGATAATGGTCCCTTTTCGACTCCCATTTAATCAATGGAACTTTTCTGCCCATTGCTTTTATGACAGGGCCCTACATCAAATTCTCCAACAAGCCTTCAATTCCCTTCAGGGCACTAACCGATACGTGCCGGCAACAATCACGAGTTTGAAATGCAATTTTGCATTTGGTTAATGAGGGAAAGAGTGAGGGTTGTGCTACTCCTTTTCTTCCTTCATATATTTGCTTTGGCTTATAAACATTGCTCAGATTTGAGCTCACTTGAGGCCTACGAGGATGACTCTGAAGATGATCTGTTTGTATAGATTTAGAGTCTGCTCCCAGATGAAGATTTGCTAACCAGGGGTTGGAAAAACATGATGTCCAGAGGAGGATGACCAAAATAGTGAAATGTCTAGAAACCATAGCCTATGGCAAGAATCCTATGGAGCTAGGTATGTTTAGCCTGGAGAAGAGAAGGTTAAGAGATGCCATGATAGTCATGTTTAAGTACTTGAAGGAATGTCATGTTGAGGATGGAACAAACTTGTTTTCTGCTGCTCCAGAGACTAGGACCCGGAGCAATGGATTCAAGCTACATGGAAAGAGATACTATCTAAACATTAGGAAGAATTTTTTGACAGTAATAACTGTTTGACAGCGGAACACACTTCCTTGGAGAGTGGTCGGAGTTCCTCCTTTGGAGGTCTCTAATTTTGTATTCCTGCGTGGCACTTGGGGTCTCTTCCAACTCTATGATTCTATGATCCCATATCCTCTGGCTGTCCTGATTTGTCCTTATTTGTTTCACTTGCAAAAGTAGAAAAAGTGCAAAAGGATGGGGCTGTTCAGACCAGCAGTTTGGGCTGGCTTGGGGGTGGAGTTGGGGCATAACATCTCCATGTTGCATGTCCCAGCTCTGCCCCCAGGGCATAATGACGCCACACGCCGCACACCGCACCACATACTGCACATGTGACGGCACTCCTCTGGTGCTGCATACATAGGACACAGCCAGGAAGGAGCATTGCCAAGACATGGCTATCATGCCCTTTACAGGGTGTGAAAAGCAACCTTTTTGTGGTTCCTTTTTGCCCCCTGCAAAGGCCAGATCAGGGCCATGGTGAGTGGTTGCTGCAGCCCCAATCTGGCTGAAACAGGGGCAGCTATATGCTGCCCCTTCGGGGCTGTCTGAACAGCCCCTATGAAACCAAGTAGGGACTTGATCTTCTCAATGCACAGAAGTGTCATAGTTGTGAGTCAAACTCTTAAAAAGGCTCTACATCCTAATATGTTTAAGATTTTCAGCACTTTCTCGTGTGTGACACCAACACCACAAGTTAATTTTCTGTCATTTGGGGAGGAAACTGGGATATAAACCTCACATATTTTATTCCCATTGGCAATAAAAGAAATTCTTTTCAATTTTCTTACCAGTGTAAGGAAAAAACTACACATGGGATTTTGTAGACGAAACAGCATTTTGATTTTCTGCACAAGAATGTGATTTTTTGTGGAGAGAAATACAATTACTTTTGCTATGCAGGGAGCACGCTTTCTGTGCTGAAAATGAGAACTTCTGTGAGGGGAAAGTGTGTTTTTCGAGCAGAAGAAGTCCTGATTCCTTTTTACGCTGCAGATTAACTGTCATGGCTCAATACTATGGAATTCTGGGGTTTGTAGTTTTGTGATCTGTCAGAAAGCTCCGGTGCCCCAACAAATGACAAATCCCAGGATTCTATAGAATGGCGCTATGACGGTTAAAGCAGTGCCAAACTGCATTAATTCTGCAGTGTGGCTGCAGCCTCGGATCATTTGTGTTGTCCTGATGGATGCAAATCTCAAGTTTTTGTCTATTATTCAAATGTTTTCAAATATTCATCCCATTCATTGGAAGACATTTGCTCTTAAAGGTTAAACTTGATGAAAACATGGGCTGAGAAGGGAAGAAATTTTTCAGGAAGGTGTGTAACATTTCCCATCCAGAAACAATAAGAAATAGTCTTTGATGCTTTGTTTTGATCTCACATTAAACTCCTGATTATATGATTTCAGAGGAAACAGCTTTTGCCTTCATCATTGTTTCATCCAGAACACACACAGAAATACAACAAAACAAACCGTGTTGTCAAGAAAGACCAAGACCAAGAGGCATAGTTGTGAAAGTTGTTGTTTTTTCTAAGCTAGGCTGGGAAAGACATTGCTGATTTTTATTTCATTTTTTAAAAGCATACACTTGCAATGAGAAAGTCCAAAGCATCTGGAAGACCAAAGTTTGTGAATCACTGCAAAAGCTCTTACCCATAAAAAGCACACTAAATATCAATAGGAAAATGCCTGATTTTGAGGCATTGTGTGTGTGTGTGTGTGTGTGTGTGTGTGTGTGGTATTGCCTACTTAAACAAATGCCAACCAATCCTCACAAAGCCCTTTTCAAATAACTACCAATATACAGGAAACCAAAAATAAAGGCATGCAAACAGGAACTTGAATTGGAATTGATTTATGGACCACACAGCATACGCCAGATACACAAAAGACTGTCAACATTTGATATAGCACAATATCACCAAGAATATTGTTTGCTCAAACTTGGAAACAGACTGAAGTACCAATGAAGGAAGAATTGATTTTTTAAGGTTGCTGAGTTAGCCCAAATAGCCAAAGAAATGTGGCTTCCAGAGGATAAGCCATCGGAAGACTTCTATAGACTTATTGATCACTAGGAAATCTAGCAATATTTAGTAGCTATGGTTGTTACTAATTTTAGCAGGATTATTTAGTTGAATCTGTAATGGGAGAATTATATATCTGGTCAGCCCTGATTAGTATTTGGATGGGAATCTCAGGTGCTGTAGGCTATATTTCAGAGAAAGGAACTGGCAAAACCACCTCTAAGTGTTCCTTGCCCAAGAAAACCATATGAAATTCATGGGGTCACCATCAAGCAACAGTCGACTTGAGGGCACATATACTGTGAAGTTGAAGGCTTTCATGGCCGGCATCCATAGTTTTTTGTGGGTTTTTCAGGCTATGTGGCCATGTTCTAGCAGAGTTTCTTTCTGATGTTTCGCCAGCATCTGTGGCTGGCATCTTCAGAGAATGCTTTGCCTGGAAAAATTGGGTGTATATATACTGTGTGAGCCTGGGAATGCAGGAGTGATTTGTATGTGTATTGTTCTGTGTTGATGTCTGGCCTCAGGCTGGGAGGCTAATGCAAACGAGGATTAGTGTCTGCTAATTGGTGATCATTATCTGCTGAGAAAGCCCCTGACTCTGAATGGTTTCTCATTTGCATTTGCTGAGTCCTCATTTTGCTATTCTTCAGGACTGGTAGCCAAATTTTGTTCACTTTGTTTCTTCTTTCTGGTTGAAATTATCCAGATGCTTGGGGATTTCAATGGCTTCCCTGTGCATCCTGACATGGTAGTGGTTGGCATGGTCCAGGATTTCACTGTTTTCAAACAGTATTTTATGCCCAGGATGGTTTGCGGCATGTTCTGCTACTGCTGATTTTTCTGGCTGGCCCAGTCTGCAGTGCCTCTCGTGTTCCTTGGTTCTTGTTTGCACACTGCGTTTGGTGGTCCCTATGCAGACTTGTCTGCAGCTGCATGATATGCGGTAAACTCCTGCGGCTGTGAGAGGGTCTCTCTGGTCCTTGGCTGAGCGAAGCATTTGCTGGATTTTCTTCGTCTGTTTGTAAACCATTTGAAGGTTGTGCTTCCTCATCACTTTGCCTATTCTGTCTGTGACTCCATTAATGTATGGCACATATACTCACATACAGTGCAGACCTCTATAGGCAGCAACTATGTGAGATCGTAATCCTGCTTCTTTTTGACACTCACTTTAGTGTAGGGTCAAGGAGAGCTGCAGGGCATTTCGAGATGTTTTGCTGCCTCAAGAAGCAAAGCACATGTCCCATAGTATCAGCGATAAAAGTGCCCGGCACATAAAGAGAAGAAAGTTAGTTTTGCTTATGAGGCAGAAAATCCCACAGGGGCTTATTCCCCTCCTTAGCACTACATGAGAACATAAGAAGAGCAAAGACTTAGCTAATCCAGCACTCTGTTCACACAATGGCCAACCAGTTGTCTTTGGGAAGCTTGCCAGTAGGATGAGTGCCATACCATCTGTGCAAATAATAGCAGATGGTAGTTTCCATGTTGGCCATATGAATCCACTCCAGGTCTTAATCTGAACTTTAAAGGAACAATCCACATTGTATTTTTGGGGGTTTTTGTTTGTTTGTTTGTTTGTAGTTTGGACATATGCTTCAGCACCTTGGATAGCTACTTGCAAGTCTGTTTAAAGAGCAAATGTTCTTTCATGCTGTTCCAAATCTGTTCCCAAAGTAACCTCCTCACATGGCCTAAGGATAAAGTAGAGTAGTGATTCCCAAGCTTTGGTTTTCCAGATGTTTTGGACTTCAGCTCCCAGGATTCCTGGCTGTCTGCCAAGCTTGCTAGGGCTTCTGGGGCCTGATGTCACGAAAACCTGGAGGACCAAAGTTTGTGGATCACTTCTCAAGAGGGTTGAATTCAGTACTTGGATAGCACCGTAGGTACAGATTATGCAGTCAGCCCTCCTTATACATCATTTATTTTCCCCGTGAATATTAAGAACAAAATTGAACTACAATATTACCCAGAAAGTAAATACAATAACCAACAAAAAAATTTAATTACAGTATGGATATTTATAGCAAATGTATATTATTAGCGTACATAATAATACTGTATTGGGTAACAGTACAGTATTATATGCTTGTATAATAATCGTGGGGAAAACAAATAAATTCTTCAAAATGGGTGACTCCCTTCTAAGCAGATAGACCTCTCCTTGAAGGTCTTCGCCAGGAGTTGGAATCATACAACCTTGTCAGTATTTTGGGCTGCAGCTCCCAGTATTCCTCACCACTGGTTATGCTGGTTAGGGTTGATGTGAATTGCAGTATAAAAATATTAAAAAGGACATATTATTCCCATTCCCGGTCTGTATCTTTCCGGGGCTGAAGTATACCAACTTCTGGATTACTGAGATATTTCTTGAGCTGATTTATTGAAATGAGATCAGATCAAAATGAGTTTGGCAGATGTTTACTGGTGAGCTAATCATGCAAACCTTTGCAGTTTTGCAAATAACAAAGAGGAAGGAGTGAGAAAATGAAGTACTTGGACTTGTCCATGCTCCTGGCAATGACTGGGAGGGTTCCAGAAAACTACACTGAGGATGGGCGAAATAGCATCATCGACTCAGAGTCCTCCCAGTGAAACTCTTGTAATGTTTCTTGACAAAGTCATTTGGATGCTGTCTTTGGAGAGGCAATGTAGAGAATGAGACACAGATTTCTCTGGCAAGCTATAACCCACTATGGGCCTGGACAAACAGGCCAAAATAAAGCTGCTTCAGGTCATTTTGGATGTATGCTGTTTATATGATACTTGCATCTTAAGAGGCCAGAAGTTGCTCCAAAGCTGAGCTCCAGTCCTTAGGACTGGAGCATGGCTTTGGCATGGCTTTCAGACTCTTAGGACACACGCATCATTTAAACAGCATACCTTCAACGTGACCTGAAGCAGCTTTATTTGGCCTGTCTGTTTGGGCCCAAGCTATTACAAATGTAATTTCCCCACAACTTCAAACCAAATCTCCTACATCTCACAAGCTCATTTTCGTGCTTCTAGGCATGCAAAATTGCAAAACACATGGGATAAAGGCTTCATTGTGTAGAAAGTACAAGCTTAGTATGGGCAGCTGTTAGGTCTGTCAGATGCCTGGGATTCCAGTTTTGGGCAGTGGTTTCTTCTCCGACGTTGTACATGGAGTAGAAATAAGACAAATTAAACACCCACTCAGCCATGCAGCTTCACCTAGAAACATGTTTGAAGACACAAACATTGGACTCATCTATAACAGCCAGAATACTTTGGCTGCTCCTGGAATATTCTGGCCTTAGATTCTCCTGTTACTTTCCCATTGGGCAGTGATACTGGATAGCTGTCTACACATGTGTGTCTGCTGTTGTCCCAAGCTGCTGCTCCTAGCAAAAATCACTTCCTGAGGTCAGGAACGAGAAACCCAGCATCATTCACATGGCTGGCCACCACCTTGTGAACTTAGAGGAAGCAACTCATGTAGGGATGTAGAAGTACTTTGAAAAAGAAATCACCAGTTTCTAGGAAGGTGTTCTGAGTTCACTTCTTCAGGACCAACCTGTGCTGGAGATTGTCCCACAGCAGAGCCCTTTTCACATTGAAATCTTTGCCCTCGTTCCTGTCTCCTGCATGTTCATTTGACAATCTCCATCGAGCCCATATACATAGACCCTTTTTTTGCAGCTGGGGCCACTGTCTTTTAATAATTCCTACAAACACATATAAACACCTTCTTTGTAGACATAGATTTATCTAAGAACTACATGTGGGAGTCAGAAGCATGCAAAACAGCCAAGATCTTGAAATTCACTTAATATGTGAAGAAAAATCTTTAGATCTCATGTTCTCTGAACCTATAGCAGAGCTTCAAATATTTACTTGTATGGACTGCAGCTCCCAGGATCATGGGGCTGGATTCTGTGATTTACAGTCCAAAAACCCCACTGGTGGCTGATGTCTTCCATGTCAGTGGAGTGGTGAATCTAGTACCTAAAGTGAAGTTGAATCCTTTCATGGCCAGCATCCATGTTCCAACAGAACAATACACAGATTAACATGGAATTTCTTCCCTATCCAGAATCACACAGTATATTTATATATATCCAGCTCTCTTCTAGGCCAGCATTCTCTGAAGATGCCAGCCACAGATGCTGGCAAAACGTCAGGAATAAACTCTTCTAGAACATGGCCACAGAGCCCGAAAAACCCACAAAAAAACACTACCTGAACTTTTCAAAGAGACATCCAAAGTGTTTAACCAATTTGGGGATTTAGAATTCAGCACTCTGGATAGTTCCATCTAAATTCAGTCTAAAACCCAGAACAGATTCACTGTCCCAGCAACATGGAAGCCACCAGCTGCCCATGTTGATTTCCCCCCATCTACACCTGACTACTCCTCTTCGATGACTTGGGGGTTGTATAGATGGATGGCATGCAGCCGTCCCTTTACTGTCTGGATTGGAGCTGCGGCAACCTCCAAGGTTGCCATAGCCATGGCAGTGCGGCTTTATGATGCCCCTTTGGTGCTACATCATGTGGCTGCAGCACCGGATGGATGTTATGATGGCATGTGCCGTATAGACTGGCGTGTGCCAAAATGGTGCCTTATGCGCATCCAGCGTGTGGACATTGCATCCTAACTCCGCCCATAGGCCGGCACAAGTGCCAGTCTGTATAGGCCCTCAGTGTTTTGTTGCCTTCCTTAATATTTCTGTGATCCCTTTCCGCCACCCCCACGGTGTCTAAACTTGATTTCTTTCCCTTGCCTGCAGTGTTCAATGCTTTGATTTTCCTCTCATTTTGATACCTCCGAAGCACCACTTCTTTTCAGTCATCACAAGCTGGTTTGCACCATTTTAATTCAGTTAAGTGTTTTGGGCTAGGAGGAGGCCTTGTATGAAATAAAGTTTATGTTCAACTGAATTACATGGTGAGTTATTTTGGAAGGGGCATGTCAATTTGGCAAGGTCCAGATGGGACTGTTATGTAAAACAAGATTTATACTGGAGAGCATGTAAATTAAAGGGCTCTAAACTACAATCCACTCAAGCCATTTTCACATCAACACACAGTTAAAGGGGAAACAAAAGACAAATGTGCAGCTTGCCGCTGAATACATTATTCCTTCCTCTGTGTTAACTAGAGTTGCCATGAAATATCACACACAGAGTGAGTTCAGTTTGGGAGTTATTCCTAAGGAGAAGTATAAAGAAACAGAAAGAGCTTACCATACATACAGAAAACTGGAATTTCTCCATCAAGAGTTATATTACTCTGATTTTTTTTATTTCATTCAGTTCTGTATTTTTCCAACCTTAAGCTCATGTCATCTTGTTTCTACCTCTGATTTTTGTCCCCCTTCCACAGAACCACAGAAGAAAAAAAGGAGTCAACTCACAATTGAGATTTTCAACAGAGGTCCTGTCGATGTCTCACTACATTGAGCAGATGGGTTACATAAGACATACCCATAAAATAAGCCATAGCAGGATTTCTAAGCATTTGCACAATATAAGCCATACCTCAAAATAAGACATAGTGATAGGCCTGGAGTGGAATGGAAGGGAGTGGAAAAATTGGGGGCATTGGTTCTAAAGGAAATGGAGTCGCAAGAAACTCAGGATGGAATTTCAGGTTTGGAGAGTTATGACGATGTTCCAGAAGAAGACGACTTAACTATATTTGAATAAATGTAGATTGTTGCACCATACTTAATAAAAATAAGACATCCACTGAAAATAAGCCATAGTGTGTCTTCTTGAGGAAAAATAAATATAAGACAGTGTCTTATTTGGGGGGAAATACAGTAGTACACAACACAGGGCCTTTTCTGTGTCAGCCGCTCAACTATATCATTTCCTCCCAATGGAAGTCAGGTTGGCTACTTCCTTGTTTAGCCTCCTGCAGAAGGACAAAATTGAATTAACACATTTAGCCTCTATCTATCTGAGAGTCAGACAAAGAGACAGACAATGATGTGAACTGACATTTAACATTGTTTTACACTTTTAAAAAAGAAAAGAATGTTTTTGCACCTCTTGTTGTACCTCGCTTTGAGGGCAGGGAAGGAATAGCATACACTTTAGGGATTTTGTTCTATTTTATTGCAAAACTTCTGTACATTACTCCTAGCCATAAATTGAACAATGCACTATTAGCTGACCACTAATGTGAATGGGATTTCTTTCTTCCACCTCTCAGCTCTAACTCTCCATCCCATCCCTGAACAATTCCTCCCAGTATGCAAATCCAGTAACCTCTAAAGTTACCAGTTCAAAAACATCTCAGACCTTGAAGACTTCAGCTCTTCATTTAAACTCCCGAGAGCTATGGGTCATACTCTAGTGATATCTCTGATGTGGGAGGCCCTAGTGATATTATAATGCATTGAGCATGCTTTGTTTTTGTTGCTGTTGTTGTCGTGTACATTCAGGTTGCTTCCAATTTATGGTGAACCTAAGGAGAGCATATCATGGGGTTTTCTTGGCAAGATTTGTTCAGAAATGGTTTGCCTCTGCCTTCTTCTGAGGCTGAGAGAATGTGACTTGCCCAAGGCCCAAGGGTTTCCATGGCCAAGCAGGGATTTGAACACTGGTCTCTAGAGTCATAGTCCAACACTCAAATTACTATGTCACTCTGACTCTTTTTAAGCATATTATCTTAAGATACATTTTACCAGCTTGGCTATTTTTGTTGGTTGGTTTGTTTTGCAGTGCACTGCAGCACACCTTTTGGAGGGTTTCTTTGCAGCACATCTTTTGCAGTACACTGCTTCTAAGAACACAGAGAAGCTGTGGTCCAATAGAAGGACAATAGAAGAACATTTTATGAGCTCTGCTTTGAACAGAAAATAGTAGGCAATAGTGGTGACATGTCCAATATATTCAAAGATGCACCCTTGCCCTGAAATTCCTCTCATTCACTTTGAGGACCAGAGAAGAAGGGTTCAGGCTTTGACTCTCAGGGTAGGACCCTGAGATCTGGGAACCCTAGTAACCTCAAGCAACGTCTTTACGTACTTTCAGATATCCATTACATACTAACAATTGCTGTGGAGTGTCTTTCGACACAAGGCAGCCATATTCTGAGAAGCAAGCTTGATTTGTAGAAAGTGCTGGCTTTTTTTCACATGCCCCCCTTGAGAGGAATTATTTTTCCCCCAGACCCTGTGCCATGCAACCCCATACGTCACTGTCTTTCGCAGAAGAGTTGCCTAGCTGGAAATGAAAAACTGGCAGAGCATCTTGAGACAGGTAGGAGCCTGTGTGTTTGTGTTTGTGTGTGTGTGTGTGTGTTTTCTTGCAACTCTTACAAGATGGTAAGCCTTGGAATTCTCAAGCATTTATTTGTCAAAACTGTGGCGCAGCCAAAGTACTGTACAACATCTCTTCTCTGGAATTTAAAGGATGCTTTTCTGAGTGATGGTCTCCTGGGACTGGTTGAGGTACACAGCCTTATCCCATGTCATATCTGTTGGGTCTTCATGCTCTACCAAAGATGGACAACAGGCAGCCCTCCAGATGTTGGTATGCTGCAACTCCCAGCAGTCCTAGACAGCATAGACAATGGCAATAGTGGAAGTTGCAGTCTAACAATGGGCCTAAGCAGCCAAGCCAAAATAAAGCTGGTTTGGGTCACTTTGGAGGTATGATGTTTAAATGACACATGCATCTTAAGAGGCCAGAATCTGTGCCAAAGCTCTGCTCCAGTCCTTAGGATTGGAGTATGGCTTTGACACAGCTTCCGGCCTCTTAGGATGCATGCATCATTTAAACAGCATATCTCCAAAGTGATCCAAACCAGCTTTATTTGGGTCTGTCTGTTTAGGCCCAATGTCTGGAAAGCCACAGTTTGCCTACAGCCAGAGCCAGATTAACAATTGGGCAATTGGTACAACTGCTCCAGGCCCTTACCTGGCTAAGGGGCCAATACTGAAGGAGAAAAATGTTATTTGCTTTCTCAGACTCTTTCTGAACATGCTGAAGCTTCTATTTGCTTCAATATTTTGTATTTTACTTGAGAAAAGGGGGGAAAATGGGAACAAGTTGTCAGTCTCACTGGAGCTGCCGGGTTGATAGGAGGTTCATGCATGACTTTTCTACTGTTGTTCTTTATATCTAGACATGAGAGAGCCAGCACGGTGATGTAGTGGTTTTAGCATTGAACTATGTCGCCGGGGACCAGGATTTGAATCCCCGCTCAGCCATGGAAATCCACTGTGTGACTTGGGGCAAGTCACATGCTCTGACAAATGTCCTCTGAACAAATCTTGCTAAGAAACCCCCATGATAGATTCTCCTTAGGGTTGCCATAAGTCAGGTATTACGTGAACGCAGATAACAGCAAACTTTGGAGCTTATCGCATGGGGCTTGGGAACCCAAATGGCACAGAACGGAATGGAGCAGGAAGGGAATGGAACGGGGAAATCACCCATATTATCACATGGGGGAATGCCGCCGTTGCCACTGGAAGTCCCCGATCTGTTCCCCATCCGTCCCACAGGAGGCAATTTTTAAGGACTCTGAACAGTTCTTGAAACTGTGGGATGGATGGGGAATGGATCAGGGACTTCTGGCAGCATCGGCAGTGTTTCCCCATGCGGTAATATGGGTGATTTCTCCATTCCGTTCCCTTCCTGCTCCCTTACGTTCCACGTCATTTTCATTCCCCAAGCCCCATGCGATAAGCTCCTTTGTATTATGCCTCACTACCCTAAAGGCACCAGATCCAGTCTGATCTTGCATGCTAAGCAGGTTCAGTCTTAGTTACTACTTGGATGGGAGACACCAATGAATACCAGATGCTGTAGGCTATATTTCATAGGAAGGAACTGGCAAGACTAAATTGGAGGATTCCTTGCCTAAGAAAAATAAAATAAAGTAAATAAAACCCTATGAAGTTCATAGGGTCATCATACATTGACCAGTGACTCGAAAGTACACACACATACTGTATTTCATTAATCATTTCTTCAATGTAAGTATTGTATGTAATCTCTATGCCACTATTTCTAGAACAGCACACATAAGCATCCCTGATTTCGGAAATAATCCAAGGCCTGGGCCACCTCAGTCTGGCCTTGAATAGCCCCAATCTACAATGGCCTGCAATAGTCAGGGTTTCATATAGGAGAAAGTTCCACCCCAACTCCCCTTGGGATGCTAGAAATCAAACGTGGCACTTTATATATGCAAAGCATGGATTGCCACTGAGCTGTGACACATTCTGTCCCAAGTCATTACATCCAGTAGCAGAGCAGACACCAAGCGATGAGACTCAGCACATTTTGGAATTTCTGCCGAATCAAGTGGTCTTGTGAAGGATGCTGAAATTTGCTAATACAAGCTTCAAACACTAAACCCTCTCTTTAGGTCACTGTATATAGGGACTATAATTCAGTATTAGAGGACATGCTTTTACATGCTGAAAATAACAAGCATAGTTTCTGCCATCTCTAGCTAGATCCAGATCCTGTAAACACACTCCTCATCAAAATAAACAATACTAGATGGACCAATGGCCTAATGAAGTCTAAGACGGTTTTGCTAGATAATTTTAAGTGGATTCAGATTACGTTTTGCACTTTGAAGTCAATTTGCAGCCACTGAAGTCAGTTGAGGACAAAGGGGGAAAGTGAGAGGAAGAGAGAGAAAATCGGGCATTTTAAAAGTAACTGGAAAGGGGCGGGGGTTAATTGTACCTCAACCAAGATAGTTGAAGCATATGATGCAAGACATCATCATCACCATCATCATCATCATCATCATCATCATCATCATCATCATCATCATCATCA
>NC_056529.1:18042432-18047162 GCF_019175285.1 Sceloporus undulatus | reverse complement strand
TCATTTATACCCCACCTCTCCATTAAGATAGAGACGGCTAACAACATTAAAACATTAAAACACAGTAAAACACAATGTCCCAGTAACCTACCCTCCCACCATAACTAATAAATCACAATTGTAAACAAAAACAATACCATTAAATTTATTTAAACAGATAAGACAAGGTAGTCAATGGGGGTGATTGAGATGCTAATCTGGGAAGGCTTGTTGGAAAAGATCCGTCTTGACCGCCTCTTTAAAGCTGTCAAGATTGGTAATATGGTGGGTCTCTTCTGGCATGCCATTCCATAACTTGGGAGTGGCAGAGATAAACAGACAGACAGACAGACAGAGCAATCTCTTGCTGGCACTGCCATATTTTTGTAAAATTGCAACTAGAATCAGACAAACTGCTCCACCAACTCTGCCAACCCACACAATAATTTGGCACCTGAAGACGCCAGCCACAGATGCCGGCGACACATCAGGAATAAACTCTTCTAAAACATGGCCACATAGCCCGAAAAACCCACAAAAATCTATGGATGCCAGCTGTGAAAGCCTGCGACTCCCCATGTCACCTGAATTTTGAGGTGGCAAGTCAGATCAGCCATGTGGGTTCAGTCCATTTGGTTACTCAGCCTGAGTATCAGCTACAAACCTTCACAACACCTTCAGGAACTCCTAGCTCTGTGTTGTCTTTTCCTCTTTCTTGCCTTCCTCCTTTACCCTTGAACTAGCATTTTATTTCACAAAACCCTAAGATTAATAGCTAGAGATAAGTAATCCGTCCTCTGCATCCCATACAGGCAGGGAATAGGGCATGGGTAGCCCTGCAGATGTTGCTGGTCTGCAAAACCCACCATCCTTCACTACTACCTATACTGGCAAGGGCTGATCGGAGATACAGGAGCTTATTGCATGGGGCTCCAGGAACGCAAATGGCACAGAACGAAAGGGGGCAGGATGGGAATGGAACGGGGAAAGGATGCATTTTATCGCACGGCAGAACACCTCTGACACTGCTGAAAGTCCCCGTTCTGTTCCAAATCTGTTCCGCAAAGGCCAATTTTCAGGAACTGTTCTGAACAGTTCCAGCGTGAACTGAAAATCAACCTCTCTGGCATGGATTTGGAATGGAACGGGGACTTCCGGTGGTATCGGCAGTGTTCCAGCGTGTGATGAAATGTGTCCTTTCTCCATTCTGTTCCCATCACACCCTTTTTCGTTCTGTGCCATTTGCGTTCCTGGAGCCCCATGCAATAACCTTCACAGTCTAACAGTACACACACCCCTCACCTGCCATAAGAAAAGCAAAAATAATCATAGAGGTAGAACAAATAAATAAATACAGACACATATAAATGCATAGAGTATGGAAAGGGCACCTAAATAATATTATAGTTGGAAATGGTAAGAAAAAAATATTGTTCAGTTGTAACTATGAGAGCAGCTGCACAGAACAAAAAAATACTGATGACTCCATGTATCTTCATCAATTAAATGTTTCGAGGTTTAAGCATACAACCTCCATGAGCATAGACAAATTACATTCATAAATCAAGATGACAACGTAATTTGAGCCTCGAGATGATAACGCAGCTCCTCACTCCTCTCATTCCAGGTCAAGTTTAAGTGACCCAGTCAATTCAGAAAATGAAAAGAGGCTGGAGGAAAACCACCATTCGTACTCTGAAAGAAGCAGTTTTATCTAGGCGGAAACTGCACTGCAGAAATAATCCAGACTGACACCACTTTAACTGCTGTGGCTCGATGCTATGGAATTCTGGGAACTGAAGTTTTGTGAAACATTTAGCCTTCGATGACAAAGATATCTGTTGTTTGTTGTAACAACAAACTACAATTCCCAGCATTCCATAGTATTGAGCCATGACAACTAAAGTGATATCATCCTGGCTTATTTCCTCAGTGCAGATACAGCCCTAGAGAAGATGAAATTCCTGCAAGAAAATCTGAATATATACAGTATAATATATATATATATATATATATATATATATATATATATACTCTGTATATATTTAAAAAGCATTCTTTATTTGGGCTAAACTCACAGACTTTCAATATGTTTTGACAAAGCAAATGTTTGTAGGAGGCAAAGATGGCTAAATAATTCTGCTCTTATTCTCATGTAGCTATTAACCCAGTCTTTTCTTTTCTATTAGGGATGGATAAAAAAACCCACTCAGGTTTTTTACAAGAGTTTCTCCAAATTGAAGAAGTTCTTTATAACAAGATAGCTGTGTTAGTCTGGAAAGTGCAAGATCATTTTCCTTATTGATAACATGATAGTGTTATGAAGGAATTATGCTCTGTAGAAATATATGGGGATGTATATGGGGATGCATTTTCTGAAGATGCCAAAGCCACAGATGCTGGTGAAACGTCAGGAATAAACTCTTCTAGAACATGGCCACATAGCCCCAAAACCCCACAAAAAACTATGGATGCCAGCCATGAAAGCCTTCGACTTCACATATGGGTACGTGTGTGTCAAAACCCCTGTTTGGAGTGGAAATCGTTGTTTAGATACTCCTTACTTCTACAACTGGTTATCCACATTTGTGGCTTTGACTTTTGTGGATTTGATTATTCTCAGATTTGATTAATATGTTCTCTCTAGGAATCTCTAGGTCTTCCAATGCAACTCTGGCAGAGGTTGGCCATAGAGTCACACTGGAGGATCTACAGATTTCTAAATAAAACACTTTTCTAGGCATCTCTAGGTCCTTCAAGGCAATTCTGTGGTCAACATCTGCCAGACGTTGGCCATGGAGTGATGCTGGAGGACTTAGAGATTCCTAGAGAAGTGTTCTCTCAGGCAAAAAAGGTGTTATTCTTTTAATTTGCATTTTTCCCCACTTTCACGGCGGTTCTGTGTCCCTAACTCCAGCAAATGTGGAGGGCCCACTGTAGTTGCAAATCATGTGTTCTTTCACTGAATTATGGCCATCAGCTCTGATAGTATGAGATCTTGACAGTCACAACCCTTTACTCCAATGACAAGTCTCAAGATGGAAAGAAAATTCAAAAATATACCCCCCAAAAGTGCTGAAAGTTGTAGACCACCATCAAGTAGATGGCTATACAATTCCCACTTTGGGTTACAATGAAGTCATGGGGATGGATATTTCATCCCACAGAGAGGCGTACATCTGGAATGGGATATGAGGGTGAGCTATTTAAAATGTTAGCCATCATGCTCTTAAGCTTAATTAGGAAAAACTGGAAGGAGAATTTCATTTTTGCTTTGCAAAACAGGCTTTTGGAAAAGGGGGAGAATGTCCTTAAAATGCAGCTGCTGGCAGCTGCTGTACCGCATGATTATTTACCCTATCCATTTGTGACATGAAATTGAACAAATCGTTTTTTGACATCACCCAGGCATAAGAGCCTGCTATTTATTGGTTTTTTATCTCCCATTAAGAGAAAGCACTTGTAGGTGCGACAGAACTTTGGATGCACTTTTTCAAACCCAACTTCCCCCTGCCACACATATGTTAAATTGTGCACTCCTCTGATAACATTTGTATATTCAGACCGGAGAGCTTTGTTTGCTTAAAATGGCCCAGTAGGCTTTCAAAATGCCATGGAAATGAAGAAAATAAAAGCTGGCCAAATGGAAAGCGTGTTTTAAGTTGGCTTACGCTGTTGCAAGCCATTGCACAGTGTCAGAACTCAACTGTTGCATGCAAAAAAAAGGCTGACTGTTTTGCCTACCCATGGCATTTTCAGTTAAATGAATTTTAAACCATTAAAAAGCAATCTGCCAAGCAGTGACCATGGAAAGCTGCTACCTTGGAATACATTATCAGTGGTTTAGATGACACAGTGGTCTACCCAGGTGTAACATAAACAGAACAGGGGAATAAAATAATAAAGAATAGATGTAGCCGTGCAAGTGAGTAAAAAACAGTACTTGGATAATACCACCTAAAATGTCAGATAAATGTGTGTGATCAGATTGCCACCGAGGATGGATTGTCATTCATTTATGTTCTGTGTTTCCACAAAAGCTGGGGATCAAGGTGGCTTACAAAAGTTAAAAGAAATGTAAATACAGTAAAAGCAAATGTGGCAGCTTGAGATTATGTGGATGGATGGATGGATGGATGGATGGATGGATGGATGGATAGATAGACATACAGAGCCAGGATGGTGTAATGGTTTCAGTGTTGGACTATGACTCTAGAGACCACGGTTCAAATCGCCACTCAAGCCTAAAAACCTATTGGATGACCTTGGGCAAGTCACACTCTCTCAGCCTCAGAGGATGGCAATGACAAACCCTCTCTGAAGAAACCTGCCATGCCTCTGAGTTCTCTATAACACTGCATCTAGCTGGACCTTACCAAAAAAAGGGGAAATGATGGAAGAAACAAAGGCTGGATTTTTCTTGGGGTGCATCTGCACTACAGAAATAATGCAGTGTGACAATGCTTTAACCGTCATGGTTCAATGCAATGGAATCCTGTCATTCGTAGTTTGATGAGGTCCTGTCCGAAAGAACTGGTGCCACAAAAAACTAGAAATCCCAGAATTCCATAGCATGAAGTCGTAACAGTTTATGTGGTGTCAGACTGCAATAATTCTGCAACATTGCAGCAGTCTCGTTCTTTCTGTCTGTCTGTCTAGAAATGGAGGATTGTGGAGGCTTTCTGTTTAGTTTTGGGGTTTTCAAACATTAAGGCGGGATACAAACCGCTGCTTTGCGGCGGTCTGCCGCC
>NC_056529.1:17999038-18042407 GCF_019175285.1 Sceloporus undulatus | reverse complement strand
CCGCCGGTTAGTCTGCAGGGGAGCCGGAGCCTCCACACGGCGCGGCTCCCGTTCAGACAGAAAGAACTCCAAAATGGAGCTTCTTTTCAGTCGCGTTTGCGACGTAGCGAGGCGCCAGGAGCGCACTCGCTACGTCACAGACGCGACGCGTACGGACGCTCAGCGTCCGATACGCAAAGAGGGCGCCGGCCATGTAGAAGGGCTGGCGCTATCTTGTATGGACGGAGTCCGTATTAGGCACAGGGGCGTCTATAAGAGACGCCCCTTTTTAAAATAGGACGTCCTCCGACTCCCAAATGCCGGTGCAGAAAGCACCACTAAATTTCCATTAACACTCTCAAGATGTGTGTGCCCAATATTGTTGAAATGAACTCCAAACTTAAGGAGTCCTCCCTCAACTATCTAGGTTTTGCAGAATTGAAAGCACACTTTTCACTGAACAAGAGAACATGGCCCATTCCATTTCAACAAATCGATGTGAGATCCGAATCGATGGATCGATTCGACAGCGGATTGTGGTTCCCACTATATTTGCCCCGATTGCATTTTTTCCCTCTAAGATAACCACTTGTGCTTTCTCTTTCATGAATGAATCAATTCAAAATGATTCGGTTTCCAGATGGCCGAAACGCGTAATTTAATTGATTCCGAGCCGATGTGGTTCTCACTTGCCCAGATTCAGTTTATTGAAAAAGAAGTGGGAAAAACCGTGGGTTAAATGGGTCTAGAGCATGGCTCCCCTTTGGAATTGCTTCAGCGATTGATAAGTGGAAACCAGGGTCGTTTGAACTGGTTCAAACCGATTCACGATCTGATTTAAAAGTTAGTGGGAATGAGGCCCATGATTTCTTTTTCTTTGTTGATTTTTAAAAGTTTGATCTGTCTTCCTGAACAGATCCAGTGAATGAGTGAAACCCGCCAAGATGCTCACTCTCAAAGTGGACCCTCAGTGGAAAAAAGAAATGCAATCTCAGATACCATTGACTGGATACAAATAATAATACCTATTCTGTCCCACAGGATTATCTCCCAGAAAATCTCTGAACTGTGAACAGCCCGCCGTTTCAGAGAAAATGAGATATAACCAAGACCAAACTTTTAATCTGTCAGATTTTATTTCACAGCAATAAATCCATCTTTTGCTGTTGACCTGAAATCACTCGGGAGTAGGACTTGGGCCCAAATGAAACATAATTTAATGTCTCGGCAAATGGATCGTTCTTTGAGAAAAAGGAAATCAATAAACGCTGAAAGGGAAATAAGCCACTGAAATTAGCTTTCTAATTGACCATGGAGAATAGCGTTATGACAGATTCCAAACCACTTGACACACAAAGTTTTAACTGGATTATCAAATGCACATCCATGCCAGGATCCCAATACCACACTTTAAGCACCAGCTAAATGTTCTGATATGCGTTTTATAATGTTCTTTAGTTAGCTATCCAATATTTTGTGTAAAGATGATCAATTTCTAGTCCAGCCAATACGGTTGATCTTCAACTGTCATGCTGACAGAAGTTGCATGAGAGGTCAAGATGTTATTTCCTCCGGGGAAAAGTAAATCCATAAAGCAGGCATAAAGAGAGGACCAAGACCAACAGTCCGTGATGGTCAATAAATCGAGATGGGCATGAAACCTATCAGATTGCTGCATTATTCCTCATGAAGATGTTTGACCTTTAAGCAACCAAACATCATGGCCTGCCATCGTGATCATCTGCTGTTCCTTGGTAGTACAGCACATGCTTTGCATGCAAACAGTTCCAGGTTTCAACCATTGAAATTTCCAGGAAAGTCCTGCCCTTCATAGAATGGCTAATAGTCAGTGGAGACAAGAAATGGATAGTGGAGCATAACCAGTGCAGAAAGCACCTAAATTTCCATTAACACTCTCATAGATGTGTGTGCCCAATATTGTTGAAATGAACTCCAGAACTTAAAGGGAGTCCTCCCTCAACTATCCTAGGTATTTGCAGAATTGAAAGCAACACTTTTCACTGAACAAGAAGAACATGGGCCCATTCCCATTTTCAACAAATCGATGTGAGATCCGAATCGATGGATCAATTCGACAGCGGAGTGTGGTTCCCACTATATTTGCCCCGATTGCATTTTTTTCCCTCTAAAATAATCCACTTGTGCTTCTCATTCATGAATGAATCAATTCAAAATGATTCGGTTCAGATTTTATTTCACAGCATAAATCCATCTTTTGCTGTTGACCTGAAATCACTCCGGGAGTAAGACTTGGGGCCCAAATGAAACATAATTTAATGTCTCGGCAAATGGATCGTTCTTTGAGAAAAAGGAAATCAATAAAACGCTGAAAGGGGAAATAAGCCACTGAAATTAGCTTTCTAATTGACCAAGGAGAATAGCGTTATGACAGACTTCCAAACCACTTGACAACCAAAGTTTTAACTGGATTATCAAATGCACATCCATGCCAGGATCCCAATACCACACTTTAAGCACCAGCTAAATGTTCTGATATGCGTTTTATAATGTTTCTTAGTTAGCTATCCAATTAGTTTGTGTAAAGATGATCAACTTTCTATTGCCAGCCAATACTGGTTGATCTTCAACTGTCATGCTGACAGAAGTTGCATGAGAGGTCAAGATGTTATTTCCTCCGGGGAAAAGTAAATCACATGAAAGCAGGCATAAAGAGAGACCAAGACCAACAGTCTGTGATGGTCAATAATATCTAGGATGGGCATGAAACCTATCAGATTGCTGCATTATTCCTCATGAAGATGTTTGACCTTTAAGCAACCAAACATCATGGCCTGCCATCGTGATCATCTGCTGTTCCTTGGTAGTACAGCACATGCTTTGCATGCAAACAGTTCCAGGTTCAACCATTGACATTTCCAAGGAAAGTCCTGACCAAGTTTCATAGAATGGCTAATAGTCAGTGGAGACAAGAAATGAGATAGTGGAGCATAACCATTGAGTGACCTTGGGAAAGTCACGCATTCTCAGCCTCAGAGGATGGCAAGGGCAAACCCACTCTGAATTAACATGCCATGAAAACCCCATGATAAGTTTGCCTTTGGGTTGCCATAAGTCGGAAAGATCTTGAAGCCATATAACAATAGTAACAACATCAACAACAATCATATCGAAGTTTCCTCTTCCCTTTGCTCCCTTATTTGACTACCCTAGTGTCAAAATACCTCCACGTGGCCATTTGGTGGTCACGAAATAATACTATTACTTTACTACTGCTACTGATAATAATGTTTATTGATATCCTGCCTCTCCTTACGGATCAAGGAGGGTTGCAAAATAGCCAGACAACCATTGACTGTACTTCAGTAAGATGGTCAATTATGGCTGCATCTTCACTCAAGAAATAATGCAGTCTTATACCACTACCATGGGTTCATCCTGGGATTTGTTTGCAGCTTTACAAGGCCTTTAGTCTTCTCGGCCAATGAATGCAGGTGAACCACCAAACTACAAATCCCAAGCTTCTGTGGGATGATGCCATGGTGGTTGAAGAGGTGTCAAACTGCAGGCCTTCCCTGAATGATCCACCCAGTCTTCCATTAATATAGATCATCTCAAAGGAACACAAACTGCCTATCTCTTTGTCTCTGCTTTTGTTACTGACTGATTGTTTATTAATCTATTTTAAATGTTTAATTATGTTAATTTTAATTGTTGGTGGTTTAATAATATTTTAGTGGGGGGATGTTGGGGGGAGGTAACGAATGGGATATATTTTAACTGTATGTTGGGTTTTATCTAATGCTGTGAACTGCCTTGAACCTATGGGAATGGTGGCATACAAATAAAACATTATTATTATTATTATTATTATTATTATTATTATTATTTCTACAGTGTAGATAAAGGCAAAGGTAAAGGTAGTCCCTTGTCATGAATGTCTAGTCGTAGCCAACTGTAGGGGATGGTGCTCATCTCCATTTCTAAGCCAAAGAACCAGAGCTGTCCAAAGACGACTCCAATGGTCATGTAGCCAGCATGACCGCACAGAATGCTGTTACCTTCCCACCAAAGTGGTACCTATTTATCTACTTGCATTTGCATGTTTTTGAACTGCTAGGCCGGCAGAAGCTGGGACTAGTGATAGGACCTCATTCCATCATGCGGCACTCGGACCTCGAACTGACAACCTTCTGATCTTCCAATCGTCAGAATTGGCGTCTTAACCACTAAGCCACCACTTTAGTGTAAATGCACCCTGAGAATTCCCTCCATGGGCAGCTAAATTGTCCCTTCTCTGCTCTCTTTCCTCTGACAGACAAGGACCTTTTGGGTTACCCATGCCTTCAACTGCAAACTGGCCATTGAATAAGGTATTTTAAGCGACATGGTGCTGTATTTTTTAAATCATCATTACTATTTTTTAACTGATTTAATGTTTTAATATTATTTCACATTTAATTGTTGTTGTTTGTATGAATTTGTTTTAACACAAATTGTAAGCCACTTTGGGTCCCAGACTGGGAAGAAAGTGGGCTATAAAATAAATTAATAAAACTAAATAATTCAAACCATGTGGAGAAGCAAAGTTCCCCATTTGATGCCTTAAATGATATGTGAGAACCCGCTAGCAGCCTTTTGCAGGCTGTTTTTTAACCGCTTGTTCTTTTCTCTATTGGTTCTGTGCTGCAGATCTTACTGTTTTCATTGTTCCTTTAAGATGCCTTCAGGTCATTCATAATGAAAGACAAGCTATAAATTCCATAAATAAATGTCAGGTTGGTTTTTTTTAAGAACACAAGGATTTCCCTTCCTTGTATTTTAATATTGTTCATCTCACCAGCTTCTGTGAATCTTGCTTTGTGCCACGTCTTGCACAGCTCTGGTTAGCTGGCGAAGTTGTCGCTATTAAAATAGCCATGCTACTATAGTTGTTTTGATAGAACTCAACAGCTATGTCTGCAGGTGGTTAATGAAACAAACATACACAAAAGCTCATACATACACACACAAACACAAAATCTACATTTGATTATGATATTGCCATCTGTCACAGCAAAGCATGTGTAGCTTTTCCTCTACCCAGATTTTGGAAATGACGTGTTCTTAGAAACCTTAGATGACATTTTCCCCACATCCTGTTCATGGAGGAGAGAGAGAATACGGATCCCTTTCCCCATATGTCTTATATTTAAATACCTCTGTACAAAGTTTATGACCTAGAGCTAGTAACTTCTAAGGTGGCTTCCATATGTCCAGTGGGAATTTTTGCATCTCCTCTTGAACTCCTCCATAGATATATTGCTATTGTTGTGTGCCTTCAAATCATTTCCAACCTATGGCAACCCTAAAGTGAATCGATCATGGAGGTTTATTGGCATGAAAGAGGCTAAGAGTATGTGACTTGCCCAAGGCTAAGAGTATGTGACTTGCCCAAGGTCACCCAGTGGCTTTCATGGCAGAGTGGGGAATTGGACCTTGGTCTCCAGAGTCACAGTCCAACACTCAAACCGCTATTCCACAGTTAGTGCCAGTTATTTATTTCCAGAGAACCAGTGTGGTGTATTGGTTTGAGTGTTGGGCTACAACTTTGAAGACCAAGGTCTGAATTCCCACTTAGCCAACAAAACCCACTAAGAGGCTCAGCGTTTCCCCCCTGATCCCTCGTTATCTTCACAATCCTGAGAGGAAGCCTAAGGCTGCATCCTCACTGCAGAAATAACCCAGTTTGACACAGAGTTAACTGCCATGGCTAAATATTTAGAAGGCTAAATATCTCACAGAAGTACAAAGCCCAGAATTCCATAACATTGAGTTAAAGTGGGGTTAAACTGGATTATGTCTGCAGTGTGGTTGCAGCCTTTGTTACCACATGTATACCCTGCTGGTCTTCCTCTAAGGGTATCTGTGCAATAGTGGCTGATGTTTAATGGCATTACCAGGGGCTAACCCTTGTAACTTCATTGTGGACACACCACCAAGCTACATGACAATACAAGGAGAAGTCCAGGTTTCAGTGCTGAACTCTCAGATCATGTGATCATCCTGAGTTGGCAACTCTACATCTCACTAAATAACTTTCTCCGAACAACTATAGGATCTCTGGAACGTGTGGCAAAACTAAGAAGGCTTCTCCAAATGACCTCCAACACCAAATGTTCTGCAAGGGAAGAGATGGTCTATCTCATAAGTAGGCTCCAAGTTGTTTGGGACTTTATAATCTAACAAGGACAAAAAACCTTAACTTCAACATGGTAGCAAATGGGCAGCCAATGCGTCTCCCATCTGACTTTTATACCTCATGCTATTTTAAAATTATGCATACGCCTCAATTAAAGGTTGCACAACTATTAATTTCCATTTTCATACAAAAAGCACCCTGTGCTACACCTGCGAAGGGAAGTGGAATAATTGTGAGTGAAGGTTACCTTTACTGCAATTTCTAAAAACTTCCTAAAGAGCAGCGGCGAACATATGCTTTATGACTGAGCGTATTCTCCGCAAAGCCCCCAGCTCATGCAAATGCACCTCCAGTAAGAAAGCGTGGTTAATGAGAAGCAATAAACGGAAAATATGTTCACTTACTGAAACCAGTCAAGTTGCCTCCTTTGGGGGAACTCCTCACATTTCGGGATCTTGCCGGAAGATGAATGTATAAAAAGGCCTGCCATGTTAAATGCTACGCGGTGGAGAGATTTGTTGTAGTGTCATTAAGCTACACTTGCAACAATACGGGGTAAAAGGATTATTTACAGAAATATATTTTCAAGATCTATATGGGTGCGAGAAATAATGGAATGTGGTTAAGACTACAATTAGGTTTCAAGGGGGGAAAAGTCAGAATGCTAACAAGTCTAGCATTATTTTTCTTTCTGGCGTAGAGAAAGTAGAAAATGATATTTTTCTACCTCTGTCATGCATAACACTAGAACATGGAACATACCACCAAGACAGGGACGTAGCCAAGGGGGGGTTCTTGAGGTCCGGACCCCCCTTTCCGTTAGATAAAATGAATGGTGCGTGCTGGCGCGCCACCTCACCCAAGCCCCATTATAATGGTGGCACTTAGTCAGGACTCCACCCCTTCCCAAAATCCTGGCTACGTCCCTGACCAAGATGAAGGTGGAAAATCCAGGACAGGCCAAAGAAGACCTCCTTCACCCTGCAGACAAAACAACAGACACGCAAACAAAAAGCATTCAATTTGGTACCACAAGATGGAGAACCAAAACAGTAGTGGTAGATTTAACAGGAGCATTGTGTTAGAGCTAGCAACCTTGGCATGGTTATCCTCAAACTATAGCATTGTCTTCGCAGGAAACAGCATCCGCTGTCCAGAAAATAATTCTCCATGTGCAGAAAGATTTATTTTTGCATGCATAAAATACTACAGTCTGCCAAAACAAAATTGCAAATTTTGACCAGAAGAAATTCCAAATTGCAAATAGGTTTTAAAAACTGCAGTTGGAACGCAATGGACATTGCTAAAACTACTCGTTGCTTCCTTCAAGACCTTCCATCCTTAAAATAACTTATGTTCGTTTCTTTTCATTATTTCAAACATTTAAGATGTCCACTCTTCACTTTCCAGTTTTTATAATCTTATCTAAACCTCTATGTTTCGCTCAGCTTTTCCTTCTAGGATTTGCATTCGCATAGACATCGTTTCTGTAGTCATGGTGAAGACTCCTTCCCTTTTCTGGTTAGGAAGGATTTATCTTCTATAATGAAGCTGATCTTCTGTGCTCCCGCTTGAAAAACATTTTTACATCAAGGCTGGTGTTTGCTTAAAGGGAAAGGATCTTATTTGTTGTTTTAATTAAGAATGAAGAGGATTTCTCAGGAGCACCAACAAACCAGACTCTCTCCCTGCGCAAAAGAGGCTGCGTCCATTTTATTTCTGTAAGTGCTTAATGCATCCCACAGGCTTAGCCTTCCTAAGTAGATTCTTCAATGAATCTGCTGTGCTGTGCCAATGTTTTAATAGAAATCTCTGACAACATTGCCATCCTGCAGCATGCGACAATTCAGCCAGCTAATCCTCTAAATCCATGGTTGACATGTCTAATTTCTGCATCAGACCAAGGGTGACAAGAATGGCCTTCTGGGAATCTTTGTAGGCTGTCTCTCGGAGGACAGTAAATTGGCACAGATCATACTAAACAGAGAGGTAGAACTGCAACTAGACTCTTAAATTTCATGTATCCAGGTGGTCCTTCTTTTACAAAAAGTCACATTCAGACACATTTAGATTAGTCTAGGAGTTGCTGTCTATCACTTTCTCATGAAAGAGAATAGGGGAAGAACATTTCCTCCTCCTCCTCCTTGGGCAAGATAGAGAGAAGGGTTTTTTAAATATAATAATAATAATAATAATAATAATAATAATAATAATAATAATAATAATAATAATAATACTTTTATTTGTATACCACTTTTCCTCCAGATCAAAGCGGTTCTCACTGTGCAATCTATGTGACACATGTCACAGTACAAGGCAATACAATACATCAACAAATTATATATTTTTTGCAGAAGTATTCACATCTGTGAAATGAATAAAGCACTGTCAATGTTTTTAATATGTTTGTTTCATTATATTCAGCTTTTTTAATCCATTGTTTTAACTGTATTTTGTTTGAACTCAAATGGTGAGCTGCCTTGGGTCCCATATTGGAGAAAGGTAAGCTGCCAATTTAAGAAATAGATGATCATTTCGCTCTTGTGCAGGAGACCAAAACCAAACCAAATACCCTTGCAGTGCCTCTGCATGACAGGATGTTTCAATATATTAAGAAGCCCTATCATATTGTGGGAGGAAAAAAACTTAGGGGTGTAAAGAATATTCTCTATTTTTCTTATCCGTCATGAGAAAGATGGTCCTAATGGGATAGTGTGGTGTAGTGGTATGAACATTGGACTAGGACTCTGGAGATCAGGGTTAGATTCATCACTTGGCCAGGGAAACCCACTGGATGACTTTGGGCAGGTCACATCCTCTCAGCCCCAGAAAAGCCCATGACAGGTTTGCATTAGGGTCACTGTAAGTCAAAAACAACTTAAAGGCTCACAACAGCAGAAAATGAGAAAAAGCACCTTGACAGATTGCCATTCCATTTGTCACATGCCTATGGGAAGCACGTGTCTAAAAAGACATCCTTCCCTAAGAAAGGCAACTATGCTACATCAGTTCCAAAGCTTTAGTCCTCCAGGTGTTTTGAACTCCAGACTCCCAAAAACCCCAGCCAGCTTGCTCACCAGCTAGGCATTCTGGAAGCTGAGGTCCAAAACATCTGGAGAACTACAGTTTGGGAACTACTGGACTAGATAAAAGTCAGTCCAGTCCAGGTCATGTGTGTGTAATCTCAGAAAAGGAAGGGAGGCACAGGGGCAAAGTCTCATCCAGTCAAGGGCTGTTGAAAAGAGAAAGGATTATTAAATATGATCTGCAAGAGGTGTCAAATATATTAAGTGTGTAACCATTTACATCCCTAGGACAAACACACAGAAGTGGAGAAACAGCCAAACCATGCTGCCATGGGAAAGGCTACATGACCATCTAAGGAACCCGGATAGCTAAATGAGGGCCCTAGGTGGGACAGGTTTAATCCCAGGGTCTGAAGTTCTCCATCACTGGATGAGATGGACCTAGTCTGACCCTTCCAGTTCCTCCAAAGGTCTTTTCTCCAAATAAAACCTAATACTGAGGTGGTTTTGGACAGTATATACTGCAAACAGTGACAGTGAAAAAACAGTGCACACGTTACACTGATAAAATGGGGAAAAAACCCAGCGGACTGGAAGCAATGAAAAAAAAATCTGACAAAAGAAGATACTACTACAGTAGTAACAAGCAAAAAAGCAGGACAGACACAGATGGTTTAGGTGAAAGGTACATTAACTACATTCTGTCTCTAAACCAGATGCCTTTGGGAATTGCTCCTTCCAAAGGGAGCGCACACACTGTAAATGACTAACACCTATTCATTGAACAGTTTATCCAATCCTTGATTTGAAGTCTTCTTGAAGCTCGGGGCCGTCACCCATTTTTGTGTTGAAATAAAGATAAAGCCCCGTGAGTTTAGTATGCATTGTGTGAAGCCATACTTTCCTTTGTCAGCCCTGAACCTATCAACATTGTGTTTCAGCGAATGACCCCAGAAAATTGAACGACCCTGCAGAAATTTGCCTTCCTCTTATCGCATAATGTGCCACAATCCTCCCTCAACTTTTGCTCGACAGTTGGGCAAAATTATCATCATCATAGCAAAATGGAATTGAAAAAAAAAAAGGGAATGAAAGAAGAACATGTGTCATTTGGGTGTTTAATCGCTGTTATTGCTTTTCAGCTTCCTAGACTCCTCTGCCACCAGCTATTAATTGAAAAGGAGGAACTGGGAACAGATCTTTTTGCATTGATGTGCAAGAAAAATAAGTGGACACTGGCATTGTGGAAAACTAGAGCCGCTTAGCTGGGAGCTAAGCTGAGTCAGGCTTTTATTTCAAAATTACCTATATAGCTGAATAGGTTACTCTTTTTGTTTCCAGATATTTTTTTTGGATGGGGGGTTAAGAATCCAAGAGGGGAGATGAGGTCTTTCAGAACATGGAATGGAAAAGAGCACTTGGCCTATGCGCTGTACAATAATCCCCTATTCATTGTTGCAAAGCTATGCAGAAGGATATCTCCGGCAGCAGGAGAAGCCAGATACTGTACATTAAGATAAAGCGGAATAGTACAAATAAGCTCTGTGCCACGATGTGCATAGGAAGGGCATGGGAAGATTCTAAGCATATTAGCCCCTGCTCTAATGACAATAATGAATTAAATTGTGGTTAAATGACAAATGCAAAGGGCAAAAGGATCAGGTTGACTGGCAAAGGAAGGAGAGAGAAGGGGAGAAATGCTTCAGTTGCAAAATGGTCTACCCAAACTCAGAAAAGCAGTTGCCACTTTTTTTTTTACATTATCCCCATGAAAGAAGGGTTTTAAGGACATGCAAAGGTGTCTTATCCTGATTTAAACCATTGTCAAACACAAGGTATGTTAAACTGCTTTGTAACTAAGGCTGCATCTGCACTGCAGAATTAATGTAGTTTGATAGAATGACACAATGTTATGGAAACCTGTAGTTTGTCTTGGCACCAGAGCTCTCTGATAGATGAGGCTAAATATCTAATCATAGAATCATAGAGTTGGAAGGGACCTCAAGGGCCATCCAGTCCAACCCCCTGCCATGCAGGAAATCCAAATCAAAGCATCCCCGACAGATGGCCATCCAGCCTCTGCTTAAAGACCTCCAAGGAAGGAGACTCCACTACACTCCAAGGAAGGAGTGTGTTCCACTGTCGAACAGCCCTTACTCTCAGGAAGTTCTGCTAATGTTGAGCTGGAATCTCTTTTCCTGGAGCTTGCATCCATTGTTCCGGGTCCTGTTCTCTGGAGAAGCAGAAAACAAGCTTTCCATAGCATTCAGCCAGGATTCCATAGCATTCAGCCATAGATCAATAGCTTTAATTCTGCTGTGTAGATGCAGCTATAGATTTAGATCCAGATGTTGCTGAGCTTCAACCTCTGCTATCCCTCATCAGTGGTAATGCTGGTTAGGCCACTGAATGACATCTGGATCATCACAAGTCGCCTTCCTCATCCTAGATTCTCATTATTAGTTTTCTGACATGGAAAATCATGCATCAGCCCACACAACACATAGTTCCCTCTGCTGCCATGTAGTTATTTAGAAGTGAAAGATGTTACGAAGAATTACCTTCAAGGCCAAATGACAGCGACCCTCCACTCATGTCCACTCCCAGAAATGGGTAGTCTGCTGCCAAATACTTCCCAGAGGCGGCACATAATGCATGCAAATATATACAAGATTTATGATAGATCGGAATCTGTCCGACACATTTTCCATCACTGCAGAGAACCCACTCCTCCCCACCTTCTGAAATCCATTCAAAAAGGATTGGGATTCATTGCTGTGAATCTCAGTCCGGGAACACAGAACACAACCTTCAGCCCTTCTTGATGTTTGTTGCAGGGAACAGTTTGTAAGAGAAGAAATGCCATCCATTGCCAGGTATTAAAGAAAAAACATACCTGTGCATTGATATCCTTTTGTCCTTTTTGGAAAAAGGAGAAGCAATAATATTGGGCTCTGTACTATTAATATCCTCTCATGTACATTACAGATCCTGCATTCAAACAAGCACTTAAAAGGGTTATTTCATCTCATAGTGTTAAGGTCTTCTAAAATTATTCTGGAGCTGGGGGCACTTGCCATCTATCATGGGTATGATGTTGCATCATTTGGGATTAGGGATCTAAATTGAGACCTGGATGGTATTTACAGTATACAGTTATAGAACTTATATACCACTTTAGCTGCTAAGGCATTATCCTTTATAATTCTTGGGTTTATTAATGTTATTATTTCATTATTTATTTATTCATGGTATGTATACCTCCGTCTTTCAACCCTAAAGACTCTCAGAGCTGCTTACAATTATTATTATTTTGTTTTCTTAGGCAGGTTTTTAATTTTAGTTTTAACTTTTGTAAACTCAGGATGTACAGCGTTGTGCAAATTTACAGTGCTTCATAAATAAAGTTTAATAATAATAATCATAGTAATAATAATTTATAGTTCTCTGCTAAAGTAGAGTGCTGGGTATTTTTCACATTAGCGATGCATAAATCTTTTTACAAGGTTGAAAAAGAGTTGGGAACCTGAAAAATAAACCTGCAAGAAGAAAATTTCCTACCAAGTCTTTGAAGTCCCAAAGTGTTGCGCTGGCATTATTCCGCAGGGAAAAGCATGCTTTTTAGTATCAGAAAGCACATGTTTTCTTCCGCATAATAATCCTTGCACAACTCTTTGGGATGTTTGAACACAGTAAGAATACTGTGAAGGAATATTCGTTTTCTCCCTTAGCATGGAGAGAAAACAAAATAGCTGAGGATTTACATCCCGGCTTCACTTAAGTACAAATCTCAAGATGCTTTCAGATGGAACCACATCAGTTAAAGGGCTTTCAAACTAATGTAACTGTGCAATGTGGTTATAAACCCAGTTCATTTTTGACTACCAAGTGGGGATAGGGAAGGGGGGGGGGAGTGAAACGTAAAGATTTGGAGGTCAGGGGGCCAGAGAGAATCTTAGGAAGAATTTGCTTATTTGTGAAACCAATTTTGACTCTCTGTGTGTGTGCATTTCTGTAACCATACACAGAAATAAAACTATGATAACTGCTAACTTGTTTCATGCACTGATAGAAAATTGTTTACTGTGGCTGTCATCTTTAGAGGTTGGTGGAATGGAAGTGTGTGAAGTGTGTGTGTGTGTGTGTGTGTGTGTGTGTGTGTGTGTGTATATATATATATATATATATATATATATATATATATTCACAAATCCCAAAGGTTTATGGCCTTCCATGTTTACGACTTTAATATTTGTGGATCTGATTATTCACAGATTTGATTAATATGTTCCCTCTAGGAATATCTAGGTTCTCCACTGCAACTCTATGGTCAACTTTGACTTAAAGTTGCACCGAAAGACCTAGAGATTCCTGGAGGTAATACTCTATTAGGCCTTTGTAGCTACTCCAGTGCGGTTCTATGGTCAGTGTCTGCTGGACGTTGACCACAGAGTTGCACTGGAGGACCTAGAGATTCCTAGAGAGGTGTCTTCTTATGGTGTTTTTGTCATTTGTGGTTTTTCCATATTCACAGGGGTCTTGTTCCACTTATCCTAGCAAATATGGAGGGACAAGTGTATACTCCACACATGTCCATGTCACCAACTTCTAAAGATGCCAGCCATGGTTGCAGGTGAAATGCCAGGAATAAATTCCTCCAGGACATGGCCACACAGCCCAAAAAACCCACAGAAAACCAGCCTATTCATTTGTTGTATGTGTGTGTTCAGCATAATAAAGATTAAAAGACCCTTCTGTCACAATCACCAAAAGCATTCCCAAATATCAGGTCTTCTGTGGCAAAGAGGTGACCATTGTAGCCTCCCATGGGAAGAAATTCCACAACTTGGAAGCAGTCACCAGGAATGATCTCCCAGGCATCCATCCCAAACTCACTTGAAATGATGGAGGAATGGAGAGAAAGTCTTCCCTCAAAGATCACAAAGATCTTAAAAGTCCTGTACGGAGATACAGTCCTAGCATGTGTCTTGTGCATGAGCTTGCAAATATACTCGACTATAAATTGAGAAATTTATGCCCCAGAATTGTCTCTAAAATCTTGGGTAGACTTATATAAGGGTCAATACATCAGTACTGCTTAGAAAGGCCCTAAAGCTAGCAAGACTGATGCCCCAATCTCCACTGAACACCAATTCCTTCCGTCGTCAGTCTATTTTGCAAACCTTTGCTTCCTTTTGGAAAAACTTCCCATTTAAATCCACTTGCTTCTTTGTCTGCTCCGTTTTGCAAGACCTGGCCTAGCCATGGAAAAACCTCTCCATTTAAAACCATCTCTCCAGTCCATTTTGCAAGACTTTGCTTCCAATGGAAGCAACTCTCCATTTAAATCCACTTGCTTCCTTTCTCAATCCAGTGTTAAAATCTCTCCTCCAGCACCTGGGAATTGATTGGGAGAGGTCCAGAGAAGGAGAAGGAGGGATGGCAGTGGTATTTCCCCCTTTCCATCCTTCCTTATAGCCCCCTAAGTTTTACTCTCAACCTATCCATGGGTCATATCAAAATTCAGGATTTTGACCCTGAAACCTTCTCTCAACATACATGAGGTCGACTTGTACATACAGTACTAGACTTCTCTTTATGGATATTCTTCCAAAGGCAGGAAGATTGGCAGCAGTCACAGTCCCATTCTCTTCTCCAGAAAGGAGAGAAAAAACCCAGTTAAGGCTACTGAAATCAATCAAGGAAAAGACAATGTTGCTTCTATTGAGAGCATATTGAGTTCCAATAAGCCCATACTGCCTTCCATGCTCAAGGCGGCAAATGTAAGAAGTCGAATGTGCAATTATGAGGCTTTAAAATAAATATGGTAAACAAAAACTATAATTAAGTTGTTTCAAAAGCCACGAGAAAACCCTCTGAATTGAAATTCCTGGTATCATAAGATCTCAGCATGAGATGGGATGAAAACATCTGCATCAGTTCAGCGAGCTATTAATGAATATGCCATGATCAAGGATATCAAAGGATTTAATCAAATCCTTCTTTTAAATTTCTCCCCCTCTCAAAGGTGATTTATAAGATTCTCTCGCTCCAGCAAAAGCAGGCATGCATTTCTGATGTATTTAATTTTGGCATTTTTAGATAATGCAAAGATAGAGGAAGATCTGTGACTACATTTTGAATAAAAAGATACCTTTTAATCTTATCCTGGCTAGTAAAACGATAGGGCGATAAGAGACAGAGAGGAGGAGGGAGCTTTCTCACAGAGGTATTTAATTTGGATCCTTGGAATTGAATCTTGTGGACAAACCCTTGCAAAGTGTCAGTGCGCAAAATATAATGAAGTGTTGTCTGCGCTACAAAGGAAACTGCATAGGCTTGGCCTAAAAGGACCTTCAAAAGATGTGGACAGATAACGCAGAATATGTTTCAAGCCTTTAACAAGAAGACTGAAAAAAGAACTTACTCCAACAAATACATCAAGTTAGGAATGACTTTCAAAAGAATTGGTCTTACTTCAGGAGAGCTTCATATTAACTCTAAATGAAATAAAGGCATCCCATGCTGCAGCTAGTATTGACCATTTTGAGCTCCTGCGGAGGTCACTCCAAACTGGGAGGCCCATTGCCAGCCCCCAAAATAATGTCGCTTGGAGACATCATTTATTAGGTTTTTGTCTGTGTGTCTGTTTTCTCAAGTCATTTCTGATGTATTGTAACCCTAAGGTAAACCTATCATGGGTTTTTTTGGCAAATTTGTTCAAAGGGGGGTTGTTTTTGCCTTCTTCTGAGGCTGAGAGTGTGTTTCCACGGCTGAGCAGGGATTCAAACCCGCTTCTCCAGAGTTGTTGTCCAATGCCCAAACCACTACATTATGCTGGCTCTTTTTAAGATGGCAATACCAGAATTCCTAAACAGTCATACTTTGTAAAGCTTTGATATTTGGACAGTACAGATGGAGTAGGAAGAAGATTTACTTATAGAGTGCTATGGGTATCAGAATCCTCCATGGGTGCTGAAGAAATGCAATGGCTCATTGTGTGTGTGTATTGTTTGCCTTCAAGTCAATTCTGGCTTATGGCAACCCTAAGGCAAACCTATCATGGGGGTTTCTTGGCAAGTTTTGTCAGAGGGGGTTTGCCATTGCCATCTTCATAGGCTGTGAGAGTGTGACTTGCCCAAAGTCACCCAGTGGGTTTTCATGGTCAAGTGGGGATTTGTGGTCTCCATAATCATAGTTCAATGCTCAAACCACCATGCCACACTGGTGTGGTGTACTCCAATGGGATTAAAACCAACATCTTCCTCTTTCTCTTAGCATTTGTGTAAAGGAGACATATATTTCATGAATACCATTGCCTCAGGATAATAGTCAGGCCCCATCTCAATTTCTGGGTATCCCAGTTAATGAAATACAGTATATGAATAAGCTGGAACATGTTTGGGGGAGGATGCTCAACATGATAAAAGGTTTGGAGACGAAGCCTAATTGGAAAAAGTTTACGGAGATGGATATGTGTAGCCTAGAAAAGAGACTGAGAGGTAACATGATAGCTACGTCTAACTATCTGAAGCAATGTCATGCAGAAACGAGTTTGTTTTCTGCTGCTCTGGTGACAAATATATTCAAATGGCAAGAAAAGAGAATCTGCTAAATATGGGGGGAACTTCTGGGGAAAAGAATAAGCTGACAGTGGAATGAACTGCCTTGGAAGGTGATGGAGCCCCCTTCATTGGAGATCATTAAATGGTCATCTGTCAGTTGTGTAATCCTTAATATCAGGGGGCTAGTTTAGGTGGCTTTTGTGGTCCCTTCTAGTACAGTCGGCCTTTCGTATCCATAGATTCTGCAACCATGGATTTCCCCCATCCATGGATTGAAAATGTTTTAAAAATCCCAAAAAGCAAACCAAGATTTTGCCATTTTATATAAGAGATACCACATCACTATGCCATTATATATATATGAGCATCTAAGGACTTTGGTATCCACAAGGGGTCCTGGAACTAAACTCCATTGGATACTGAGGGCCCATTCTGTTTTATGATTTCAGATTTGCTAGTTCAACAAATAACTATCCAGACACCTGTAGTTTACTTAAGTTTGAGGCTGTCTCTCTGTTGCTAGCATAACTCTCCCTTGCTTGGGGCATTAGCAAGCAGGGTATTTATTATCTATTTAGTTTTGTTGCTTTTAAAAAACCATCTAAATCAAACATTTACGAGAAAGAAACAAAACAAAGCATTGATCAATGCTGAACTATCTGCTTTGCTTACTGAACAATTGATGTAGACTTGCATTGATTTTAGCATGACACCACATACCAAACCGTGGGATATTCCATACCAAAGACAAGTTGCATGAGACGCCAGGTCCCCATTGGCTCAAGTAGATCTTTGAAGGTAATATATGAAAAAGAGATAGATGCATGCAAGAAAATATCCTCCCTTTCAGTTCTGATTTTGTATTTATCATAAAAATCATGTATTTACCATGCCTAAGATATGAAGACACAGATGAAGGCAATTAATGGAGGAAGGAAGCCTTTTCATTTCAGTGGAATGAGCCTGGAAATGACAAATATAACTACTGTCCGTGGTAACATTTGAAAAGTAATTCAAAAGTTGCACAGACACCAGTAAGGAGCTGCTGTTCTTTGTAAAAGTAACATTCCAAAAGTAACTCAAAATAGTTATTTTCTTGGTGTAACAGTGTCTTTTTATAACTACTTTTAAAAATATTTTACCTAAAAAGAACTTTTAAAATACTGCCAAGAGTAATAGGAAAGGATTACTTGTAACAAGGAACTTTTCGAGGTATGGACTTGTGTGCATGCATCCTCATTGTGTGTCTTATGTCAGCATAAATATTCTCACGCAAGCCATTGGGTTACGCAAACTTTCTGACACTGTTGCACAAGCCCAGAAGCATTGCTTAGGATTGCTAGGCTTAGTAACTGTGGTCCTTGATGGGAGATGGGGAGTCAATGCAACTGTTTCACAGAAGGAGAGTGCATGGCCCTACCCCACTCTTACATGACTGCAGCATAGCTAGACTTGTGTAATTGTATACTTCACAGTATGTGAACACAAACTCTGTGTGTGCATTGGAGGGGAGAAGAATCCAAATCACGATCATGTATGTAGCTATTTCTGTAGGAGAATCTACACATGCATCAGATTCCAAAAGGATCCCAGCACTGTGCATGCATGCAAGTTTATGTACTATATGCAAGCATGTATCAATACAAGTTGTCTGCTAAATGCCACAGTCTCAGCTTGCACACTGGTGATGGGGCACTTCCTTCTTTCCTTATTAAAATACAAAACAATTTTCCTCTACAAGAGAGTGCAGAGAGGTTTAAAGAAAATCAATACCTCCCAGACCCTGAGCACAGCTTCAAAACCGCTGGAAGGGTTGAAGGTCCCGAAAAGAAAAATCTATTCATGGATTACAAGCGATCAATACGGTCAAGTTCTCTTCGTCGGACTCATTGCTTTGCTTGCATTGCTCTGCTTCATTTTCTGAGGATTAGACAACGGATCTTGAAGTGGTTATGTGTGGCATCAGTGATGCGGAGATCATGTAACTGCATGGCTGGAATAATCTCAGATTACAAACCTATGGTGGGAACTTTTGTTAATGGAATGTCAGTAAAGAAGAAACGTGAGAATTGGGAGGTTGATGGGTTTTATGTGATTCAACAAGGCATTTAGGGCCCAAAAAGACAGGCCATGTGCAGGCACACTAAGGGCCCAGACAGATAGGCCAAAATAAAACTGCTTTGGGTCACTTTGGAGATATGCTGTTTAAATGACACACACATTTTAAGAAGCCAGAAGCTGCGCCAAAGCCAGGCTCCAGTCCTTAGGACTGGAGTGTGGCTTCCAGCCTCTTAGGACACATAAATCATTTAAACAGCATACCTCCAAATTGGCCACTTCCAGGGTATACAATTAGACATCAAAAGCATACCTACCCCAGACCTCTACACAAAAATGTACTACTACTACTGCTACTACTACTACTACTACTACTACTAATAATAATAATAAGTTTTATTTATAAACCGCTATTCTGTGTTGATCATAGCAGTGTACAGATAAGAATTGCAATACATAGATAAAACTTCAATTAAAACATTTCAAAATTACAAATTAAAACCATACATCATATGAAATTTCATGTTCATCTGTGTATTGTTCTATTGTTGATGGCAATACAACTACACACACACACACACACACATACAACTCTCTTCCATGCCAGCATTCTCTGAAGATGCCATCCACAGATGCTGGAGAAACGTTGGGAATAAGCTCTTCTAGAACACGGCCATATAGCCCCAAAAACCCACAAAAAACTATGGAAGCCAGCCATGAAAGCCTTCAACTTAACATTTACATTGCTCATATATTAGCCTTTTAAAAGTATGCTCATGCTTCCTCTCTTATGGATTGGCAACATAAAGGGTCATACTCAAAATGCTGTCACAATACTATGATAGTCACTCAGATTTAACTGTGAGATATCATATTGCTCCTGCACATGAAAGCTGAGGATGCTGTGAATAAATAAGTAACGGGGAATCAAACCCTGGTCTCTAGCATTGTAATCCAATACTCAAACCATGAATAAACCTGGGCCTCTCCCCAGGAGCATCTGCTGTATGAAGCTGTGCTTCAATATTTAGGGCTGTAATATGTATAGAAGCCATGTCAGAGGCAACCTAAAGCTCACATTTGGCCAGAGGCACATTCTGGCCTCTGTGAAACATCTTGCAATTGTTATATAAATACATTTCACACACATGCTGTGTCAAAATTAATTAGCATGTATTTGCCAGTGCTTGTTTTTATTACCTCCGCTGCATCGCCCTAGATTAGTAAAACCAAATGAGGAGCGAGATGCTGCAAGTAAATTAGAAGTTCGTTTAAAACAGAGAGAGAGAGAGAGCAAAAACAAATCAACTGAAGAAAGCAGAAAAAATCCCACTTGAAATAAGCAATCATCTTGGCATTAGTTATTCTCTATCTTTCGCCATTCAGTGGCGATTTAGGAAACTGGCTTTCTTGAATGACATAACTGGAGGAGCAACGCAAACATGACATTGCCATGTAGCCTGTTGCTGAGACAGTGAGACACAATTCATTTCAAACACCCTACATCTATGCAATGCAAAAACTAGACTGAGTCCCTTGAGTGCACAAAGTGAATGCTTCCATAGGTCAGGTCTGATTCTAGTTTCTTTGCTCCATTTTCAAGTGTGGACAGCCTATGTGAACTTTAAGATCTTCAGGAGAGGCCTTTATCTTTGCCCTATTGCCTTCTCAGGCTTATTTAATGGGAACAGGAAGAAGGTCTTCTTGGTGGTTGCCCCCAGGCTTTGGTCCTCCCTTTCGAGAGAAGCCATAATGTCTCTCTCCTTACTCTTCTTCCACCAGCAAGTGAAAAAGTTTCTATTCCATTGGTTTTTAAGGACCTGGCTCCACTGTTTTGTATCTCTCTATTGTCCTTCAAGGAATTTTAAATGGTATGAAGTCTATAGATTGTTCAATTTATTCAAAATGACTTCTAGATATATATTGTTACTGACCTTTTGGTATGGTTTTCAATCTATACTGGTATAAAGGCCATGTCTTAACAAAAGCTCCAGCCTGATTTGAATATTGAACTGCAACTCTATAGATCAGGGTTCAATTCCTCACTCAACCACGGAAAGCCGTTGGGTGACTTTGGGCAAGTCACACACTCTCAACCCCAGAAAACCCCATGACAGGGTCGCCTTAGGGTTGCCAAAAGTCGGAAACAACTTGAAGGGACACAACTACTATGACAACATGAGTCCCTTGAGTCCCATTATTAGGGAAAAACAGGATAAAAATGACTAGAACAATAGCAACAACAACAGTGTGAATCCTATTAGTTAGTCTCATATAAAGTAGACACCTTGGATCATTTGCTGAATGGTGAGCCAACACATAGGTATATCCCATTGATTCAATGTCTCTAACATTGACTAACAATAGTGGTCAAGGCAATATTTTTATTTATTTTATGGTTTAAAGGAGAATGCAGAGCTACTATATTCTTGGTACTGAAGTGTGTGTGTGTGTGTGTGTGTGTATCCGAAAATATCCTGACACACTAATCACTTTAGTGCTGGCTTCAGCCAGAAATGTAATAGTGATGCTGCCCACCTAAAAGAATAAGAAAGATGGATAAGAGCATTCTGGGAGACTTTGATTTTATAACATATGCCTTGACTCCTAACATCAGCAGTTCTTCCGACACATATTTTGAAATAAAGCAGCAAATTACAAAGAAAGAGAGAAAGAAAGAGAATTGGGGGGGGAGGCTTCTATTTCTATGACCTTGAACTGGTTAACTTTAAATGTTACAAGAAGGTCTGGCGGTACAAGCTGTCATACGTCTAAGAAGATTCACAACCATTTTTTTTTAAAATAATACTACTTTGACAAGCAGTTTAAAATGCTGTTATAAACTGGAAGCTGAGATGAAAGTGTGACCGTGTTCCACTACTCAATTTGCAAGCAAAACGATGCAGGGCGGTGCTTTGATTAGCACAGTAAAAATGTGTCACCCGTGCCAAAATGCAATTTGCTGGAAATCCTGTACAGTTTGTTGAGTGGTGACTTTGACTCATAAAAAGAAAAGAAAGGGGGGGGGAGAGAGAGAGAGAGAAAGGACCGAAGAAGGCACATCATAAATGCCATGAATGACTTGTTTGCACCGCAGATCTGGAACAGGGACAAACAAGAAAACATTTGGCACAGAGTTCCATGTTTGAAGCTAAAGTAAAGCCTGCCATCTTGAAGCACCAGGGAGTTTTTCCAAAGGCAGCTTTGCATCTTCACCAAAGAGAGTTACTGCATGCGCTAGCTCTGTCCTCCACCACAGGAATCCTTGGAACATCACTTGAGAGATATTTAATGAGGAGCATCCATCTGTACATGAAAAAAGGTGGCCACAAGGAACACCTTCCTTCCACAGTGGTCTGAGAGGGGATTTCTACTACTAAGTTGTAGTGAACAAGACTCAAGGAAGAAAAGGCGAGGCCAAAGAATGAAAATTTGTCTCTCTGTCTCTTTGATATATTTTAGAAAATAATTAGCAGTAGTGGAGAAAGGGTGTGTGGTTGACAAAGAGTCAAGGATTCCTTGAATGCAAGTCAACTTCTCTTGGAAAATCCATAGGGCTCTGATCCGTCTCCAGTAGGTTAGCAGTCGTAAAGGTAGTAGCAAAGGTTGCAGAATGCTATCCAAGCTTTCTGCACATAGGACTATACACTTGTCTTCTATAAAGTCAATCCATTGTTCCATGTCATTCACTGCTCCACCTGGAACCTTACAGTGTCCAGTACTACAACTGGCAGGGACCCTCCAAATTCTTAGGCAAAGTCAGTTCCTGCACCCTTGTGCTTCAAGTTTTTTAAACTGGAGATGCCAAGGTTTAGACTCTTCTGTATCTGAAACTTCCTAAATATTAACAGCAAACTCTTTTTCCAATGGTAGACCCTTACAGAGACACAGTGGGTCCATCCACTTGTAAGGGAAGGGTATTGAGGTAGCAGAAGAGCAAATGTATAAATCTAAATAAAAGATGGGTCATTGTAAGCAAAGATAATACAGTCTGGTTGTGGGGTGATAACTGTTTTGAGCAGAAATGTGGTGCTGTGGTATAATGGGGTATCATGGAAACAGCTGGCTGACTAGAATCCTCAAAAGGAACATTTTACATTGAGACACCTTGTTTGAGAACCTATTGAGATATGGTAGAGTCTAATACAGTCGGCCCTACGTATCATGGATACTTATCCATGGGTGCAACCATCCACGAGATGCCATTTTACTACACCATTGTCTATAATGGGACTTGAACATCCATGGAACCAAACCCCATCAGATACCAAGGGCCTACTGTACTCTGCCCAGTCCAAGAATCCCAGCACACCCTTCCAGACAAAGTATGGCTCCAATTGAAGGTGTTTATCACTTCAGTATTGGGTTTGGATGGAGATTTTGGAGAGAAGACATTATGATGATTCAGAAAATAGCCTATGTTTTTTTATTCGGGGGCTCTGAGGAACATCTTCTCCCTTGGATTCTAAAAGAACAGAGGAATTTTCCCTGGAGCCATTGGCAGCCCTGGGCAGAGTAAACTGCTGTCAGAAAACATCTGCTTGGTGGTAGCCTTCTTCTCTCCTTGCTCCTGCTGTTTGCACAGGAAAGTATGCAAGCAAGAAAGATGTCCAGCCAATGGCACTAATAGGATCTTTTTAAAAGAGCATCCAGGCTTTCGTTGAAGCTCTTATTTGTGTGGTCAGACATAATTTCCCCCCCCCCCAAATACACTTCTTCAAAGGCATCAAAAACTATCCTTCTTCTTTGTTCATCTTGCTTTTAGTCTCCAATGCACTAAGTCTCCTATTCAGACTTGGAGCCTCTTCATGCAGTGCCAAAACAGCAGCCTGTGTTAGGAAGAAACAACTAATTCCTTGTCTCTCGACTTTGCAGCGCCAGAATGGGCTGACTGGCTAAGAACAACATCCAGCAATTACACCATTAATAGAGTCATATAACACAATGTGCTCGCTTTCTTCTTAAAAAGGTCACCATGTTATTAACAGGATTTGGTGCTTTGTAACCAGAGGATATTTATTAGAGTTAAGGCTATGCATATCACTGTAATTGGCCAACATTAAGGGACTGAGCCCTTCATTTTGTTTTCCACTTCTGGGGAGCAGGCAATTACTCTCACCAACCTGCTGATAACACCTGGATGGTTCATAAACGTGCCTTAGGGCCAATTCACAGGTTATCTTTTTAATGAGAGAAACATGAATAATCAAGTTCTCATCCTCCCTTAGCCTCCAGAAGAGTAGAGGAAAAAAACCTCCTCCTGTAACCATTGCAAAGAGCAGACGTACCGCACTGACCATTTGTTGGTGCTTCTGACAGAGTGCTGTTGTTATAAACAGTGAGGTATTTACACTTAATTTCATTTTGCAGCAAATAAGGCGCATATATGATGCTACTTATAATTAATTCCATTTGGTGGCAACAAGAGCATAACTGAGAACAAGTCTACATCAGCCAGAATATACCAGGTTGCTCTCAGAGTATTCTGGCCCAGAGCTGCTCTGAATTTCACCCTTTTACCTCTGCATTGTGGAGCAATACATGTATCCCACTGTGTACACCTGGCACTGTCTACACATGTGTCCCACTATGCCACTTGGCACTGCTGCCACTTGTGCAAGTCACTCCTTTTGCAGTCGAAATTGCATGGATCAATTGCATGGATGGGTGCCTTGTTATGACCTCGGAGGGAGAGACCTGTGACCGTGCTGAATCACATATATAAATGTACACAATTCAGCATGAGTTAGTTGGAAACAACAACCGGCGATGAACATTGGCAGAAAATTGCAAAGAACCATGGGCAAAGGAAAGCAAACATGAATTGGATCAAAGCAGACATTTTTGTCCTTCTTTAACCTCAACCTATGGACATTTGAAATCATACGATTTCAAATGTCCATAAGCCGAGGTTAAAAAAGGACAAATCAGGCTGCTTTGCTCCAATTCCTTTTTGCACATGAAAACTTGACTACATCAAATACACGGTTAAGAACATAAGAGACCTGCTGAAACAAACCAGTAGCCTCTTTATTCCAACATTTTCATAGAATCCTAGACTTGGAAGAGAGCACAAAGGCCATCCAGTCAAACCCCTTGCTCTGCAGGAACACACAATAAAAACACCCCAAGAGATGGCCATCCAGCCTCTGTTTAAAAACGTCCAAAGAAGAAAACTCCACCACTCTCTCAGGCAGCATATTCCAGTCCTTACTGTTAGGAAGTTATTATTATTATTTTTATTATTAACCTTTATTTATGAAGCGCTGTAAATTTACACAGCGCTGTACATGCAATCTTTTTAGTTAGACGGTTCCCTGCCCTCAGGCTTACAATCTAAAAAGACATGACACAGAAGGAGAAGGGAGTGGTGACGGGAAAGGGTAAGAGGTCCAACAGTTCCTCTCAACCTCCGAGGCCTGGACCAAGGCAGATGGACTGAAGGGAGGGCTTGGCTTCAAAATGGAAGGTTAGTCATTATCCAGGGAAAATACATACTCACAAGTAGGATAATACATATACAGTACATAGCAATACAGGAAATGGATCGATAAACAGCCAACAACAGAACATCAGATAGTAAGCGACAATTATGCGATGCCTGGGAAGGCTTGTCTGAATAGGATGGTTTTCAACTCCGTTTTGAAGCTGGTTAAAGAAGTGATGGCTCTTGCTTGTGGAGGAAGAAGGTTCCAGGAGTGAGGGGCAGCAAGTGAAAAGGGGCGAATCCTAGATGGGGCAGAGGAAATCCTGGGCTGGGACAGGAAGCCTTGACTACCAGAACAGAGGGCCCTAATGGGAAGGTGAGGAGAAAGAAGGTCTGATAAGTAAGGTCTGATAAGTAGTAATAATAATAATAATAATTATTAATAATGACATTATTAATAATGTCATTATTAATAACTAATGTTATTAGTGCTTCCTAATGTTTCGGTGGACACTCTTTTGTAGTTTGAACGCATTGCTCCATGTCCTAGTCTCTGGAGCAGCAGAAAACAAGCTTGCTCCATCCTCGATATGACATCCCTTCGAATATTTAAACCTGGCTATCTTGTCACCCCTTAACCTTCTCTTCTCCAGGTTAAACACAGCGTCCTAAACTGCTCCTCATAAGGCATGGTTTCCAAACGTTTCACCTTTGGTCATCATACTTTGGACATACTCCAGCTTGCCACCATCCTTCTTGGGTCATGATGTTCACAATCTTTATGCATAAAGAACCTTTGAAATAGAAACGTCCCTAAATCCCCCAATGAATTCTTGGAGTAGGAGCAAATACTACATACAAATCCTTTGTGATGGGAAAAGCAAAAAATACAGTGTTCAGGAGTGACTTTCTAAGCTCTATGTGTGCCAGTTTTGCAGACACTGAGCTGGTAGTAGTTGGACTTTCCTTTGGTGAGTAGTTAGCTATTTTGGTCAGTGTCGATTTTAAAGAAGAAGAATCATGCAAAATAAGCCGACATGTTCCACATCACTGAGTAAACAAACCCTGAAAAGAGGTATTAAAATGAGAATTAATCACAAGCGCTTTCAGCCATGACATCTGAATACATCGGTACATAGGAGTCATTTTAATTGTCTTTATCCTATTAAAACAATAGTACCTCCGGAGGCCAGTTTTCACCCCAACATATTTGCCAAGACTTTTCTTTTAAATAATGATGATGATGATGATGATGATAATAATAATAATAATAATTTGGTTTAGTTTTTTAAATTATTTATCTGCCTCATCTTGCCCTACTAATATCTAATCTCTCTTTTTGGGTAATATAAATACCGAGGAGGAGAGCAATTAAGCTCCAAAGAAACCTTTCCAAAGTGGCGAGAGATAATAAATACCATTACATGAACTCGAGTAAGTCATACCTCTAATTTCTCTGCTGAGTTAAGTAATAATGAGAATATAACTATAGGTCATTTGATAATTTTTATGCTTCTTGCTAGTTGCAAAATTATGGCCCTCCTTTTTTAAAAAAGAAAGAAAGAAAGAAAGAAAAAAAGAAAGAAAGAAAGAAAGAAAGAAAGAGCTTGCACATTATTTCTGGGCCAAAGAACTTAACATATTTCTCTTGCATCCCAACAACACAATTATAACACTGTTATTCCACTTCCGTAACAGCCATTGCTTGGTATATAGCCCCAACTAAGATGGCAAAAACAGGCAAACATGGAAATAAAAATGGTTGGAAATGCAATGATAAAGTGGATATAATGGATATAATTCTTGATAAGCTAGTTCAGGATGAAGTGAGTGTATTGCTCTACATGATCACTGCTGCCACAATAATATATGTGAAATATTGGAAGACTAACGTAATACCAACGGTAAATTAATGGATCCTAAAACTGAATGACTTAGTCGTATTAGATACCTTATCAAAGTATGATAGTAAAACAACAACCCAACGGTATGAAGGAAGATGGAAAGAGATAGTGAAGCTGTGGGGAAACAAGACAAGATCACAAATATGAAAAGTTTGATTTAGTTTAATATTCTTTACTAATACGGGATTAAAGTGCATTACTAGTAACATGGAAGCTGTAAAAGTTGAATGAAACAAGCTGTATTCGAACTTGTTTTCTGGGACTTGTTTTCTGCACAGATATGTTCTCTATGCATGTTTTCTATGCATTCGAAACATTGTGTTTTCTGTGCAAAACAGATGATGTGCATTTTTAATGGAGAATACATCTCGAACTATCACAGTTATTCATCTGGGATTCTTGACACGGGAGAACCCATTTTTAACTATATATATATATATATATATATATATATATATATATATATATATATATATATTAGTCCAATACATAGTCCAACACACAAACCACTGCACTACACCAAATGATTGCTACTCTGTATGGACAAAAGTATATGTGTGTGTGTGTGTGTGTGTGTACACACACACACACATATTCTTTTGTCCATAGAGAGAAGCAATCATTTATATTGCTGCAAACACACATGTAGTGCAGTGGTCCTCCACCATCACCAGTCCTCCACCATCACTCCATAGTGTTGGACTATGACTATGGAGACCCAGGATCGAATCCCAGCTCAGGCATGTAAATCCACTGGGTGAGCTTGGGCAACTCACACTCTCTCAGCCTCAGATGATGGCAAGGGCAAACCCCCTCTGAAGAAACTTGCCCAAAATAACCCCTATGATAGGTTTACCTTAGGGATTGCTATAAGTTGGAAATGACTTGGAGGTACACAACAACAACAACAATTACATGCTCAGATCTTAATAGTCTTAAGGGATCTTAATCTGAATAGTCCTGCACCATCAGGCTGGCTACATTATCCCAATTCATTTCCATTCTGAACCTGGCCATAGGTCCCAGAAGGGGAAAACTGGCCAAATAAATGCCAGTTTTAATTCCCTGTGATAATTTACCATATCCTTGATGTTTCACTCCCCCCCTTTCCTATTATATACACCTAGTTTACTCAAACGCCTATCATTATATGAAAATGCTATCCATCAAACAGAAGCTAGCAACTTGCTTATTTGTCATGCTACAGTTTAGTCTCTGGGGATTTCAGGAATGCATAAAAGTATTTATGCATATTTCTTCATCTCCTTCTCCTGAATCCAGTGGGAGTTGATTGAAAAATAACATACGGAAACAGATAGCTATTATTTTACATCTCTTTCCATTCAATATGCTTCTCTACTGCGGGTGCATCTACATTGTAGAAATAATGAAGTCTGACATCGCTATAGCTATAGCTTCAGCCAATGGCATCCTACGATTTGTAGTTTTGCAAGGTCTTTAGCCTTCTCTGCCCAAGAGTGGTGAGGTCTTACAAAACTACAAATCCCAAGACTCTGTAAGATGGAGCCATGGCAATTCAAATGGCATTAAACATCATTATTTCTTCAGTGCAGATTAAACCCTGAATCTTCCCTTACCACATTGCAATCTTTCCTGTTTAAAAATATTTGTTTGTTATGGCCCACGATGTGAGTGGTGACAGGTGATGCGAACATGTATACAAGGAATGATGCCAATGGGAAATGTATTCAAAAAGTGGACACAGAGTTTTTTTTAATAATTATTATTATTATTTGCAGATAAAAAAAGAAATCTTGCAATCCGAAGTAGGATGAAGATGGGGCAAGAAAATCAGGGGAAGGGGGGGACAATAAGAAAATCAAATGGAATGAGATTGCAATTTAATTTTAAAAGTTGGAGTTGGTTGTATTTATAGATATATGAGACTAATAAATCTCTAATTTGACAAATGCAGTAAATAAATAAATCAGGAATTGACACAGACTATTGATTGTTCCATTTATGGAGATAAGAGAGCGGAATAAACAAGCATACTATTGGAGTGAAAAATCCAGCCCGGAGTTATGGCCGTGCATTTAAGTCCATTGAAATCAATAGTTTCAAGCACCCTTAGCGCTGGATTGGTTTGTGACCTTTAACTTTAAATTGGACAATAAACACTCACCTTCGGGGACCTTTTATCACCATCTTGTCATTCAAGGAATATCTCGTTCAAGTGGTGCTTTTTATGGCAGGTATAAAAAATCTAAAAATTATTTCCCTGGGAATAGCCATTTGTTTACAGCTTTAATTTATTTTCATGCACACAAAAGGGCAATAACTCAAGTTGATTGGCCTCTTGTGTTTTTAACAACTCTTAACCACCCAAAAACTCCGGGTCGAGGGAAAAGAAGGTTGCTCTCTTCACATTTGTCCTGGTGGAAGCTAGTGCTTGGAAGAGTGTGCCGTCTATGTATTACCTCTGAGGACTTAAATGCCTTGAAGGCACCAGATCCCATCTGATTGTGGAAGCTAACCAGGGTCAGCCCTGGTTAGTACTTGGATGAGAGATCACCAATGATTACCAGGTGCTGTGGCTATATTTCAGAGGAAGGAACTGGGAAAACCACCTCTAAGTAATCCTTTTCTAAGAAAATCCTATAAAATTCATGGGGTTGTCATAAGTCAACAGATGACTTGAAGGAACATGTAGAGTTGCCCCTTGAAACTCGCGGGGGAAACATTCCGCCCCGCCCCCTTGCAAGTTCGAAATCTCGCACATATTCAAGCCCCATAGTATTGAATTGGGTGCATGCCTGATAAAGGTTAATAGTGGTCACCCCTCCATGAATTTTCAAGTACGTGGATGTTGAGTCCGCAGACTTGGAGGGGTGACTATAGACACAGACAAAGTGGTGTTGGCCAATGAGCAACTCTAGGACCACAGACAGCCTTGGTCTAGGTTGAAAAACAGCCTCCAAGACTATCACGTCTTTGATTAGACTAGGGATGGGAAGGCAGAGTGGTGAGGGGAGAGGTTCAAAAGGGGTGGGCACAACTATTTGTGGTTTTAGCCACATACAATCTTGGTTTCAACCCTACTACCCATTGCAAATATATAGGGGGGATACAGATGGGCAGAAAGGGTTGGTGAGACGCCGCCCCTTTCTGCCCCGGATAGAGGCTGCAGCAGACAACTGCTGTGGCCTCTGCAAAGTCTAAAAAGAACCTGCTCGTGGCGGGTTCTTTTTGTGCCAGACACCGGGCATCATTGGTGCATCTCGCATGCAATAATGACATCCATGTGGCATGGTGCTGTTTGGATGCTGTGGTGCACGGACGTCATCATTGCACTCCCCGTATGGACGGGGGTGAACAATTATGGCTTCGGCGGTGCATGGTAGGGCTCAGGAGTGTGCGGACGCTCCGCTCTCCCAAGCCTAAAATAAGCCCCAGGCCAGCACTTTGCACCAGTCTGTTCCAGACCTTAGTTTCCAACAGATGCAGAACTTTTTTTTGGGGGGGGGGCTCCCATCTCCCAAAATCTCCCAGATATCATAGCCAGTTACTGGGGATTCTGGAAGGTATGATCACTAGATAATGGGTGCTTCCATTGGAATGCAAGTGGTGGACCTACTCCAGGTTTTAGTATGAACTATAAAGGGATCAGCCAAGCAGCTGAACTGTAAAGAAGCTAGCCATGAGAGAGATTCACCACATTGGACATCACATTCATATCATTGTAGGTCATATCAAAACCTACAGTTTGATTCTTTGCTCTGTGGTCATAGAAACCACTGACTGGAACTGAATGTGATCCAAACAAAAATCAATGTGTACAAGTTCTCAGCAGGTTTTGCTGTTGTTTTTATGTGCATTCAAGTAGTTTCTGTTTTATGGTGATTGTGTCATGGAGTTTTCTTGGCAAGTTTCTTCAGAAGGGGTGTGCCATCGCCATCCTCTGAGGCTGAGAGAATGTGACTTGCCAAAGATCATCCAATGGGTCTACATGGCCGAGCTCAAATTTGAACCCTGGTCTCCAGAATCATAGTGCTGTGCTCAAACCACTACACCACACTGTCTCCCTACTCTCAACAGATTACTCTCCAAGAAGTGTGGCTCTCAACAGAAACAACATTTGCCTAATGTGACATCATCCCTTTATCACTTCTGACCAAATTTTGCTGTTCATTAAAAAAACAAATCCATCCATCATGGGAGATCCATTCACAGATATCCTACTGTCACATCAAGTTTAGCCCAAAGGCAGAGACAGATATCAGAGTACACAGTGAATTAGATGATGGCTATTCTTTCAGACAGTAGTAATGTTCTTTAAAACATTGTTAACTTTAGATGAGCCAGAATCAAGCGCCTGTATTTACAAGGAGATTTAGCTTCACAAAACCCCATTAATTCCTCCTAAATCACTGTGCTCTCTTTTTAAAAACTTAATGGAAAAATGTCTGTTCTCCACTGATTCACACATAGAAGAAGGTAATACTGGGCATATCTCTTTTTAAATGCAATTATCAAATGCCAACCCCAGTAATAATAAAATGCCTATGGTGGATCAATTGGAAGTACAACACTCCAGTCTACAAACTTTGGGGCTAGTTTATCAGTATGGGTGTCTAGGCTAAAAAAGAAACAGCATCAACATTGGTACATTCTTACCAAACCTGGCATGAATTAATGTTTTCACATTTTGTTTCCAGAAAAGAGCAATGAACATCACTATGTATGAGACTTCAAAGGTTTGGTGAAATGAACATTCTCCAGAGTGGAGATCTTAGATCCCCGGACAGCTTGGACCAGAGTCATAACAGGGCTTTATGGGTCATAAGCTATAAACATCTCAACTCGTCTGAGATGTGTTGCTGAAGAAGAGTGCTGAGGATACCATGGATGGCCAAGAAGACAAACAAATAGGTCCTTAAACAGATCAAGCCTGAACTCTCCCTGGAAGCCAAGGTGATCAAATTGAAGCTGTCATACTTTGGCCACATCATGAGAAGGCATGACTCATAGAGAAAGACAATAATGCCGGGAAAGGTGGAAGGCAGTTGAAAGAGAGGAAGGTCCCATGCCAGACACAACCTAGGAGACCATGGCCATGAGCCTGCAGGACCTGAGTAGGGCAGTGCATGACAGGGGGTCTTGGATATGTCTCATCTACAGGGTTGCCATGGGCCAAGGTTGACTTGATGGCAGTTAACAAGAAGAAGAAGTCATAACCAGCACTTTGATTTGCGTCCAGCAACAAATTAGCCATCAGTGGAGCTGGGGCAGCAGGGAAGCTGAATGATCCCTGTATCATAGAATACAGCTAAGTAAACCACCATTTCATGTGATTTTTATGATGAACTGATATGAAACGTTGAAAAAGAAATATATTTCAAGTTAATTCATGGAAGCACATTTATCTACATCCAAGGAAACTGTGAAAGGGGAGGTTAAGAACATCCCAATCAGAATCCAGACAATCTCTTTCATATGCATAAGTTCTCCTATGGACATTGTCCAGTCTGGAATGCTCACATTCAATTCAAGGTGACACAAGCAAAGCTAGACATTGAGTGCTGTTACTCCTTCAGATGTGCATAATGTGCAGATGCACATGGATGTGGATAAGATGTGTGTTCATGTGCATGAGTGTTTATGTTCCCTTGGTTGTGCAATAGGATGCACGTTTGAGGGGGCCGTCAGTTGCACAGCAAGGGCTCCAACACAAGGATTTGTAGCAGAATCAATGCATAATTCTGCAAGCAGAGATCACACTGCACCATCTGGATCTTGGCCTTCGAACTGCAAATGTATACACAACTTCTGAGAAAAGAATTCAGAGATATAGCCATGTTAGTCTGGAATATCAGTAGGGGAAAATTCTTGTACTTTCTTTGAGACCGAAGGAAAGCTGTTGTGGCATAACCTTTCATAGACTTGTCTACTTCCTTAATGCCTGGAGTGAACACTGCTACAACGTTGTGCTGCAATGTTAAGCTACACAATGCCTTTTGCTCAGTTAGCCTCAAAGGTGCTACATGATCCCTTTGTATATAACATCAGAGAAATAATTCTCACTGAACTCAATGGCCAAATGATTATGCAGTGGGTTTCCAGCTAAGATTTACTTTTAATCAGACATAGAAAGGATGGCACTATTATACCCCTTCCTTCAAATATAGACTGTACAGTCTACAAACAAATGCAGAGCCAACAAGCTCATCTTGGCATTCCCTTCATCTTGGTGTCCAGGGCAACAGCTCAACTTGCTTATCCCCAAGGCCTGCTCCATGGAAATGAGCTTTTAAAGTAGTTTTGTGCCAAATTTATTCCTTCCCAACAGCCTTGCTCTATTTTCTACTCTATTTCTAAGGTTTAATCTAAAAGCAGAAGTGGTCAATATGTTGGAGAGTCCTAAATCCACAAAGTTTTATATTCTCGAAGACTGGATTACTAGCAAGATTGCTTAAGCAGGAAGAACTCTGCAGGGATTGCAGCAAAACAGGTGCTGCAACTCATTCCGAAATAGAGGAGAAATCCATAGCAAAGGTACCACACCTTCCACTCTGAACTTTAACAAAATAAAATAAAGCAAGATCCAAGAGACAAAGACTACTCCTTCCAAGGGATGTGTACTTTGTACTCACCATACTTTTAGGTTGCATCCACACTGCAGAAATAATCCAGTTTGACACCACTTTAACTGCCAAGGCTCAATGCTATGGGATTTTGGGGTTGTAGTTTTGTGAGACATTTAGAAGTGATCGTGGAAAAAGTCTTCAGATTGAAGATTGCCATCAATCTGGTCTTTGTGGACTGCAACAAATTCCTCCCAGAGGATATGAGGGTATGGGGCGGATTGTATGGAAGGAGGCGATCCCTTAAGTAGGTTGGGCCCAAGCCATGGAGGGCTTTAAAGGTAATGGCCAACACCTTGTACTGTGACCGGAAACGAATAGGCAGCCAGTGGAGTGATTTCAATATAGGTATAATATGGTCACTCCTAGTTGTTCCTGTAATCAATCTGGCTGCCATATTTTGTACCAGTTGAAGTTTCCAGACTAGGCACAAGGGTAGCCCCATGTAGAGCGCATTGCAAAAATCAAGTCTTGTGGTTACCAGTGCATGTACTACAGTTTCGAGGTCACCCGGCTCCAGGAAAGGATGCAGCTGATGTATCAGCTGGAACTGATAACAAGCACTCTTGAAATGACTGGAAACAACGTTAATAATAATTAATAATTTAATATTAATAATTAATAATGATATCAATAATTAAAAATTTGATTGCCTAATACACCTGAATGTGCCATCTGGATATAGAAAAGCAAAATATGCTTTATAGTCTTCTTTTCTCCCTGCTACCAGGAGTATCTTCTGAAAACATAATTAATGTAAGGTTTTCTTACTGCATTGAGCAACCAACACACCTATTAATTGTGAGCAGTTGGCCATTGATTTAGGCTATTAGAGGAACAGCTGGCTGGCTTCAGCCAACCAAAGCTCTGACATATTTCTAGGAAAGGATGATTTGTAAACTAGGCCGGTCCCTGGCAAAAATCCAGGAACAAATCTAATATCAAATCGTGCTATTTGTCTACGGTGCAATCAACTCAATCCATAACCAAGAGGTTAATGGAGCATGTTGTTCCTGCCACATCACCTTTATTTATGGGCAGGTTACATTGGAGAGGGTGTGTTTTGGTTGCGAGGCACAACAGCAACAGATGATGAGGACACAATTGCTTTGTATGTTGATTTCCCTAACCTCTGAACAATTTTAAAACCTGATGAGGAGATAAAACAACGTTTTTCTCTGTACACATAGGGACCGGTTGAGATGCTTTTCTTTTTATTTTTAAGAGACCTCATTTCTTTTCAGCCAATATTTATGGGGTTGTGCACCAAGTAATTAATGCTGGATGAGCACAGTTCATGCCAAAAGGTGTCAGGAAGCCAAACTTTACGACCCATGATTATGAGCAAGTCTGTGTCTGCTCAGACATTTGCGGGTATAGCTCTTGGGTTCTTCCCTGTTGTGGTGTATAGACATGGCCTTATGAGAACTGAGATCCACCTTAATGGCTATGTAGAAGAGGGAATTTCAGTGTGTGGCAGTTGTCATACATGCAACCAAAGTAAATAAATACATACATATCCACTCCCAGTTTAGAGACATGGAGTATGAAAGTCCCAACTTTCCACAGGGTATACTATATGGTGTATCTTGAACATATGTTCTATAGTAGAGCTGGAGGACAGAATAACTTAGCTGAGGCTGTCATACTTTGAGGAACAACTTGGGAGCTGGGGATGTTTAGCCTGGAGAAGAGACGGTTAAGAGATGACATGATGACCCTGTTTAAATATTTGAAGGGATGTCATATTGAGGAGGGAGCAAGCTTCTTTTCTGTTGCTCCAGAGAACAGGACCTGGAACAATGGATGCAAGCTCCAGGAAAAGAGATTCCAGCTCAACATTAGGAGGAACTTCCTGACAGTAAGAGCTGTTTGACAGTGGAACAAACTCCCTCGGAGTGTAGTGGAGTCTCCTTCTTTGGAGGACTTTAAGCAGAGGCTGGATGGCCATCTGTCGGGGATGCTTTGATTGAGAGTTCCTGCATGGCAGAATGGGGTTGGACTGGATGTCCCTTGCGGTCTCTTCCAATTCTACGATTCTATGATATCTTGAGAAAAAATGGGTTATTAGAAAGGGCAATGATGCTAGGAAAGGTTGAAAGCAGTTAAGAGGAAGACCATCATGCCAGATGGTTAGGCTTGATCAAGGCCTGGGCCTGCAGGACCTGAACAAGGAGGTTTAGGAGAGCGGTCTTGGAGATGTCTCATCCACAGGGTGACTATCAATTGTCTTGAGGGCTGTTAACAACAACAACAACAACAACAGTGTTGGAACTCCTATAGCTCTCCAGATCTTGATCAAATGCAAGTCCCATCAGCCTTAGCTGGCATAGCCAATGGCGAGGAATGGCAAGGGCTGCAGCACAACAACTCCAGAAGGCTGTAGGATTCCCATGTCTTTTATATTGACCACATCACACAATTGCACAGGACAGGTGAGCCCCATTGGGTATGTCTCTGGATTTGTTGTTTTTTGACATACATGGGATGGGGCATCAAGATGTATGAGCTGTTTTGCCTTGCCATGTGTTGTCCCTAATAAGAATCAAACTGTTAATCATCCTAGCTGTCTCTGCCAAATGCTGACCTGAGAGCAGAACCTACTGAAGCATGAAAGCTAGAGTAATGCTCTGCTCCCATAATCCAGAGGTAGAGGGGGAGAAAAATTTATAGAGCATGCTCACACTAAGTCTCTGTAGGCCATATTGTCCAATTGCACTCCCACATCTGTGCTAACACGTTAAAAGCTTTTTTATCATTCTTATTTAAATGAGCTTCAAAATGGTTAAATTCAGAGCCATACTGGCCATACATACAGAACAGCTGTAATCCAAAGCAAATCCAATGAATTTATCTGGATAGATTGGCATTTCAAGAAGAGGAACATTGGACCCTTCAGATATTTGGGGATTGGAACACACATCATTCCTAACCAGCCTACCCAATGGTGTGGTTGCTGTTGTGTTCCTTCAAGTTGTTTCCAACCCATGGAGACCCTATCATGGGGTTTTCTTGACAAGTTTCTTCAGAGGGAATTTGCCATTGCCATCCTCTGAGGCTGAGAGAGTGTGACTTGACCAAAATCACCCTGTGGATTTCCATGGCAGAGCTGGGATTCGAACCCTGATCTTCAGAGTCATCATCATAATAATATAATTTATTTATATCCCACCTTTTCCTGAAGGAAAATATTCAAACCACTTCACTACACTGGATCTCAAAGGTGTGTTAGGGATATGAATTTCTGACTATTCCATCTGGGCATGCAATGACAAATAAACAGACTTCATCAGAAAGCAGATCACTTTTTAACCTAGAACTGAAAAACAAAGAATATTCTTAGGGTTTTTTGTGGGGGTTTTGGGCTCTGTGGCCATGTTCTAGAAGAGTTTATTCCTGATGTTTTGCCAGCATCTGTGGCTGGCATCTTCAGAGAAGGAAGGATATTCTTTCCATCTAGTTCTTTGCTAGGCTGATCTCTTTACGGGTTCCTAATTCTTATTTACTGGGTTTTAACAAGACATGCCCAAAAGCTCCAAAAAACAAACCAAGGCTACTGAACTATATGTTCCTAACATTCAATATAAAACATTTCCATGGAAAAGATGGTAAAAAGTGGGCATCTGTACATAGAGGGATGGAAATTTATTCATCAATGCAAAGTCTGCATCTTATCGCAAACTGTTTTTGAACCTTGCTTGGTTTCAAAAATTAAGCAATGTGTGAATGCTGGTGGGTGACTGGGTAATTTGCCTGAAAATCACAAGCCCAGGCCTCTTAAATATGTGCAACTAACTGGGAAGGGTGGATTTTCATTTGGGGAAGGGTAATAATCCTGGCAATAACAAAATCCCAACCTTAGCAGCATGCCTGGCTCCCATTTGGACGCAGCCGTGGCAGAGCAGTTCAACCACCAATTAATTCTCTCACACGCCGTTCAGCATAATGGCCCTCCTCTGATCTGGAATGCCTTTTAAAAGTTAAAAATTAAAAGTATGTGCATCAAAATCAAAGCCTCTTTTAGAATTCATCCCCCCCTTAGGCCCTATTAGAAAGCTGACACATACAGTTGGAAAGGCAACTGTTTCGCCACCTGGCAGTGTCTCCACCATGCTCTTTGCAAGCTTTGATCAAGTGTAAGAGCTGGTTTCACAGATTGGGCGACGCGCAGAGAGATGGGGATGCTTGCAAGGACCATGTTCCCTCACTTGCAACACGTTCCGCACGTCTTGCCGCCCTTTGACTGGGGACTGTTCCGAAAATGCTAAGCAGGACCAACGATGCATCTTTTGCCTTATTTCATTCTCACGCGCAAGAACAAACCATTTCCAACATTTTCTCCCCACTGGGTGAGCTTCCAAGAGTTTTGTGCATCTCTTTAATTTTTTAAAATTGATTTTATATTATAACATCCACCCTGGTTCCAAGCCCCTTCCCCTGATAGCAGTACACAAAATTGCTTTTCAATTAAGTTACATGGTCGTAGTGCCAACGAAAGATGTCAAAAGTGTTTCCTTACACAGTCAGCTGAAAAATGCTCAAACGCCTCTGGAGGTCCAACATTATTTTTATTTCATTTATGTATATCCAATCACAAAATTGTAAAGTCGGAAGAGGCTGCAAGGGCCAACTTGCCCAATCCCTGCCATGCAAGAATGCACTACAAAAGCACACCTTACAGGGAGCCATCCAAACTATGCTTAAATACCTCCGAAGATGGAGAGTCACCACCCTCCAAGGCAATTTATTCCACTGTTAAACAGCTCTAACATTAAAGACATTCTTCCCAATTTTTAGGTGGAATCTCTTTTCTTGCAGTTTTAATGCAATGGCTTGTGTTTTAGTCTTGCGCTGCAGAAAACAAGCTTTTCCCATCTTCTACGTGACAACCTTTCAAATATTTCATGTCACCTCTCAGTCTTCTCTTCTCCAACTTAAGCATAACCAGATCCCAGTTCCTCAAAAGGTCTGGTTTCCAGACCTTTCATGATCTTGATCATCCTCATTTGGATTGTCAATATCCTTCTTGAACTGGGCACAGTATTCTAAGAGATAGGTGACCAAAGCAAAATAGAATGGAACTGCTACTTCCCTCAATCTTTTCTTTATCATTTTGATACAGCCTAAAATTGCATTGCAATTTTTGGCCACCACATCATAGCAATTCTTTCTCAGCCTCACCTACTTCTCAGGGTCCTGAAGATATGAGGGAGAGAGCTATATAATAATTCTATTATTATTATTATTATTATTATTATTATTATTATTATTATTATTTACCCGCCTCTCCTCACGGCTTGATATATATAATGCCTTGAGCTCACTGGAGGAAAGAAGGAATATAGCTAATAAGCAGAAGTACAACCATCAGCAACCATCAATTCTTCTTGCAGAAGCAAATTTCATAATTAAATTGTGCTTTGTAATGAGGAGTAATTTCCTTTGACAGGTCTAAATCTAATCTGAATAACACCAAACAATTGCATTGTGCCTTCAAGTGTCCAGAGCACTTCATACGCATTATCTAGCTTCATTCGTGTCATTTGAAGTCTTTCTGTGCCCTCTTCCATGACAAAACCATCTAAAGGCTGCGTAAAAGACAGAGGTCTTGTCTGCATGAGCGAAAAACCCCATGCTCACCCTGATGCAGGTGTTGGCTGTTTTCATGATGCATTGCAACTTCCAGCAAAATATTGTGGGTTTCCCTGGTTAATGCGAGTTTGCCCCAGTGTTTTGCCAAAAGCTCAGGGTTAGCATGTAGTTCTGTAGTCTGCAAACAGCTGGATCAGGCCCAATTTGGATTGGCCAGCTGTTTGCACACCCGTTGCCACAACCCAGCTTCAGTGTTGGATGGTGAACTTAAATCAATGACCTAAATTCATTTGTTCATCCCAACTACAGTAGATCCAATGGAATTTGCATAAATATTGACTTACCAAATTCTCATTGATTCAGTGGCTCTTTACCATTGGATTTAAGCCAAGGCTACCAAACAATTGATAGTTTCCCATCTTGGACATTCAAGAATTTCTGTACTGCAACTCCATACCTTCAAACTGTCCTAATTTTGCAGAGGCAGTCCCAATTATTTCATTTCTGGGATTTATTTTATTTCTAGGATTAATACTCTGTCATCCTACTTTGTAAGCTGCTTTTAAAAAAGTCCCAGTTTTTCTATTCTCCTCCCACCTTGTTCCCCTTGTCCTCAGCTTATTTAATTTGCTGCAAATGGAATTCAGAGGCAGTTGGGACTGAATGAATTCAGCAAGAGACAAAGAGGTTTAATTTTGCTCTTCCCTGTAGACTCCGGCAAAAGCAAACTGCAACAGCTCTCCAAGCTTGTGTGGTCTACCTCCTTCCTAACTTTTCCCATGCTGATCACACTGTGATGTTGTTTGGATGCATATCTCATTTGGGAAACGTTGAAGGGCATGATCTACAGCTTATTTCACATGAAAGACAACACGAAAAAGACCTCCATGTCCTGAGGATAAGGGGAGAGAAGGAAGAGTTCATATCATCATCTGCACCAGGAAAAACTGACAACCTAAGAGAATTCTCTTTATAAAAATTGATTTGTTTTGGTAGCAAAGAGGGGATTTTTTAAAATTTAAACTACCTCAAGTACATTTCTTTCCTCCAGACATGCCATAAATCACTCTCCTTTGGAGCTGGCTGCTATTGTCAGTAATTTTAATGTGCAATGTTATATTTCTTTATTTGTCACAGTCATTGTCCCCACTAGTGATATTCCGGTAGTGAGTCCAAAAGGTAACTATTTCACATTCGTGGCCCACACACATACACAAACATAAAAGGGGAAAAACAATCTGAAAGTGAAATATATACATGGATACGTACTTACATATCAAAGTATACAGAATGCAAACCAAGCTGAAAGCAGTCAAGACTATTGAAAGACACAGGATGCAAACCAAGCTGAAAGTAGTCAAATCTTTTGAAACACACACACACAATTAAAAATTAAGAGGTAAACCAATTAAAAGTCCTGGGAGAACAACAAAGGATTTTGCAAGATGTTAAAATCAACATAGACACCTGATAAGCTTTGCAAGTTTCTTTTTTTAGGGGAGTGAGAGTTCTTCAAAGAGAGAACTAGTGTGATCTAGTGGCTTGAGCGCTGGACTATTGGGACCAGGGTTCGATTCCCAGTTCAGCCATGAAACCCACTGGGGGTGACCTTGGGTAAGTCACACTCTCTCAGCCTCAAGGGAAGGCAATGCCAAACCCCCTCTGAGCAAATCTTGCCAAGAAAATCCCAGGATAGGTTTGCCTTAGGGTCACCATAAATCAGAAATGATGTCAGGGTAAACAACAACATTCTACAAAGAGGGTTGCCATTATTGAGAAGCTCCAACAACTTGGAGGGGGCAAGCTGGAGAAAGATCTTCAGTGAAGATCCTAATGCACTTTGATTTATGTACACAGGTAGCAGCATCCATCCATAATGGACCTGCCATCTGTACGATGTCCTATGAAGATCTGTACGGATACCAGGGAAACACCTTGCATTTCTGGCAGGAATTTGGTCTCTGTTATTTTTGTTTTTGTTCTGAACATTTGTTTGTCTGGGTTTTTCAACATTTTGAATGGCTGATTGTTCTGGGATTTATTCATATTTTTCCCCACTTGCTTCTCTTACAACTGTATTTCAACTGTTTTGTATTTTTAGGAAGAAGACTAGGAATGCGTAAAGTAGCAATGAAAGAACTAGACAAGATCCTAAAGTGTAAAGAGATACAATTAGGTCCTAAAGCTAGAACCTTCCAAGCCAAAACCATGTATGGAGGCGAGAGCTGGACAGCGACGAAAGCCACAGCAGTGTCGAAATTGAATGCATGTGTGAACAATATACAAAGTAATAGGCAGCAACACATGTGTGAACTCATATTCAACTTCGTAGTTTCAGTAAGGACATGTCTACATGGGACAAATAAAATGATCTCACCTTGTTTCCACAGTGAGCATCCAGATGATTTACAAGACAATTCTGACCAAATCTGGGCCTTTCCAGCACTGAAGGATTATAATCTAAAGGGGAAAATTGGAGATTTACTCCAGCTTTGAGTAGCAAATCTAGATATCCTCCCAGAGGTTTCCATGGCCGAGCAGGATTTTGAACCTTGGTTTCTGGAGACATAGTCCAAAGCCCAAACCACTTCATCATGCTTTGTGTGAAATTTGCACAGACTAAATCTCAAAGGGTGAAGATTCTTATCAGTCCAAGATTCTCTTTATCAGGGTTCTGCAACACTTGAGAAATGTGGGTTTTCTCCATCTTAAAACGAATACTTTGAATAGTCTTCCCATCCCTCACTGAGAGCAGAAGGGATGAGTTCTTTTGTGTTATGAACCTATTTCATGTGGTAATGGGAAACCATCAGGGGATTCGCTCTGCTGTGTCAGCTTCTTGTGTTTGGTGTACACAATCTGTATCTCCTGCACTAAGTTGCTGTAGTAACAGATGCTCTTCAGAGGACCCCCCACTGTCTGACTCATTGAAAGTGCAACTTTTTCAAAGAACATGACTGAGACACCTTTAAGCACCTCTGGCAAATCTGTTCATAAATCCCCCAGAGTGGAAATAAATTGAGCTAAGAGCACCAAGGCAAACGGCAAAGGGCCTGGAAAGAAATCCATCATTAAAATCCAGCAGACACAAGAAGCCACCAATGGACATGCAGAGTACCCCTGCTATGTGCGTTCCTCCAGGATCTGAAGGCTTGCAAGCTAAGGGAAAATGCAATCCATCACATGTGCGACAGAAGAGGTCAGCCATTAATTAACATCCAAATTAAAGCTTTCCAAGGAACGGTCACAACTGCCTTTGTTTTGACATTTAAATCACTGGCAATTCTACTTCCTGGCACAGCAGGGGAGGCTTGCTGTCCCAGTGCATTTCATTAATTGCCATCATTTTTCATGTATACCATTTTGATTTATTGTCATTTTTTGAAAAAAGAAAATCTAAAAACACTCCCCCCTTCCACAACCCACAATTCATGTATGTTGAAGGTAAAATGTGATTAATGTGACACAGGGCCCGAACAGACAAGCCAAAATAAAGCTGCTTCGGGTCACTTTGGAGGTATGCTGTTTAAATGACGCATGCATCTTAAGAGGCCAGATGTTGCGCTGAAGCTGCGCTCCAGTCCTTAGGACTGGAGCATGGCTTCAGCATGGCTTCCGGCTTCTTAGGACACACGAATAATTTAAACAGCATACCTCCAAAGTGACCTGAAGCAGCTTTATTTTGGCCTGTCTGTTCAATCCCACAGTGATTTTTCCACATGTGACACGGATGGTTTGGTTATCATCTTTCATCCCAACATGAACCTGTACTTACTGCTGGAAATAAACTTTGGTGTTTTCCCAGACTAACTAAAAGGTAACTTCCCTAGCTACCCCAGTTCAAGATGGATGTAGACAAACTGGAGCATGTCCAGAGGAGAGTGACCAAAATGGTGAAAGGTCTGGAAGCCATGTCTTGCAAGAAGCAACCAAGGGAGCTGGGTAGATTTAGTATAGAGAAGGTTAAGTGGTGACATGATGGCCATGTTTGTTTGTAGGGATGTAATAATAATAATAATAATAATAATAATAATAATAATAATAATAATAATA
>NC_056529.1:17990464-17999028 GCF_019175285.1 Sceloporus undulatus | reverse complement strand
TTTGTTTATATCCCAACTCTCATTTAAATCATTCAAACTGAGACAGAGAGATGGGTGTCTTGGGGTATTCTATATGATGATCTGTATTGGGGGGGGCTATGTAGATTACTCAGAGAAGGTCATATTGAGGATGGAGCAAACTTGTTTTCTGCTGCTCAAGACACAGAGCAATGGATTCAAATTATATGAAAGGAGATTCCACCTAAACATTTGGAAGAAGCTCCTGATGGCAAGAGCTGTTCAACAGTGGAAGAAACTGCCTCAAAAGGTGGCGGCATCTCTTTCATTGGAGGTTTTTAAGCAGATACCGGATGGACATCTCTCAGGAGTTGTGTCTTCCTGCATGGCAGAATAAGGTTGGACTGGACGGTTCTTAGGGTCTTTTCCAACTCGATGATTCTATTACATTAAACCAGAAATGCAACTGTAGTTTGTTGTTGTTTTCCTTCAAATCATTTCCAACTTATGCAGCCCTAAGGTGAACCTATCATGGGGTTTTTTGGAGCTAAGAGTATGTGACTTGCCGAAGGTCACCCAATGGGTTTCTTTGGCCAAAGGGAGAAATCAAACCCAAGTCTCCAAGGGTCCTAGTCAGAAGCTCAAACAGCAACATTGTACATTGCCTTTGTTATTAGAAGAACTAACTAGTTATTTGTCTTTGTACCAAGTGAGATAAAGAATGGACTTTTTACTCTTGCTGAAAGACCTGTTGTTGGGTGTTCAACATCATCTCCGTCTGGGTGGTCATGGCCCAAAGCAGTCACTAATAACTACCAATAAAGTTTTAAGTAACTCTTCAGGACATGGATGCTAATCATGCCTTGCCACAATTTATGATCTTCATAAAAACATTTTATGAATATTATTTTGTTTTGACAAAGAGACTCTTTGATACATAACACTCAGGATTTTTAACTACAGAGTGATGAATAGGCTGTAGGTTTATTTTGCTCTTTCGGTTATGTGATTAATTGTTATTAATTTCTCCTGCCCCCATTTTATTTATTCACTTGAAAAAGTTGCACCTTATTTGGAGATGACAGTTTTCTATGTCAAATGTCTGTTTTGCAACCATTCACTTGATATGTGAAGTTTTTATATTTGAGGGAGGGATGAGCAGAACGTTTGCTTTATTTAAAACATATATTAAAAAAATAACATAGGCAGGGGCCTGGTTTAAGATTTATTATTAGTATTAGTATTATTAGTATTTTGCATTAAAAAAACATAACATATTGAAATTCAGTAATCAATCATGCCCCATGCGGTGTGATGTCCAATGTGGTCAATTGTGCCACTGTAATGACAAACCTGGCTGCATTGCAGAATTAGTGCAGTTTGATACTGCTTTAACTGCCACGGCTCAGTGCTATGGAATTCTGGGATTTCTAGTTTTCTGAAATATTTAGCTTTCTCTGTCAGAGGGAAAGCCAAATTCTACCAGTGGGTTTTCATGTCTGAGTGGGGATTCGAACTCTGGTTTTCTGGAGTCCTAGCCCAACAATGGATTAGGAGCCATTGTGGTGTAGTAGTTTGAGCATTGGACTCTAATTCTGGAGACCAGGATTCGAATCCCAGGTGGGCCACAGAAACCCACTGAGCAATCCTGGCTGTGTCACACTCTCTCAGCTTCACAGGACAGCAATAGCAAACTCCTTCCAAAGAAATATGCCAAGAAAACCCCATGGCAGGTTTGCCTTAGAGTTGCCATAAGATGTGAATGACTTGAAGGCACATAACAATAACAACAAGTCCAATACACAAACCACTACATCACTTTGGCCCATGGAAGGTACTGATGGCATGGTCCCTCCCGTATCAGAGGTAGTGTGACTTAATATATAATACTGGGTACTGGAGAATATGAATGGGATGGTGCTTTTGTGATAATGTTCTGCTTGGGGTCTTCAGAGGGGAACATAGCTGGCAACTGTAGAACTGGAACATGCACTAGATAAGCCTGAGGTCTGATCCAGTATGTCGCTTTTGTAGGAGCAAAGGGACTGCTGGCATAAATCTGCAAGCACCCGGAAGACAAAAATCAAGATTCAAAGCAGTATTGTTTCCAGCAGGCAGAAGAATCTTAATTGTTTCATATGGCCTCTGGTCCTTTCCTAGAGCAGCGAACCAGAACCTACTAGATGAAAGGCAAATCCTGCATCCAAGTACGAAGAATCAAAGGCACAAGTACAGAATGAGGAAGACCCACCTTGGCAGTCACATTCAGGTGTCTTAGCGGATCATAGCCAGGAGTGAATTTAGCTGACTATGAGACTGGAATGCTAAGCACCTGCTAAATAAGCTAATGCACTGTATTAGGCTGCATTAATAGAAGCACACTGTCTGCTGCAGACCATGAGAAGTAATAGAGATATTCCTCTCTTCTGTACCTGTCAGGTTATCACTGAGCCATTGGCTGAGATTCTACATCAGGAAATCTCTGCATGCAGAGTCATGCATACTAGTGCTATGCAACCTCTGGGATGAATGTCAATGATGAGCAGCTGAACCAAGACACAAAATATGCATCTGAATGCACAATCAAATGTACATGTGCACAATCATGCACAACCATATACATGTGCTTCTGCAACCTTGAATTGAATGAGGATATTCTGCACTGGACAACCATGTTCCACTGCTTCTACAAGGAAACTTACATATGTGTAAGACACCAACAGGATTACAGTAAGTTTACCTAGTCTTGGATACCACAGACATCCAAAGAAAAAGAACTAGATTGGCAAGCAGCCTGGAAACTGATTCCGATGAGAAGCACTTGAAGGAACTGAATATATTGAGCAAGAAGAAGAGAAGGTTAATGGGAGAAATTATAACAGTCTTCAAATAGCTGGAGGACTGGTATATTGCCCTTCTTGCAGGGACCATAGAATCATGGGACTTTATTACATAGGCCTAGTTCCTGCCACAGTTAAAACAAAATGGGTGCATACAAGTTTGGGAGTGTCCATTGTTGGATATCTCTTCAATAGCACAATGTGCTATTTTTGCAATGCAGAGTCCCTCATGCTCTCTTTCACCTCCTTCCTTAACCCCACTTTATTACCCTATGCCCTACCCAGTGTGTCTTTCAGTTTTATTTTTAACACAGTTTAAAGTTGTGCTAATGCAATTTAATTTGTAAAAAGAAAATAAAAGAAATTGCAGGGAGGATAGAAAAACAGCTTGCTTGGGAATAGTAGTGGGCAGAAAAGAAAGGGGAAGAGGAAGGGACATTAACACCACATGACTGCTAGTATTAAAACTATCATGTCAGCAATGCTTTGCATTTGTGGATTATTGGGAATGCAGTGTGATTGGGAGCTCATTGATTGGTTTTCCCTGTCAATTTAAAGGGACATTCTAACAACTCTACAAAGGCAAAGCAGTGACAAGATGATGTTGTGTGGTAAGTATTGCCAAATATACTATTCTTAGCTTTTACACTGGTATTCAAAATGTTGTCTTCATAGAGCTGAAAGTCACCAAATGGTCCATTAAATCCAATCTCCTGCCATGCAGGAATATACAGATAAAGCACTCCTGAGTGATGCCCACCCAACTTCTCTTTAACAACTTCCAAAGAAAAACACTCAACCACTTTCCAAAGTAGTCTGTTCCATTGTCAAATAGCCTTTAAAGTCAAGGAGGGCTTTCTAAAGTTGAGATGGAATCTCTTTTCTTACAATTTGAAACCACTGGTTCATGTCCAAGGAGTTCAAGGGGGTTACTCCAGCAAGGAAGATTTGGACCAGTGAATGGAAATGGTGAGGATGCAGATTTTTCCTAAATATTGGGTGATAACTGCTGAATTGTAAGAATGTTTTGACAGTGGAACAGACTGTCCCAGGAGGTGGAAGCATTCTTGCTGGAGATGTTTGAGAAATGTCTGGATGGCCATCTGCTGAGCTGGTGCAGATGCAAAGTTCCTGCAATGAGCAATAAGTTGCACTGAGTGACCTTCAAAGACACTTCCAACTCTTGTGATTTCCTGGAAACAGCAGGAAAGTTTCATTTGCCACAAAAACAAAAATGTCAGCTGTAGTCAAATAGCCGGAGGAGGATGGCAAATGATACAGTAGCAGAGGAGTCTTTCCCAATATCACAGGGAACTGCAAAGACCTAAGATGAAGCCCTACTGTTTTTCTCAGTGATGGATGGGTGGAGGGGAGGACAACAATAACACTTTGCTAGTCCTTTTAGGAACTCATCAAAAGATAAAGAAAGGAGGAAAGCAGCAACAAGAAATTAGGAACATATACCAGAATGTTTCCACTGCTGCTACATGAGTTTGCCTGCTGTGTCCTATTTTTCTTTGTCATGTGAAAATTTTCTGAGACTAGAGGATTTTGGAAGTGTGTGTTAAGGAGAGAAATACAGAGAAAGAGAAACAAAAGAACAGTTGCAAAAGTAAGATGTTGTGGTGATGCAGGTGATCTGTCAAGTACCTGATCCTTTCTTTATCAGTATGGTTGGTTACTCAAGATGTCCCAAATTTCGTGATAGGATTCAGTGTCTTGGGGACATATTTTTATAGTTAGGATTAAAATCCAAAATGGATTCATTAACAGGGAAACTACCAGCCACTGTTGTTGCAATGATGATGAGAGTGTTTGCCTTGGAGATGAAAAATGGGAGAAGCCATGGTCTTTGCTGCTTTAGAAGGCAAGATGAGACCTAGGGCTCTTTCAGATGACACAGTTATAGCAATATAGCTGCATCCATACTGCGGAAATAATCCATTTTCGACACCACTTTAATTGCCATGTATCAATGCTATGGAATTCTGAGAACTGTAGGCTCACAAAACTACAATTTGCAGATTTCCATAGCATTGAGCCATGGCAGTTAAAGTAGTGTCAAACGGGATTCTTTCTGCAATGCAGATGCAGCCTATGATTCCACTTGAGTTGCCCTGGCTGCACCAATGGCATCCTGTGGTTTGTAGTTTGGTGAGGCATTAGAGAGCTCAGGATGAGTATTCTAAACAATGGTCACTAAACTACAAATCCCAGGATTCCTTAGGATGGAACCATGGCAGTTAAAGTAGAATCATAACGTTAGAATTGTGTAGTCTGATAAGGCTCCTACCACAGTTGTCCTCAACCTTTGGTGTCCTAGAGGTTTCCTCTTTTACTCCCAGACTCTCTCCCTGTTGCCAATGAGGGCTGAGGGTTCTGGGAGCCAAAGTTCAAAATATCTAGAGGGTTAAAAGTTGAGAACTGATGTAGCTTGGTGACACACTGCAGAATTAATGCAGTTTGACACCACTTTAAATGTCATGTTTCCATCCTATGGTATCCTGGGATTTGCAGCTTCTGGTGGCAACAGTGTACTCTGAGAGAGGAGGCTAAATATCTCACAAAACTGCAAATCCAACAATTGCAAAGCATTCAGCTATAGCAGATAAAGCAGTGTCAAACTGCATTAATTGTGCAGTGTAGATGCACCCCCAATGGACTTAATTCTATAGAGAAAGTTGTGTCCTTGTCTTAACTTAATGGGCAGTGCAGTCTTTCTTTGAACTCTTCCCATAGTGGTTAAACCATCCTCTCTGTTATTTTATCTTATATTTTAACCGGAGGCCTTCTCCATCATCGGTGTAAATTAACAGTCATGTTTTAACACACGCTCCCCATTCCAAACCCTTCATTGCACTTGATTTCATTGCTCAGTGGGAGGCATTTTTTAAAAGTTTGCTGACGGTGTGAAACAAGTTTTGTTTTATTGCTTCTTCCTGAATACAGATTAGAAGAGGGTGGAGGAAAAGGTATAACAGCCTCTTCTCTTTTGGCCTTTCTTCTTATTTTTGTGAGTTTCATGCGTAATCAACACAATGGCATAAGCAACTAACTAGCAACCATGTAAAAGCAGCTACAGCATGACCCTCAAACATGTTCCTGACTAACATTAAACAATCAGGAAAAGGGGGTGGGGAGAAACTCAGTTGCATTCGAATAAAATATGAATGTTTCTTTCATCCTTCAGTCAAGAATTAGAAGTGCTTGGTTTATTTGAGACTACAAAAGCAATCACCGCTTTGCGTAGTTGCTCTATTAATTTGCATACTCGTGGTGGGCTGCGCATGCAACTACGGCTGCTAAATTACATTGTTCTTGAGTAATGGTGACATTAAAAAAAATGCTCCGTGTAGTCAAATAGACAATAAAACTTATTGATGAGTCTGCAGAAAAGCTGCGACTGTAGCGGCATTCCTCCACTAAATTGTCTTCAGAAGAAATAGTGTTGGCCTCGCCCACTAAGGTTCAGATGGGAAGCATACTTCCCAATCTATGGGGCCCCAGATGCTCTTGGACTCGAAGGGGCTGAACAGACTAGCATAAAGAGCCAGCTTCAGGGTGGCCTGGGGGCATGCCCTGCCTCCGTCCCTGAAATGGTGTCACATCGCTCACCAGATCAGATGGTGGGCAGTGCGGGAATGCTCCTGCGGCACAGCAATTACATGCTATGCAACACAAAAGTAGAGAAGAGCTGCGGTGGTTGCAAAAGGGGTACCCTTTTCACTGGAAAAAGGCTGTATTGGGGTTTCAGTGTACAGTTGCAGCGGCCCCAGTCTAGCACTCAAAGGGCGGCATAGAGCAGCCCCTTTTTGGCTGTCTGTTTCAGCCCTAAATCTCTGAATCCCTGACCACCAGCCAAGCTTACTAGGCTTTGTTAGAGTTTTAAGCCCCCCCAAATCTGGCAGACCACAGTTCTACCCCTTTACCTTTAGTCCTAACCACTACCAATATATGGACCCCAAGTTCTTTTCAAAAGTTGACTTCAGCCCTTGGGTGGAACTATGTCCCCTATTTCTTGGCTAAATAAAGACTAATTACATTTGTGATTTGTTTCTGTTTATCTTCTCTCTCTCTGATTATTTATGCCTTCCTTCTTCCATGTTGCTTAATTACCAATTGGAAACACAAATATCTTTCCAGTGATCTCCAGGTCCCATTTTAAGATTTTGGATGGTGTTGGAATAATGGCCCTTTACAGCCAGCCTAAGGGCAGAGTTGGGGTGCAGTGTCCTGATGATGCCCACCTGACTCCACCCCCAGGGCACCCTGATGCTGCGTGCTGCTCCAAATGGCACACGGCATCATGGCGCACCTCCAGCGATGTGTCCAGATGACACAGCACCAAAGGGGTGCCATAGGGCCATGCTGCCATGGCTATGGTACCCTTTGGAGGGCGCAAAAAGGAGCCATGAGGTTGCAGCGGCCCCAATCCAGCCAGGAAAGGGGTGGTCTGTAGAGCCTCCATGTTGCCAAGTTATGTATGTTCACTTGGCAGTAAGCATTTCTCCTTTAATCGGATTTTATACTTAAGTAACCCATGGGAGGGACCATAGCTGAGAAGTCCTTGGTTTGTATCTTCCAATTAACTCTCTAGATGACCTACAAACTATTTTTCAGCCTCAATCCTCCACCTGCAAATTGGCAATCATGCCTGCAGATCATGTCAGTTTTCTGTAAAGATTATCATGTTAAGGCACTGTTGCTTTCAGTGATTCCTCCTCATGGGGTTGTGAAGTTACAAGAGTGATTCATGGGTCTGTCATTCCTGCTAGGAACATGGGTGGGCTGGCCTTTGTCACAGCGTGACACAATTAGAGTGCCCACACCCCCAATGATAGTGTAGCCTTCAAACCATCATAACAGGGACCTACAACTTCTGATCTGATTAAATTATCTAGAACTGTGGCTCTTACAATCCATCGCGATTGAACATTGTGTATCAAGCCAATTTGGTCTCTCTGATTAGAACCACCTCATTTCTTAGAAACAATGAACAGAAGCCTTTCCTCTCTTCTCTTGCAACTAAATATTAATTATTGTGTCTTAATTATTGTGTCAGTTTCACACCAGTGCAATTCACTGGGTCATCGCAGATCGTGCAATCAAATGTGGCTTGAACAGCTTGTCTTTTCAATATCATTGGACAGAGAATCAAAGGGGAAAGGAGGGAATCAGCAAGACATGTTTAGGCTCCAGAGCACTATGGTGTGGCCAGGAACAATGGACAATTTAATGTATGGGAACATTATTTGTCCTTGCCGCTAAAAACCCTTCAGTGATTCATCCAAAATACCTTTCCAAATAAGCTTACAATCTTATTCCTTTATTTTCACCTATAGTTTTGCCCTCTCTCTTTTTTCTTCTCTTTCCATTCTTCCCCACACTGTGTAAGGATATCACTCTACAGATACAAATATAAAGGAGAGTTGGTCTAAGGCAGTGGTGGGAAAAAAACAGCCCTATAGTCCAACACCTATCATCCCTGGCAGGGATAAGACTCAAACCACATCTGGAAAGCCATATGTTCCCAACTGTGCTCTAAGATCTTCATGACAGTTTATAGATTCAAAAACACACAATTAAAACAACACAGTTAATTCGCCTTGGATGACTACATTTTGATGCTATACTGTCCCCCTTCAGCTTAGAAGTAAGGATTCACATAACACAACATTCTTGCAAGCAGTAAACCATCATGAAGGAGGGACAAGTACACTACAATATTTTATTCTGTCAGGGATGAGTATAATGTATATTTCAGAT
>NC_056529.1:17979927-17990454 GCF_019175285.1 Sceloporus undulatus | reverse complement strand
ACTACTGAACTGAAACTTTTCTGCAAGCACACCTCACCATTGGCTATGCTGGTTAAGATTGGTGGGATCTGGAGCCCAGCAACATCTGGAAGTCCACATAAATCCCATCTCACTCTATGAGGCCATAACTGAATCACAGGATCTCCTTTTCTTCATATCTACCAGTCCATTTCACAGGTTTACCACCACAGAGAGAATATAGATGCAAATATAGTAGTAGACGAACATGCTCTTGGACTTGTTTCAATGATTTCTTAGTTGTAACACTGCTCACAATGCCATTTGTTTCATCAAAACGGTATCCTCAGAAGTTCATACACCTAAACTTGAGGGCCTAACCAAGCACAGAGATTCTGAATATGATGTTCAAAAACCAAACATATCCTCTTAAAAGAAAGCAAAACAGAAGGAGCTGTGAAATTTCACACTGGCAAATGTTATTTTGGAAAGATGTCCATTTGAAACAAGCACAACAGAAAACAAGTGGAAGTTTCAGATATGCATGACTTTGGAAAGACAAAATATTCCCAAGTGCTTCTTTACGCCTAGACAGACTAAAATAAGACATCCAAAAAGAGAGAAAGCAATAGTAGTTGGCAGTGAAAACCCAGTATTGTCTTAAGGGAGAAGCTATTGCAGAAAAATTGAAAACAGAGAATGCTTTGATTCATTTAACATCGTTTAAGAAGCAGTTTTTGGGAGGTGACAACCTTCTGTGAAATGTAGATCTTAGGTCTCTTTTGTCTTTTGTGTAAACAATATCATGACTCATTGGAAGTGCGTACAATCTCTCTTGCACCAGTTGAGAAATACCAAAGGCCTGGACAGATTTGCCCCATCAGGTAAAAAGGATGACAAAAGATGGGGAATGAAAGCAAGAGTTGTCCACCAATTCTTCTCATCTGCAGAAAGGTCGCATCATACTCTTGGAAAATGTCCAGTTAGATTAAGATCCTTACAGTTCCACCACCACAACAGAGACAAAGCAAAACTAAGACCTTCTCAAATCACACAGTTTCTTCTGCAGACTGGATGCCAATGATGTCAGGTTGCCAACAACTCCCTAAACAGCTATGGGTCATTTCTACATTGAGACCCATGAGGGAAACCGGTTTTGATCCATGGAAGACCAAGTCTTGAACTTTTTATACACAGCAAATATAATCAGAAATTTGAAATGGGGTCTTGACTGCTATTGGGAAGCATGCTAAATCTATTGGTGGATGCTGCATCAAGACTTATATAACTTGTACTGGTCTACTTGGGTTGGAACTAACAACAGAATTTAGACTTTCCACAATTTATCTTTCATTTTCCTCTTCCTATTAGCACCAGAATCATGCAAGTCAAGAGCAGACAGTACTATTAAGACCTCATGGTCCATTTCATTTTATTCACCTAGCAAGCTCACAAACACATGTTGCACTGGTGCCAACATTTTAATGTGACACCTGTCTAGTGGAAATAGGGCTTCTCCAGCCAACTCTTTCATCTACCTCACCAAAGATACCATTTGGCCATGGAAGTCCCTAATGAAAGGAAGCCATCTTTTGACTCAAAAGCCAAGGGCTAAATTGCAAGGGTCAGTGAACAATTGGAAGGTCAAGTGTGCCAATGCCAGCAAACAAACTCAGCTGCAAGTCAAGATTCTTCTCCATCAAGGACGCCCTTTCCCAGAGCAAAACAGACAATGGCTAAAGCATTCAGGAGAAAGGTCAACAGATCATTCCCAGTGTCCATGTAGATATTCCAGCCAACCATTGAGTAAAGTACAGGTCCCTTTCAAAACACACAGAAAGTCATAATGTACAGCCAAAGGTCAAGGTCTGCATAAATACAAGTTTGGATGGGGTGGGGTGAGGGGATTCAAGCCATTCAGCATGCAGCAGAACTGAAGCAGAAAATACAGAGCTGAAGTCATCACAAGGGCACTGGATGTCTCATATATTCCAAATGTGATAGGAACACCCAATCCGTGGGTAATACAATATATAAATATATATTATTGTGCAAAAGTGACATATGAAAATAAGATTTCTTACAATTCAGAATTGCCTGGTCCGCCGTGAATGCAGACGGGTGTTCAATATGAAAAACCTTTTGTTGGAATCCGGGGATGCATTCTAAATCTTCTGTGAACGCGAGCGGCAGCACCTGAGAAAACAAAAGAGAGGGAACTTTTCATATCTGCTTGTTCACTGCTTGCAACAGCTTGTGCAAATGATAGCAGGCTTGGATTCAACCTCCAGGAGATTAAAAAATGGTCCCCTCCCATCACACTTTCCCTTTCAAATGTGCTAGTTATTACCTTGGGGCATAAAATTGCATTTCAGACAAACTGAACACATGACAGACCTGTAGTTGTTTCACATAGAGCTAAATCTAACACAGCTAACAAAGGCCATTTGAGGCGGGGAAGATATTTGTAAGGATGTTCCTCTTTGCTCCCTAAAAACAATATATTCTGGAGAGACGTCTGGTCTGTTGCTCAGTGTTGTAAGTGCTCAAAGTGCTGCCAGTTCTCCAACACATGAAATTTCAGTTCATGGGATGCAATATCTAAAAAAAAATCCCCAAAAAACTTGCTTTTGAAATTGTAATGCCGGCAGACTTGGGAAAAGAACTTTCTGAAAAGGCCAAGCTGACTCCAAGGGACTAATTCAAAATGGTGCACATCATTTAACAAAGGTCCAAACCAGCCATTAGAGGGGACATTATCTGCTGCCACCAACCATGGCATCATTTAATGCCAAATGTCTATGTCCTGCCCTTCTCCTGAGCAGAAGCCCCTGGCATAACAGAGAGCACAAAGTGTGATGGGACTTAGTACGCCTGTTTAACTCAGAAAAAGATTCAAATCCAGTCCCAGACATCTCCAGGTATGGTTGGGAATGAATCTGCTTAAAGTCTTACAGAACTTCTGTCACGGTATTCAGAGACATAACTGTCCTAGTCTGTTTCAGCATCAAGAGAAATAAAGGAATCCTGCAGCACCCTTGAGAAAAAAGAAATTTCTAGCATAAACCTATACAGAGTGCAGTCCATTTTTTCATCAGATGCAGACTTATTAGAGGGCTCTACATTGTGGATGCCACCACAGGAAAAAAATCCTTTCTCCTTTTGCTATGTATGGGACTTCTGATACAAGAGGCACAATGAAGGCAGACTCCCGCAGAAGACATCAAAACATGGGTGGATGGATAACAGGAAGAAGTTATGAAATTTATACAGTCAGCCCACTGTATCCATGGATTTTGTATCCACAGATTCAACCATCCATGGCTTGAAAATTCCCCCCTCCAAAAAAATATCAAAAAGCAAACCTTGATTTTGCCATTCTATGAAAGGGACACCATTTTACTATACCACTGTATGAAATGGGACTTGAGCATCCATGGATTTTGGTATCTATGGGGGGTTGACTCAGGCAATTGTTCTGTCCAGGACTCCAAAGCCTGACATGACAATGATTCTCAATGCATCTGGGCCATGTTTTTAGTTTCTCCCTCCAGTCCTGCTCACTGTCATCCTTTTAATTGGGGATATAGAGATAGAATTAGAAAAGATCCTAAAATAATAAAAATACTTGAGGGAAGAAAAAAAATAAGAGAGCAAAAGAAATCTGAGATGGCCAGACAGAGCAGAAAGTAGGGCATGGACATCTCCCACACATATACACACAGTGCTGCTTTCCAATAGCATCACAGCAGGGATGATAAACCTGGATGAGTCCCCATTCTAAGGAGTGCTGTGAAAAATGGATAATCCAGCCCTGGAGACAGCCAGGTTTTTCTCCTGCTCAGTCACTTTCATTGCTGAGACTTCAAGTGCGACAAGAAAACACAGCCTCCAGCAGGAAATAAAAAATAAAATAAAATAAAATAGCATTTTCCTTCTTGGGCTTAAGCCACAATTTGCCCAGTTCCTGCCATCATTCAAAAGTTGTTTACCGGGAGGAAGACTGAAAATGAAATGTTTGCATCGCGCTAGAGGTGACTCTGAAGGTGAAAGGTAAGTACAGTTTGTGTCGGTGTTCATATGAGATCACTGAGCTGCCTTGTCACTTTATAAGTACCTGGCCAAGGGAAGGAAGGATAAAAGCAAAAACAGAACCTGGGAGGGAGCGAATATGGTGCGTGTCAACATCTAGCAACAAAGGCCTGTGAAACATCCCCAGCTTGCAACCCAAGCAGTCTGAGGCTAAGTAAAGAATGGCTGGCAGTGCTGGATGGCTCACAAAGAAGTGATTCGAATCAATACACCCAATATTTTGAAAGCATCTGTTGAACACCTACTGCTAGAGACAACAATGAAATAAACAGAAAGGCTAATCATATCAGTGTCTCTGCACTAAAAGGAAACTCAGTCATTGTTTTCACATTAATATTTATGCTCCATGTGCGGTGCTTTGAAAAGCAGGGACAACACCAACAAAATTAGGCCTCTGCCCCAAGGAGTTTGAAATGAAAAATTCATCACAGAAGTTCATGAAAGGAAACATTAGAAAGATGTGGGTTTAAGCTTATTGTATGTGTTTAAGTTTCAGTTTCAGAAGGGGAGGATTAAGGAGTGATTCGGTAGAAGATGGGATCTAAGGCCTCATTACCACTTACCAAAAAAAAAAAGCAGTTTGTGATCCGAATCGATGGGTTGATTCACAAGTAGAGTGTGGTTCCCACTATATTTGCCCCAATCGCATTTTTCCCTGTAAAATAACCCACTTGTGGTTCACATTCATGAATGAATCAGTTCAAAATGGACCCGCTCTAGCCGTCTGAAGGGCAAATTTAAATTGATTCCAATCCGCATCTGGTTCACACTTGCATGGAATCGATTTATACAAAAAGACACGGAAAACATCAGCATCAGAAAGATGTGGATTAAATGGGTCTAGCGTGTGGCCCCCTCTCCAAATCACTTCAGTGAATCGATTCAAGTAGGAACCAGGGTCATTTTAACCGGTTCAAACTGATTGGCGATCCGGTTTAAAAGGTAGTGGGAATTAGGCCTATGAAACTTCATAGAAAGTGGGAAAGGGGTTTGAAGTAAGAGAAATCACACTGTGCAGAAGTTCTGGTGCATAGCCAGAGTGGTGCAGTGCTTTGAGTGCTGGACTAGAACTCTGAGAGAAGAAGGTTCAAATCCTGGTTCAGCCACAAAAATCTATTGGGTGACTTTGGGCAGGTTACATACTCTCAGCATCAAAGGGAGGCAAATCCATGGTAGGGTCTCTTTAGGGTCACCATAAATCAGAACCAACTTGAAGGCAGCCAACAACAAAAGCCTGGGCATAGGGGGAAAAGAGAGAAAAGATGGAATCGTATCAGCCATCTTGAATTCCATTTTGGAAGAAAAGCAAGCTATAAATCCAATAAATAAATAAATAAATGTCCAATAAATAAATATCAGTGACCAGATCCTCTAGTCCTCCAGACATTGCTGGTCTTCATCTCTCAGCATGCCTCACCATTGATGATGATGAGTTGGACAGGACCACCTCAGAAACTGGTACATTTCATTTAAGATGTTTTTTAAATAGAGTTTGGATAGTCATTGTCTGGGATGCTTTAGCTGTGGATTTATGCACTGGAAGGGCATTAGACTAAATGTCCTTTAAGATCCATTCTAGTTCTAAAATTCTATGCTTCCATGGTACAGTCCTACACCAAGTCATCTTGTTCTTTGGATAAGTGCAAGAGTGGAAGATGATGGTCTCACAGTGGTGAGAAAGAAGTGGGAAATTCTAGGATTCCCACGGAAATGATATTGTCAAGCCAACCACCCTTACTACCCAGAATCCCAATCTAGAATTGCCTTACTTCCAAAGCTTCACAGATGAAAACCATGACATGTCTGGCCAAGCAACAACAGAGGGTGGTCAAGATGGCAAATGTCGTTATTGAGGAAGTACACGAAAAGTAGGAGAGACTGCAGCAGTTTGCTTTTGCCTGAGTCTACTGGGAAGGGTAACAGTCTTCCCATCCTCTCCTCTCCCCTACTCCCAGTGGTTAAGTGAGTGCAAATTACTTTTGCACTTTGAATTTATTTTGCAGCAAGTAATATAAGCAACAATAAAGGGGGAAGTGTGAGGAGGAGAGAGAAATTGGAATATTTTTAGATCAACTGAAAGCGTAGGATGACAGGGGATTGATCAGATCTGTCCCTGACAAATTGGAGCAGTTGGAAGATGTGAAACTGCACTGACACCCATTTACTCAGCCTAGAATTTGCTCAAACCCCTTTCTTCCTGTATGTTTCAAGAGCTACAATAATAGAAGAAATCCAACCCAAGAAGTTTCCCTCTTGTTTGAATAGGTCAGCCTGAGAAAATACCCGATACACCTTGGATTTCAAACCACCTTTAAGAATGTGATGTCGAAGGCTTTCATGGATTTTTGTGGGTTTTTCGGGCTATGTGGCCATGTTCTATAAGAGTTTTTTCCTGATGTTTCACCAGCATTCTCTGCAGATGCTGGCGAAACATCAGGAATAAACTCTTCTAGAACATGGCCACATAGCCTGAAAAAGGCACAAAAATCCACCGTGAAGAAATTTAAGGAACAGGATCCATGATGGAGCAAAACCCCAGCGCCCAACATATAAAAGATCTTAAAAACAAAAACAACAGGGTATCCAACTTTCCATTTTCCCCCTTTTTACAATTACAGGAGGGTTTCTTAACAGCAAAGAAGGAGAGAAGGAAGGAGGGAGAGGGAGTTCTTACACAGAACATAAAATTAATTTCCAACTAGCTGGTCTCAATGTCATCCAAACAGATTGGGCAATTTCAGGTTTAGAAATCATTTTCTCAACTTGTTCCACTGTAACTCTTCTCAATTATTTATCACCTTCAGGGGCATTAGATCATAAAGCCATAAGCTCCAGAGTGCTAATTTCATTTTGAAGTTGCAAGTTTCTCAGAACATCGGGGTGGCAATTAGATTTCTGCCCATAACTTAAGCACTGGTTCAGGCTGCAAAATTGTCTTAAGCAGCACACTTGTGGTGCTCAGAACCATCTCCCAGCATGGCTTTTTGGCCAGGATTAATACAGCGCAGGCTCATCAAAGAAAGAAAGAAAGAACCTTGCAATGGAGAAACTGATGTTACATTTTGTCTGTAAAGTTTGAATACAGAAAGTTGCATTATGCCGAGTTAGATCATTGACCTGTTTTGCCCAGTATTATCACCAGGGCAACATGAATGTCCAAGCTATATATACTAAATTGGAGAGTCTCAGTTTAGGAGAAACTTGTAAATAAAAAAGAAAAGAAAAGAATAATGCCATCGGTTCCTTTAATCTTGGTGTAGACTAGATCCTCAGCAAATCTTAGCCCCGGTTATCCTGCAAGGAGTTCTCCAGGATCTCAGACATATTTCTCATCACTTTCTAACTGATAGTTGTTTTTTAAACCAGAATTGTCAAAGATTAAACCTGGGAGCTTCTGCGTACTTTCCTTCTCAAATTGTGCAGAAGAAGGAATTTTGTGCAAGTGCAATTTTTCATGAATGAGAGGCAGAGTAAAAGCTGCTGCAAAAATCACCTTATATGACTCAGATAGCCACAATATTATTAAGAGCTGAAATGCAGTTTGGAGGACTATGATTTTGGTGCATTTTAGTTATGGGTGAACATATGAAGAATCTGGAAAATCTGGAATACAGTACCAGTATTCTAATCCCTGCTTGGCTATGGAAACCTATTGGGGGACCTTGAGACTCTATCACACTCTCTCAGCCTCAGAGGAAGGCAAAAGGAACCCCCACCCCTGAATAAATCTTGCCAAGAATACCCCATGATAGGTTCACTTTAGGATGGCCATAAGGCAGAAATTACTTGAAAGAGCACAAACACGTTTGAGAAATGGTAGAAAACTGCATTTCTGGAGTGTCCTGATGAAACTCCCAGCAGTTTGGGATTTATGCTATGCAAAATTCACACTCATTATGGTGCATAGAAAACGACATTTTCTGAGCAGGAAACAGTATTCTCTACAGAGAAGATGGGTATTTCTGAATATAAATCTTATTTTTTCCACAAAGAATTCTGTTTTCTCTACGAAAATGGCCCATGTGAATTTTGCACAGAACAAATCCAGAATTGTGCAAAAACCATGCAATTTTTCAAGATTTTCCCATATTGAGTCAAAAGTTTCAAAAGTTACCCGTTGCTTCATTCAGCAAGAAAATGAGCAAAGAACTGTTGCTGTTGTGTGCCTTCAGTATTTTCTGATTTATAGCAACCCTAAAGGAAACCTATGGACCCAGACAGACAGGCCAAAATAAAGCTGCTTTGGGTCACTTTGGAGGTATGCTGTTTAAATGACACATGCATCTTAAGAGGCCAGAAGCTGTGCCAAAGCTTTGCTCCAGTCCTTAGGACTGCAGCATGGTTTGGTGTGGCTTCCAGCCTCTTAGGACACATGCATCATTTAAACAGCATACCAAAGTAACCCAAAGCAGCTTTATTTTGGTCTATTTGAGCCCCTATAGGATGGGTTTCTTGGCAAGATTTGTTCAGTGTGGTGTGTGTGTGTGTGTGTGTGTGTGTGTGTGTGTGTGTTGCCTTCCCTTAAATTTGAAAGAGTGGGATTTGTCCAATGACACCCACTGGGTTGCCATGGTCAAGCAGGGATTGAAACCCTTGTCTCCAGAGTTGTGTTTAAGTGCTCAAACCACTACACCATGCAGTCTCTCCAGTGAAGAATTACATTCCTACCATTTTGCCCATTCCTACTCCCAGTAGCTTTGGTAATGCTAAGAATTATATCATAGGTCCTTGTTATGTCCTGATCTTCTTCCTTTCCCCCCAGACAAATGCATGAATATCATGCCAGCTTTGAAAAAACACTTCAAGTGATGAAATATTAAAGATATTTAATGCCAGGCTAAGAAAGTTGTAGTGAATGTATTTTACAAATCAATAGTTCTTTGTGATATGGTGTATCTGTTCGAAGCAGGGATGTTTGCTGGAAATTTGTACCCAGAATTTAATCTTCATCTATATTTCATATATATACACACATACAACAACAACAACAACTCAGCAATGGTTTGAAAATGTGTCTTCATAACCTCTCTGTATCAGATAGGAACAGAAGTCATTTTTGTAAGAAATCCTATTAGGATTTGGTACCAAGATTCCTTGAGAGATGATAAATATCCCTTCGCAGTGCCTCACCTGTCCTTTTACAGCATGATGCTGTCCTAAGAGTGAAAGTCACACTCAGAACACTGAAAGGTGGGTTATGAAAATGCAAATCATGGCATCTTTATTGGCTCATATGAATTCTAAGCTTTCTCATCACTAAAAAGCTGTGCCAGCAATAGGCTTCCATTAACTGGAATTGGAACATGACAACCTCTTTAGATGAACTGTATAGCACTGGAGAGACTTTTATAAGCAAAAGAACTCATAAAAGAAATGATGTGTTTATTATAATCCTGTTTTTTTTTATCACAGGTAGGATAGTCAGAGATAGGAAAACCTGAGAGTAGGTCATAAAAGTGATGATTTACCATTGCTCATGTTTGAGGAGCCATATAAGTCAGTAGCAAGAAGTGGACTGTGAGGCTCATCTCTGCAGAGTCAAGTTTCTTCTATGACTTGAACCCCACCATGTTGGGACAATCGTGCTCCAAAATGATTTGTAGGGAATTTGCCAGACACATTGGACTGTTTGCACTGCCACTCTTTTGATACAAGGATGCAGCATTTTTCTGAGCTCTTCAACACTTTTGAGATTAGACTGTGACTACCTGTCATACTTTGGCCACATTATGAGGAAGCACGAATCATTAAAAAACACAATAATTCTAGGAAAGGTAGAAGGTAGTAGAAAGAGAGGAATACTGCACATCAGATGGATAGATTCAATCAAGGAGGTCATGTGCAAATTTCACAACTAAGAAAAACAGTGGAGGATATGTGGTTCTTGGAGATGTACTGAGGTCTGCCTTAGGGCAGTCACTGAGAAAGAGTGGATGCAACAGAAGCAGCAAGAACCATTTCTTTGTTCTCCTTGTGGTTAAATAAACCCTGCTTTGTGTCCAATTTGATTTGAGCCGAATCTACCCAAGTGTTGGGTTCTTCAGTGAATCAAGAAGCCCATGTACTCCACACATTTTAAAGAACATTTAGGACCAATTGTGGTAATCTCCCCATTCTACAGCTCAACCAAGAACTTGGAGCTCCAGGTTTAGCACTGGAAAAGCATCTATCACATTCAAGCCATTCTTCTAGATCCATTATTCTTTGGAGAGCGGGTGATTTTAGTTGGCCCTCAGTCCTACGAAAGTTAGAGGTTGCAGCAAATCAAACCCCTATTAAGTAGTAATCTGTCCGTCATGGTGGAGCTTCTTTAACTGCCCCGGCAATGCACCTTGATAAAGGTGTGGACTCACACTATGACACCATCTATCCATTCATCACATGAAAGGTGAGGACTCACACTATGACGCCATCTATCCATTCATCACATTAAAGGTGTGGACTCACACTATGACACCATCTATCCATTCATCACAT
>NC_056529.1:17971188-17979917 GCF_019175285.1 Sceloporus undulatus | reverse complement strand
TTTGCCTACTTCTGCACCAATCAGTCTGGTGAGCACAATCAAGTTGGCACAGTACCTCTTTGCTCAACCAGGTATTCAGTCATATATTTGAAGGTTGCTTGTTCATCCAGTGATGAAACAATTCTTCAAAGGACAGCATATCATGGTTTAATGGTGTTTGAGTCTTGCTTGGTCATGAAAACCTACTGAGTGATCCTGGATGAGCCACACATCCTGAGCCCCAGGAAACCTGACAATAGGTCCACCGTAGGTCACCCAAATTCAGAAACGCCTCGAAGGCACACAACAACAACCAACAATAGATGTTATGACTCAAGGGGTTTCCATTGGAGCATCCAGAATCAAGTAGTTGGATGACAAACCTAAAAAAAGGTCTCTCCTCTGCTTTTCAAAATATTAGATTATCTCTTCCCAGGCACTTATATGATAAAGGCATTATTTTAAAAAATCCTAATATTCTAATAACAATTACAATTTTAATATAGAAACACGTGCAGCATAGTTTCTAATTCCCTTAAGCCACAAGGACAAGAAGATCATAGTGGGAACTAATTTATTGAATTCCTTTCCTACATGGGAGATGGTAAAAGAAACCTGAAGCTTAGGCCTATGGAGTCCCTCCATTTGATATGAGAACACAGGTGCGCTTCTCCAACAGTTATTCGGTATTCATACCCTATGGTCTGCTTCAGTCTTGTGTCATGCATTATAGCAGGTTTGCAGCTTTCTAAAAATAACACTTCAAATAACACACTCCCAGAAAATCTCAGTGAAGTCGAATAAAAGCCATCCTACAATAAAGATGGCATTAACTTTAGATCATGCCAACAGGTTGTTCCAAAATCTGCAGACGAATAAAACTCATACCCAATAATCTCTGAAAATAACTGCGTTGGCTCAGGAGTTAATTTGTGCTTCATCACAAAATGATTAGATGGAAATTACTGGTATTACCTGGCTGCAAATATATTCATAATGAAGAGAATACTGTAGGTGTCTATTGCCATTAAAAACTTATTTAGAATGACAAAAATAGACTAAAGTACTAATGGACATCTGAAGTGTTTTAATTGTTTAATATTACCCTGCCTAAATGCAAGAGAGAAAAAGTGGAAATTATCCAAGCATTCCTTCCATATATCACACACACACACCTCTTTAATGAAGCCTATCTACACAATCTTTTTTTTAATGCACAGAGGGATATTAAATGTATTTTATTACTTTTCATATAATTGCAACCTTGGAAGGAATCAGGAAATTCATTTACTAGGGTGTCTCAGCACCAAAACAGAAAATTTCACCTCTAAAACAAGCATCATAAGCTGGCCTGGTATAAAATTAGCATTCACAGGCCTGAGTCTCAAAGCTGTTGCCTGACTCCTTCTTCTCCATTTGTCCAACATCTTATATTGCATGCCTCCTTCTCACTGACTAGAATCCTTGTGGATCAGCTGTGATTTAAATATCTTTTAAACATTTATTGTACCTGCACATAGCCTTTCCTCATCTTTGGTTACTCCCTGTTGCTCACTGGGGCAAAAAGAGAACCACATTTTCATTTGCTGTCTGCCAGAGGTAGCCATGACATTATTACATCAAGAATGACCTTTCTGAAGAAATAAAGCCCATTAGATCTAAAAGTGACAAACCATTAAAGATCAACACTTAACAGCCAAGCAGAAAGGATAGGGAAAAAAGAACCACCTAATTCTGCCATAAATTAATTGGATCACAAATAATATGTGACCAAGACCTTGGTCCATAACCCCACTCTTATAATGACTTGCCTTTTCTCGAAACAAAGAAGGAGAAAGAAAATGGGACGAAAGGCTGAACACAATCTTTTTTTTTTTTAATGTATAAAGGCTTTCCTATTGACCTTAAATGCATTAAGAGTCACCAAGAAAGTTTGTGCATGTGCAAAGGGAAAGTTTGGTTACTTTGAAATGTGTCACAGATTTGCTGTTGGGGGGAGAGCCTTCATTAAGTGCCTTTGTGCTGGCATGAGGATGAATCAATATTTGACATTAATTGGATAACTGTGTTTTCAGAAGACTATGTAAAGAAGAGAGCAGGGAAAATACAAAAGGAAGCAGAATAGTTGGAGAGAAAGCTGGAATCCCATTGCAGCCTTCTTGCTGTTGTTCTATACCTTCAAGCCAACTGCAAGTTATAACAACCCTATTCAAGCGTTTTCTTGGCAAGATTTATTCAGAGTAGGTTTCTCATGGCCTTCCTCTGTATATAAGACACACTCTTAAAATAAGCCGTAGCAGGATTTCTAAGCATTTGCGCAATATAAGCCATACCCTGAAAATAAGAGATAGTGATAGGCCCAGCGCAGAATGGAAGGGAGCAGAAAGATTGGGGCCAATGGTTCTAAAGGAAAGGGAGTCGCAAGAAATTCAGGATGGGATTCTGGATTTGGAGAGTTATGACAATGTTCCAGAAGAAGACGGCTTAACTATATTTGAATAAATGTAGATTGTTGTACCATACTTAATAAAAATAAGACATTCCCTGAAAATAAGCCATAGTCTGTCTTCCTGAGAAAAAATATATATAAATATAACAAAGTGTCTTATTTTTGGGGAAACATGGTAGCCTATGGTACCAGGTGCGATAGGTTGTATTTCGGAGGAAGGCAAGGGCAAACCACCTCTAAGTGCAGTCAGCTCTCAGTATCCATGAGTTTTTATCCATGGTTTCAAGCATCAACAGATTGAAAATATTTTTTAAAATGTATAAAGTGCAAAAAAAACCCAACCTTGATTTTGCCATTTTATATAAGAGACACAATTTTACGATGCCATTGTATTTAATGGGACTTGAACATTCACAGATTTTGTTACCCATGGAGAGGGGGTAGAGCCCATCCTCCAAAATTTGCCCCCACCCCCCAAAAAGTATATTGTGCCATAAGAGTCTGTCCAGAAAATAGTGCGTTTTGCATTGAATGCAAGGTTTTCCATGCGAAGTATTCTGAGTTTTTGTACCACCACACCAAAAAAACCCCAAATTTAAACACCACACTGATTTTTTTTTCCATAGAAAAAGAGTCCTGAAAAGCAGATAAATAAATAACTTAGACCCTAAACAGATGGGTATTTTGTGCTGGCCTGGGCCCGAAAGTAGGGCTGAGTGGTTACATGCATCCAGCCCTACTTTCTCTGCCTATGCTCCATCTTGGCATGCTCTCATCCATACAGGACCTGCCATGATAATGCATGAGTGTCCAAGCACCCAAACAGTGCGGTCCAGAAGGGGCATCGTCATGGTGTGCAAGTGCGCCTATGGCACCCCTTCAAAGAAGCTGCCTAGAGTGGCTTCTTTTTAGGGAGCAGATTGGTGCCGCAGCATGCGGCTGCTGTGGTATCAACCAGGGGCAAAGATGGGCTACTAAAAGCCCCTAAATAACTCTCTGTATAGCCTCTAAATAACTCACTTTCAGTATTTGAATGCTTTCCCCTCAACAGGTGTCTTGATGTGTTTTTTTTCCCAGGGAAAAATGTCTTTCTCATGCTAGGAGGAGAGAACATTGTTTATGGCTTTACACTTTACATGAAGAGAGAATAAAAAGGAAGCTTAACCCAGTTTTGCCGTTTACTTGGTGGGAGAAGCAGCTTCGGAAGGCCCCCTGTGGCATTATATGTGCTGGTGCAGTATAACATTGGCACAGCCATTATCTTTAATGCACGTAAATTAGCATTTCCTGGGCCAGCAAGTGGGAGGGTTTGAAGCTTGTCAAACTACACCATACAGAAAATCTACTCATCTTCACATGTAAATGGGGTGGAGAGTGGGCAGAAATGTGCAAGGAATGAATTGACATCCAATAAATCCAAAACTTTTTCCCCCATGTGCATAGCAATTTAACATTACCAAAGCACTTCTTTCATTTTTGTCTCTCCAACTGTCTCATCATAGAAAAAAAACCAGGAAGGGGCAACTGGTCTTTGCGGTTGTAAAACCATTATAAAATTTCTTAATAATGCCTTCTGTCAGAGAACATCTAAGCTTGGCTATGTATGCCAGTAGGTCATTTTCAATTATTGCTTATTTTCTCTGTCAGCCCTATTGTCTGTAGCAAGTCATGGTCTGAAATTCATATCAATTTCAAAAGGAACTGCAAATACCAAACAGAGAAATCAGTGTGGAAGTTACACTGGAGAAGGACATCTTGTAACACCTTTGAGAGTAAGGGCCCAAACAGACAGACCAAAATAAAGTTGCTTCGGACCACTTTGGAAGTGCGCTGTTTAAATAATCCATGTGTCCTAAGAGGCCAGAAGCCTCGCCAAAGCCGCGCTCCAATCCTAAGGACCGGAGCACAGCTTTGGCGCAGCTTCTGGCCTCTCAAGATGTGTGTGTCATTTAAACAGCATACTTCCAAAGTGACCTGAAGCAGCTTTATTTTAGCCTGTCTGTTTGGGACTTAAGTGAAAGGAAGAAGTTGGAAGCAGGTACTTTTGTAGACTTCAGTCTGCTTCCTCAGATGCATTTGGACCAAATACAATTGAGGAAGTAGACTGAAATGTTTGAAAGGCCATGCTGCCAACTTCTTAATTTCTGAAAGTCTCAAAGGTGCTACAAGACCTCTTTACATACTTTTCTTTAGATACCAAAACTCAACTTCTAAATGTTCAACTAAGGTTTTACGTTATGCTAGAAAGTTGGGAACTCAAGGAAAAACTCATTTGGAGGGCAGGATTCCTATTTGGGAAAGGTAATGCCCTTATTTTGTACCCATCCCATAGCTTCACCCCTGGGTACCTTCTCTCAGTTATATTCAACCTATGACTCCCATAAAGTGTAGCTAAGGAATAGTCATGGGCACGTAAGATCTGCTAGTGGATAGAACAGGAGTGGGAATCAAGTGGCTGTCCAGATGTTGATGGACAGGTCAATGGTGAGGAATGATGGGAAATACAGCCCAGCATCTGGATGGTTGCATGCTCTTCATCCCTGCCCTCAAATTAAAAAGGAACGCCTGAAACATAAACATGACATGTGAAAATATGGAGTTAAGTTAAAATACTTGATGAAAAAGGTGGGTTTTGAGCTAGGATGTGAAGGAACTGCTATGCAAGTGGGATGATGCAGGTTCATTCTGGAAGGATTTCCAGAGAGAATGGGTGGCATTAAAGGACAGCACTCCTAACAGATGGAAGCAGCAAAATTGGGAGGTAGCTAGTAGATTTGCATGACATTTGCATATTCCAAAGTCAAATAAGTCAGTAGCAAAGTACAATAAATTGAAACAATAGTGCCTTGTTCTTCCTGCCCTGCCTTCCTATCAAGGGCTGTAAAAGTCTCCTTCTTCCAATTTCAATTACGGCAAAATATATTCACATCTGAGATGTGCTGCATAAAGCTACCCTTTATCCAGATTTAATTGTGCTCGCCGCCATCATTCCCTGGGATTAAGGTTTTAGAGTTTGGGGTTGCTGTAAATCCTTTTCTTTTTCTGTCTGTCTTTCTTTCTTTCTTTCTCCTCCCTCCCTCCCCCCTTTCAAAACATATTGTTTGATTTAGAAACAAAAGTCTGAACACGGCTTATCATTCAAAAACATGTGTCTTGGGTTCAGGAAAGACTGCGCTTTTTGTCTCTCCCCGTAGTCATGTGCCACGCTTGCCGAATGCAATTTGAGTTGCGAGGCATCACTGGAATAGCCGGGCTTAAGCAAAGCTCCACATTATTGCAATCAAAGAAGCTGCAAAGAACCCAATTAGACCAAGGGTCTGACTAATATTAAATCAGGAAAGCAAGAGTCTATTATTATGAACACAGCAGGCGCTCCACTTGAAAGAAAGAGTTTAAAATGAACAGCAGAAAGTTTCCCCGGCAGCCCCAAGAGCATCTCAAGCATTCATTTTTATCATTCCTGGGGTGACTGTGGAAAAGGATGGAAGGCAGGTTGGAATAAACAAGATTCCCTTGCTAACTTTGCAAAGAATCTACCCATCCTCCCCAAGCAGGTGACCGCCAGATGTTTTGGGTGATAGCTTCCAGAGTTTCTGACCCTTGGTGTGGTGGATATGGCCCCAGCCACCAGGCAAATGTCTCTAGAGGTCTTGCCAGCAGCAGGACCAAATGTCAGCACCTCTCCAGCTAAAAAAAAAGCTGATTCTGCACTGTTTTAACTGCCATGGGTCAATGCTATGGATTTGAAATTTTATGAGATATTTAGCCTTCCCTGTCTGAGAGCGTTGGTGCCACACAATGCAGTTTAAATGCCACTTTAAATGCCATAGCTCCATCCTATGGAATCTTGGGATTTATAGTTTTACAAAGTCTTCTCTGCCAAAGAGTGTTGGTGCATTGCAAAACTACAAATTTCAAGGCATGGAGCCATGACAGTTCAAATGGTCTCGAGTGGCATTATTTCTGCAGTACAGATTCAGCCATAGAATGGGTTGTTATGTATTTGGTAAGCCATGTCAGATAAAAACTATCTATCTATCTATCTATCTATCTATCTATCTATCTATCTATCTATCTATCTATCTATCTATCTATCGTGTATGCCATCTTTCTCCCAGAGCAGGACCCAGGGCAACTCCCAAAGAAAATCAATGTATAAAACCCCAATAGGCTCTCTTTCATGTCCTCACCAACATATCTGTCCCTGGGCAACATCTGGAAGGGAAAGGCAGCCAAAAATCTGGAGGCTGTAACTTTCCATGTTTTTTCACATCCGCTCATATGAATGTAAGTCTATTTACAAACAAAGGAGATGCAGACAGATCAAGTAAGGGGTTTGGACATTCAAAATGCCCCTTTCTCAACATATTTCCTCAAGCATTCCAATATTATTCCCATCCCTAGCCTTATGTGCCTTCAGGCTATGCCCCGAATATGGTGACCATACTTTTTGCCCATAGGGTTTTTGTTTTGTAAATATAACCACTTGGTTTTTTGTGGGTTTTTTATGGCTATGTGGCCATGTTCTAGAAGAGTTTATTCTTGACGTTTCACCCACATCTGTGGCTGGCATCTTCAGAGAAAACTTTCTCTGAAGATGCCAGCCACAGATGCAGGTGAAACGTCAGGAGTAAACTCTTCTAGAACATGGCCACATAGCCATAAAAACCCTCAAAAAACTATGGATGCCTGCCATGAAAGCCATCAATAACCACTTGGCTTATTCACCACCACAAAGGAGAAGAACTTGTTTTCATCACCAAATATAGATAGAGACGAAATTCCCCATGTTGGCATTCACAGAAGGTTCTGCATCTGAAGGAGGCTGTTCAGTTGATGATCATCAGCAGCAAGCTTTTTCCAAAAGACAACATTTTGCAAAGGAACTACCAGGCTGGGAATATTGCATAGAAAAACCACTCTTTGGGGCCAACAACTCCTTAGCCATGTTGGCTAGAGACTTGTGTGAGTTGTGGCTTCCAAATTCTAACCAGGCAAAAACTTTGTTGATAGTGTGATGTAGTGGTTTGAGTGTTGGACCATGATTCTGGAGACCAGGGTTCGATTCCCAGCTTGGCCATGAAATCCACTGTCTGACCTTGGGAAAGCCACACTCTCTCAGCCTCAAGAAGGCAGTATCAAACCTCCTCTCAACAAATATTGCCAAGAAAACCCCATGATAGGTTTGTGCTAGAGATGCCATCAATCAGAAATGACTTGAAGGCACACAATAACAGCAACAAATAAACCTTCTTTGCAGAAACAGGACAGACTGGATGATGTTGTCCTACAGAAGCTTACAGGTTGTGCTCTATTACAATTATGAGCAGAAACATGATTCTGTCCTTGTTCCATGATGGTCAGACTTTGTGCAGCCTTCACCTTATGCCATGCTTCTCAGCTTGGCAGGAGTTGGCATTTTTACTCTACAAGAATAATACTAAGCATCCAGCCACACCAGGGCTTCCACAATCCAATTCATAAGCAGCTCCAGCAAGCTTTTGTTTTGAGCACCATGAAATATGAGGCTGTGAAAAAGTTTACTTCTTTGGGAAACAAAAAAACACTTGGGCACAAGTGTTTGATAGTTCAGCTTCAGGAGAATGAATAGAGAGACTTTAAAGGCTACATAGTCTGTCAGGTAAATCAAAAATCTGTCCCTCCTCCAGAAACCTTATTTTACATAGGTTTTTTTCTCCCCTTAAAAGATGGAGCAGCAAATTGCATTAATCCAACCCTCTATTGCTGTCCAAAAATAAATTATATTTTGTTAATGACATGGTAAATCACAGACTTGTTAGCGGTGCTGCAAGAAAAGTGGATTTCAAAACTGAAAGCTATAATTTATCAAGTGTTCATTTGGCATGGGGGTAGGGAAGACAACAGAAAGAGGTAATGCATTTGTTAAATTGCATGTACGTGGCTCATACCTTTGTGCCGCTGCATCTTAAAGCAGTCTTTATTTCCCACTTCACATGTGCAAAAGAAAGCAACCGCCAAGACAGCCTGATGCAAATTGGATGGATATTTATGGTGTGATGACAGCTTTTACCAAAACGCACACCAGATATACTCTTCCACAATGTAGTATTTATATCCTAGCCAAATTTTTCACTCAGGCCTGGGCTGCGTTTGGCATCAAATCTTGTACAGATTGTGCCTTTGCCAAGAGCTGGGACTGGCACTGAAGGAGAAATGGATGGTGGAGAAACACCCACACAAGGAGAAAATGAAGGGAAAGAGAACATTTTTAATAATAATAATAATAATAATAATAATAATAATAATAATAATAATAATA
>NC_056529.1:17898148-17971178 GCF_019175285.1 Sceloporus undulatus | reverse complement strand
CATCCTGCTCTTATCTGAGTATGGCGCATGGGGCCCAGGGTGTCTTATAACAGTTTAAAAAAGCATTCAATAAACAGTTCTGTTAAAAACATAGTTAAATGTAGTAGAAAGGATAACATCATAATTTGACCCATACCTTTGCAACGGTTAAGAGCTATAGGCATGCCATATACCAGTGGTGGCAAACCTATGGCACGTGTGCCAGAGGGGGCACTCAGAGCCCTCTCTATGGGCATGAGTGCCATCTCCCCAGCACAGAGTTCACCAGAGTTCATTACTAGAAAGCCAGAGGAACACAACACTTTGTGATAAATAAGTGGGTTTTGGGTTTCAGTTTGGGCACTCGGTCTCTAAATTGTTCGCCATCACTGCCATATACAATGTGTGTGAGAGAGAATTTGCCTGCAGAAAGAGAAGAGTTAGGGGCCAGCCAAGACTCCTATGGGAGGGAATTTCACAACTTAGGGGTAGACACTGAGAAGGCTCTGTCATCTGTCCTCACTAAACAGACTTGTGATGGTGGTGGGACCAAGAGAAGGCCCTCCCATCGAGATCTTAAAAGTTGAGCAGGCTCGTGGTGGTCTCCCAAATGTCTCCCAAAACTACAAATCCAGGATTCCATAGCATTCAGCCATGATAGTTAAAACAATGCCAAAGTGCATTAACTCTGCAGTGCAGATTAGACCTAAGTCTATAAAAAAAACTCATGGTACCACTTTCACTCAGTTAGTCTCAAAGGTGCTACAAGATCCCGTTGCATACTAATATTCCAGACTAACACAGTTATGTCTCTGAATTCCACATCTAGGTATGAGTAGCAATAGCAATAGCACTTTACATTTCTGTACTGCTTCATAGTGAACTAAGCACTCACTAAGCAGTTTACAAAGTGTAAGCTAATTGCCCCCAACAAGCTGGGTATTCATTTTACCAACCTAGGAAAGAATGGAAGGCTGAGTCAACCAGGACCCCTCTGGGATCGAACTCACAACCTTGTGGCTGCAGTACCGGCATTTAACCACTGCACCAGCAGCGCTCCACAACTTTGCTTGGGTTCCACATTCACATCAAGGAGATTTGGATTGAGAAAATCTGTGTTTAAAAACTGGAAGGTGAGAATTTCACACCCTCATTCTAGCTGCATGACACTTGTAGCTCTCCTGTGTGAAGGCTCAGCACTTGTTCGCGACTATGTTTTCCCAGAAGATCACCAATTGTGCATTTTTGTATGAATGGCACGGCGGTGACTTTCTCCGGGTACAGTACATCCGACAGAGCTGGAAGTTATTAATGCTATTAGAATATTAGTCAGGTCCCAGTGACTGGAATGCAAACCACGTAGAATGCAGATAGAATCAGTGTCGGACAGGTTCTTTTTGTGCTTCGGTTACAAGTGTCATGGGAAAACTTTGTCAGGGAGAAAAGTTCCTCCAGCTGAATAATTGATATCAGCTGCACTGACTGAGGAGGATCCAGGGAATAAACAGTCAAGCCAATAACCTTAAGGTAGGGCAGCAGGACAGCACTGCTGAAGGGAGAAGGGGAAAATAGTCTTCAGAGAGGACGAGTGAGTAAATCAAGAACATGGTTCAAGTCAACATATGTTTTTGGAAGGCGGAACGTGCAACAGAGCATGAATTCTCCATCATCAGTCCTTGTCATCGAGAAGGAAACAACATTTCTCCATGTTTCCCCCTCCTCTGGCTACGGGACACAGATATATTCAGGGACTCTGGGACTTGGGCATCCAGCACACAAACCATGACAACCAACTCGCTCTTTAATAAAGACTGTTTATCCAATTGTATCCTTTGTTTAACTATGGGGAGAAAAAGAAAAGAAAGGACTGACAGTAAAGCGACTAGAGAGAAGCCTCTCCATCTCTCCTCCATAATCATTAAATATACATTTAATTTTGCATTCAGCCTTCCCCGACTGACCTCCCACAAAAAGACACCCCCATCTGCCCATAGCGATTCTCATTATCTACCTATCTTTTAAACTATTTTAATAATTAATTTTAACCTGGACCTGTAATTGAGTGTGTTTTTTGAATTTGTAATTCAGTGTTGTTACTGTTATGTTGGTGGAGAGTTGGGGCTGTGCAATTTATGATTTGTTGCATGTATGTCTATCTTTTATTGTAACCTGCCTCGATCCGCAGGGAGAGGTGGGCAAATCATCATCATCATCATCATCATCATCATGAAGAGTTGTCCTCCCTTAGCTCACTGCCATTAACTTTATAGATAGACAGACAGACAATTTTACATTTGTTAGCTGCTTTTTATGTAAAAGCTGGATGGGGGAAATATAATTTTATCGGCATCACAGAAGCAGAGTTGACAGTGTCCCCAAGGGCTGTTTACTTTAACTCCTTGCCAGTGCATATATCTATCAAATTATTTTTAAATAAATAATAATAAAACAAAATGACATTCTAGGCTTTGGATGTGATTCAGAACGCAAACACAGGTTAAACACCAGCCCCCACAATGTCACTTTTGATTGGATTTCTGACCAAACCTGTAGGTAAAATATCACGAACGAGTGGCCACCACCTATGTGTAACCTGTATATTTCCTCCCTGAATACATGGCTGTTGAGGCTAATAAGCATTGATTCACCTCCCCTCAATGGCTGCTTCTATTACCTTTGTTAAAGCCACTCACTTGTGGAGATGATTTCTATGAAGGAGCACTTTCCCTAGCCATATAATCACACTTTTCATGATACCCAACAAGTTTATTTAAAAGCAAAGTGTTTCAAAGGCAAGGATGTAGCATTTAAATCCTGCTTTTTAAACACAACCTGCCAACAAAATTTCAACTTGATGAATGGCCAAAAACTGACTTCCAGAAGAAATTCGAGCCGAACAGGGGGTACAATGAGATAAAAATTATAAATCTGTAATCGATAATGTTCTCTCTCTCTTTTTTTGGATGAGGTTTACAGTTTGGTTTTTGCAGTCTCTGTAATTTTACCTTGGTGTAATACCAATCGAAAAACGATGCCACTTCATAGTGGGTCATTCAAAAAAAAAAAAAAGGGGGGGGGAGAGAAAGGTAGTTATTTCTGAATTGCTGTGGGTTTCTTTTTTTAAAGGGAGAAATATAGAAGAGCTCAAACCAATGTATCCAATCAGAGGGAAAATTGTAGACTATTTTCAGTTTCAGGGCTCCATTCCACAAAATTGTAGTGTCACCAGCGCCGGCCTTACTTATGGTATTTAGAATCACTGAAAAAGGAAGGTGGAGTGGAGGGAAAGTGAAAGCAACAGGGAGTTTGCCTGTATGAACCAGAAATACATCATCCATTCAAGAGAGGAGGAAAAAAGCCAAGCAAGTTGGAGTGTCCAAGGACATACGACTGCTGAAGGCAGCAAAGGGAAGGAAAGACACTGTCTTAACTTGGCAAGCTAACAGGTTATATTTAGAGAGGCAAACTCATTTAATAAGAAGCTGCAAGCAAGGATTTGTCGTTGTCTTCAAGTCGTTTCCAACTTATGGCGACTCTAAAGCAAACCTATCATGGGGCTTTTTTTGGCAAGTTTTTTCAGAGGGGGTTTTGCCATTGCCATCCTCTGAGGATGAGAGAGTGTGACTTGCCCGAGGGCACCCTGGTGGCTTTCCATGGCCAAGCTGGGATTTGAACCCACTACTCCAGAGTCATAGTCCAATGTTCAAACCAATACTGCAAAGATGCCAAATTCTAATCAGAGTTAGGGTGGGGGGACCTTTTGGAAAATGACTCCCTGATTCTCACTGGCCATATTCTGGGAAATGGGGCCATGGTGCCATGTGGGCAGGGTCATGGCATCCAGCGTGTGGACACTGCGCCATGACTCTACCCACAGGCTTGCAGGGCTGTTAATCACTGCATGTCATGGAGGTTTCCCAAGCATAGAGTTGCCATAACTTTATTATTATTATAAGGTGAAGCTACTGTACATGCACCTTTCAAGCCATTTCTTGGTGCCTCACATATCTGACGCAGCTCAGTTATTCCTGTTTATGTGTATGAGAGCTAGCATGGTTTGAGTGCTGGACTATGACTCTGGAGACCAGAGTTCAATTCCCAGCTTGGCCAAGAGACCCGCTGGGTGACCTTGGGCTGGTCACATGCTCTCAGCCTCATGGAAGGCAATGGCAAACCACCTCTGAATACATCTTGCTAAGAAAACCCTGTGATTAAAAAAATAAAATAAAATGACATTCCAGGTGTCAAAATACAAATATGGGTTAGGTTGGTCATAAGTTGGAAAGGATTGGTGGCACACAGCAGCAGCAACAACAACAACAACAATATGTGAATTCCTATAATGCTTGCATGACATAAGTCCTGAACTGAAAATATTCTTTTCAGTCCAGGATTCTTCTCATCACACTTGAAAAACATGTTCTATAACCATTAAAAATATTTCTGAATATTATTTCAATCCCTAATCTGTTTTCTACTGCTTTAGCAGTTATGGAACCATCCTATGGAAGCCAGGGATTTGTAGGTTGATAGAGTGATATGACTGGCATTCTCTGCAGTGACTCCCCTTATTGCAACATGCAAGCTTCCTAGAGAAGCTTTCTATGTGTCTGAAAAAATCTACAGATCCCAGGAGTCCATAGGATAGAGGCTTGGGAGTTAAAGTGGTATCAGAGTGTTATAACTCTGGAGTGCAAAATACAATAAAATCCCAAACCCACAAAATAGTGATACTGGGGTGCAGCTGCACTTCAAGCAAAAATCTCTGCTGCTAGAAAGTGAGGATGCCCTATGCTATAGTCCTACTCCACAGTTACCCTGGATTTCTTACAATGCTGCTTAGTTGGTTAAAAAAAGATCAGAGAACCACCCCAGTTTGTGTTTGAGTTGTGAGAAAAGACAAGTAAGGATTTCCTTCCTTCCTTCCTTCCTTCTTTCCTTCCTCCCTCAATGATCTGCTCCAAGACTCATGCTCCCTGCCTTAATAGAAGGCATTCCTATTTTACTCTAATAAATTATGTGGGGAATAGAACAATTTGCATGCATTTTATTAAACCAGGTAATACATTTCTCAAATAATCTTTCACAATCTGAAGGGGGGAGAATGCTTCCGACAATTGATCCAGGGCAACAGAGAGATGATTTGCTTTAGGCTTACCACAAGCACCATAGTGACATTTGAAAGAGTGCATTGGAGTCTCTAATTACATAAGAACTAGCAATCAGCACAAATTGAATTTAGGGTGCATTCCTTTGTATTTATTTTGAGCGGATTTCTCAGAAGTTACATCTGGTCAAATGGGCTGTGCCCTCCATTTGTACAGTTTACATGCAAGCTATAATTATCCAGAATTAGACAATGCAACTGATATATATATATATATATATATATATATATATATATATATGAGGGATGTTTCTGAAATTAAATGCTTTCAATTGACAGTACATCTAAAGCAACTTGCTCCAAGCAAATTCATCCTCAAGCAGCTCCCTTCCAAGAAACTAAGGCCCTCATGTTGGTCTTTACTAGCAAATGTTCTGATATATTTGCCATGCCATAGTACTGTTCACAGTGTGACTATGCCTTTCTCCCAATGAAACACATGCAAAGGAGGCTTTCAGCATGGAGATCAAGCCACCCAAAATACTAGGTGTGGGATTGGGGGGGGGGGGCAAGTCCTGTCTTCAAAATAACCTGTTAAAATTAGACCACCAAGACTCCTATGAAGTTGAATATCCTCACAAATTATCAATTAGAAGTGCATTAAATGATCAAATACAAAGAAATGTCAGCTGGAATCCTGTTGTGGTACAGTATTATGAATGCATAACCACCATAGTTACAAAGCTATCTGATGTAGTATGATGTAGTAAATAAGTGTAGTATGACGTAGTGAGCAGGCATTGGATCACCTTGGTGGTCTTGACATGTCCCCAAAACTAGGAAATATGTATGGATTGCAAATACCAAGCAGTTACAAATTCATAACTCAAAGTTATACATCTGTTACTCCCCAACAGGATTCTGGTCAACAAGACAACGGTTATTGTTGAACCTCCTAGGAAAAATAAAGGCTGCCTGCAATCTACCGTAAGCACACTTGGGCTGCATCCACACTGCAGAAATAATCCAGTTTGACAACACTTTAATTGCCATGTCTTAATGCTATTGAATTCTGCAAACTGTAGTTTTGTGAGACATTTAGCTTTCTTTGTCAGAGAGCTCTGGCACCACAACAAACTACAAATCCCAAGATTCAATCGCATGGATCCATAGCAGTTAAAGCAGTGTCAAACTGGATTATTTCTGCAGTGTGGATGCAGGCTTATTTGCAAATAAGCTCCACTGAACACATGGAGGGAATTTCTAGGCACACACCATGCTTGCAAAAGTCTTCATATTTAGGGATGCTTCAATAATAATGGGCAGAAGAAGATAATGGTTTGGTCTTCCCTTGCAAGTGGGCAAAATTAATAACAACCTACCTGCAAATGTTGAGCCCTCTGACCTGAAACACAATTCTGGAGTCCCTAGCTTTCTGAATTAGGCAACAGACTTTAGCTACATCTAGTGGTTACCCAAGTAGAGGAGACTCACCAAACCAGTGGAATTTATATAAATATCGACTTATGGCATTCCCATTGATTGGGAACTGCAGTTGCAACTAGCAATTGGCTTTGGGCCTTTGATACTTTATCTAGAATTCACAGCACAGAGCTCACCAAAATTCTTTTTTCAACTTAAGTCAATAATGACCTACTTGGAGAAAATAGGAATCTCAACCAGGACCTTACTGGGTTGGGTACAAGAATCATAAACTGGAGTCAGATGCAGGACAGTACATCAGAAAATTTTACAACCTTTCTTAGAGATGCCATGAGGCCCTGACACTTCTTCCTTGTACAACAGCAGTGGGGAAAGTTGACCTACGGCCTGCATGAATCAAAGAATCATAGAGTTGGAAGATACCCCAAGGGGTCATCCAGTCCAACCCCCTGCCATGCAGGAAATCCAAATCAAAGCATCCCCGACAGATGGCCATCCAGCCTCTGTTTAAAGATCTCCAAGGAAGGAGACTCCACTACACTCTGAGGGAGTTTGTTCCACTGTTGAAAAGCCCTTACTGTCAGGAGGTTCCTCCTAATTTTGAGGTGCAATCTCTTTTCCTGGAGCTTGCATCCATTGCTCCAGGTCCTAGTCTCTGGACCTGCAGAAAACAAGCTTGCTCCCTCCTCAATATGACATCCCTTCAAGTATTTAAACAGGGCTATCATATCACCTCATAACCTTCTCTTCTCCAGACCTAACACCCCCAGCTCCCTGAGTCTTTCGTCATAGGGCATGGTTTCCAGCCCCTTCACCATTTTAGTCGCCCTCCTTTGGACACACTCCAGTTTCTCAATGTCCTTTTTGAATTGTGGTGCCCAGAACTGGACACAGTATTCCAGGTGGCCCACAAATCCAATTTTAGGTCCCTTGGGAACATTAGTAGCCTGAGCAGGAGTGAGACATTTCTGCCTTGCTCCCCTCCAGACTATTCTAAGCCCAGGAAAGGCTCTTTCTAGTAGCAGGAAGTGACCCAGAAATTGACAACATCGTGTGACACTTTGTGACACAGAAACCAGATTCAGTAAATAATCATGAGATCAAATTACATACACGTAGATAAGGTTTATACATTTCCCTAATCATGGGCATTTTCTATGTGGATTTTCCATTCTGTTCTTTGGAGGAACTCAGAAGGGGCCAAGAGAATTAATGAGCTTAAAGGATCAAGCACAGGAAGCTTTAGGGGTTGAATATTAATGCATGGTACGATTGCAAAGGTGAAGTGCCATAAAATGAATCATAAGCCAAAAGCTGAACTGGCTTTTGCTTAAAAGGTTATGTGGTTTACAATATCCTTTGCATATATGAAATGCTTCTTATGGACAGTCAAGGGTAAGTAAGTGTTTAGTTTGCAAGATCACGCTTTATCCCAAGCAAAACACCTTGAGCAGAGAGTTTGCTTTCAGGTTCTTTAATCCCTCCAGATGTTTCAAGAATGTCTAGTCCAGGAGGAAAAAGCACTTTGAACTCTGCCAGCCAATTCAAAACTAGGGATGATGACTACATTTGCCCAAGCTGGGTCCAGGAATGAATACCAGGAGCTTCCGAAATTGATCACAAATGAAACACGATTGTTGGAAAGGTTTCATTTTGGAGGGAGGGGGAAAGAAGAGAGGTTGAAATTCTTAAAGCTACATCATACTTCTTAACACCATAACACTGTGTTGTAATAATTTTCTCTCATTTTCTACGGTTATGAAACACCTGCATTTAATGATGGCAGACAGACAACAAGGTTAGAACCAGTCCAAAGTCAGTGCCAGTTAAACTTTATATAGCCTGGTTAGCTAAGGTCTCACCAGAAATCTAAAGTCAGAGCCTAGGAAAGGCAGCTAAGGTTGGATAGGAAAGTCAGGATGTCCTAGTGCGTATGTGGACAGTCCAATACCAAAATCCAATAACAGTCCAAGGCCAAACACTCACAATGCAAAACCATGGTAGAAGTCCAGGAATCTCAAGAATGCCATGTTCTCAGACATTTCAGAACCTCAGACTAATGCTGTCATGGAGTCCTGAGTCCCACCCAAATTAACCTTAAGTCTGTAATAGGTTTTTGATAGAAGCCTTCCTCACGAGGAGACATCTTTCCTCAGAAGTCCTTTTCTCTAGCTAAGCACTTTTTCTTGCCTCTTGTGGGATTGGAGGTACTTTAGCTCTCCCTTTGCTGTCAAGTTCTCCCCATCTCTTGAGGGCTCTGACTCCTCTTGGACCCTTGACTTTGCTAGTTCCTGCAAGAAAGTATTCACTGTGGGCTCTGGGTCCTTATCTGGACTCTTCTAGTGGCATCATGACACCTCTTCTATGAACACATACAACCTTCCATTATCAATTTTGAGGAGATGATGGAGATAACCCAGAGAAGGACACAGAGGAGAGTGGCAGAGTATGTTATGCCGGCTCCAATGCCCCAGAACACTTGGCTGCACTGGCTTATAGGATAATTTATTTTAGACATGTAATTGATAATAGATTGTTGTTTTGTTGCTAGGGAGTTGGGGACTGTCATTTAGATTATTATGCTATATTATGCTTTGATTATTATGCTATCTCATGTATTTTGGATTTTTGTACCTTGTACTTCTTATGTATTTTTATTATTTTTTTGTATAATTAATTTATTGTATTATGTTTGCTGTGATATAATTGATGGGTGTGTGTGTATTTTTCTATTTTGTTTCCTTTGCTTTGTAATCCGCTTTGATTCTGCAAGGAAAAGGCAGAATATAAATAAATCATATTATTATTATTATTATTATTATTATTATTATTATTATTATTATTCTGCAAAGCCACTCTCTTTCAGGCAAAGCATGCTGGTGAGAAATACAACCGACCTTCTGTATGCATGGATTCTTTATCCGTGGATTCAACCATCCATGGCTTGAAAATATTCAAAAAACATATAAACTCCAAAAAGCAAACTTTGATTTTGCCATTTTATATAAGACAGATCATTTTGCAATGCCACTGTATTTGATGGGACTCAAGTATCCACAGATTTTAGTATCCATGATACTAAACAAACCCCAGTGGATACCAAGGTCCCACTGGTTGTCAGGGGTAAGGAAAGGTTTGATCAACAGTGTGCCTCTACTTTAAAAAAAATAAACCCTTCAGGTAATGCAATAGACTGGGACCTACAACTGTACAATCACACCAAGTAATAGCAGAAGTGTGTAGTACTTGTCAATCCCGACAATTCTTTCTTAAATCCCTGTGATTAAGCCACTGTAGACTCTGTACAGTGATTGCTGGGTAAGCAGCTTCCTCTTTGTGACTGCTGCACCTTCGCACCTTCCTTTCCCCCTGAGCATATTCCCATAGCCCTCTCTGGGATGCGTCAGGCGCCTTGCTCTTTGATGTTGTTCCGTTAATTTGAAGGAAAAGGCGGCTGCCGAGTGCCAGATCCAAGCCCTGCACGGTTCTTTCTTCTTCTGCTCCCCTTATTGTCATGCAGTACTAGACTGTGCCCTGTGCTGATGTGCCTGGCAGGAGACAGCTATATTAGCAGCAAGATCTGCAGGCTTGTGCCAGATTCAAGAGTGCTGGCAGCAAGGTCTATGAGAAGGGGGCAGACAGGGCTTGGGAAATGAGGGTGTAATTTAATGCAAATGTTCCACACTGCTCCCCAGGCACAGAGATTAGGTATGTCAAAAAAACTGCAAGTGCTCCCAGTTAATAGTACGGAGAACTAATTATTACTTACTGTACATAAGGTTTTTAAAAATGGTTATGTTAGTCATTCCCCCCCCTCCTCTCCACCTCTAAGCAAAACTCCTTTAAGCGCTGCCTGCAAAAAATACATATATATTGCTGGTGCGCTCAAGAGTCCTTTGCTTCAAAAGTAAAAGCTAATTGTAAAGTTATGATTTTAACCGTGCATGCTATTCGCTTAACTTATTTTTACACCCCAATAGAATAGGCAATGCTTTCATGTTTGAAAGCAAAAAAGAGATCCCGTTCCCCCATGCGCTTCCAGTGTAGGTAAAGGACTGGGCAGGATTCAAAGGCGCTCTCCCCGGTTTCCTCTGAAAAGTACTATTTACAGGATTTCCCCACCAGCACCGCCGCCTTCAAAGAAATCTTCTGTGACTGAACAGAAAGAGAAAGTCAGATCTGATCATGCGTCTGAAATAGCTTCGGAATGGATTGTCAGCAGGTCATTTAGATTTAGCAAGCTGTACATACTTAGAAACCTTGTTTAGATAAATCATGCGGATTAATTGCAGGTTGTTCTTGTTGCTGTTGTTGTTAATTATCAGCTGTCCTTTCCTTCACAGCTGAAGCGTTCGCAAGAGAGTTGAACGCAACTGAACCTGATTGACGTCCAAGGTTTATAGCTGGTTAGGTAGAATAGCTAGATGAATAGTTTACCACATCGTTTAAGACAACTTCAGTTGACCAGTCCAAAAGACAGACAGAGGGGCAGATGGCAAGCTCATAATAAGTTGCAAAGTTGAAGGCTTTCGTGGCCAGCATCCATAGTTTTTGGTGGGTTTTTCGGGCTATGTGGCCATGTTCTAGAAGCAGCAAACCATCACTCTCTGAAATACTTGATAGTGATACATGGGTACTCCTTCCTTCACAACGCAGTGCTTGAAGTGATAAGTACATTTATTTCTGGCCTTATATTTAAGTCTTATTTTCAGAAATCAGACTAGTGCTGTCAAGTATTTCAGAGAGAGATGGCTTGCTGCTTCTAGAACATGGCCACATAGCCCGAAACATTAGGAATAAACTCTTCTAGATCACGGCCACATAGCCCCAAAAACCCCCACCAAAAATCCTAAGTTGTTAGGCAGATGGTTTATTAGACCATTTAATGCATCTGCAATTGACTGACCCAAAAGAAAGGGGTGAAAAAGAGAGAGAAGGTGAGTCAGAACTAACAGATGCATGGTCAAGATTTCAACTAATAAAAATCTGGTACCCTGTAAGTGTGTGCATTAACAAACAACACACCTTTAATTTCACCATGTATGTAAAGGGTTTTCAAGCTTCAAAATGCTAGGATGTTCTAGGTGGTAAGGCCCATATTTTAACAAAAGGGTTATTTTTGTAACACAAATGTGGCATGGCACCCTTCATTGTGGTTTGTTGCCATTTCACTGTTACCTTAGAGCTGGATGGCAGTCAGCGAAGGAAAGGTGGGTGAGTCTCTGCAGGAAAACTTATCCTATAACTGAAGCCACCATTTCATGTTACAAAGATCTAAATGGCAACAAATACCATTCACACAGAATGATACACTGGGAATAGACCTTCCAGTAATTTCTTAGTGGTGGCAGTTCCATGATGTAGTTTTCATCAGTTCAGTTTCACATTCATTTATAATCTCTAGTGATAGAATTCAAAAACATAGCCATGTTATTCTGTCAAATCAGAGATGTAGAGAGATCTTGTAGCACCTTTGTGACTAACTGAAAGAAAGAAGTTGGCAGCATGAGACTTTAGTCTTTGAAACCTCATACTTCCAACTTCTTTCTTTCAGTTAGTCTCAAAGGTGCTACTAAATCTCTCTGCATTTGTAATCTCTGCTCAGCAACCATGAAGTCCTTTTCTACAGTGATTTTCCTGTATCAGGGAGTTCCATAATGCAGCTGCATTCAAGTTAAGCACAGACACTGACTCTGGATATATCTCAGCAGTATAATTCTAACTTCTACAAGGAAGGCATTGGTTACCCTTTCCATCTCAAGACTTGATAGCCTCAAACTGACCTCCCGTATGATGCTAAGACTCAGAATAATCCATTAAGCTGTTTTATGAACCACAGAATCTATTTCTTCCATCAGTTTCTTATATTTTTGGAGTATGATTCAACCAGCCATGACTGTGCCCTCATAATGTTTGGTTTCAGCTGAATCAAGTTAAATTCTTAGCCATGGGGTGAACATTTATGGAAGAGTTCGAAATGAGATCAAAGTAGACCCTAGAGGGTGATGAATATCCATCCACCCACACCCTGAAAAGCTATGATTCTGCGAGTGTAGGTACTGTAGTCTCTTCCATCATGCAGATCACAGCTATTCCTAAAGAGATATACAAGAACTAAAGTGTTGTAGTGAGCTAAGGAGATATGCAAGGTGCTGAGTTTGGCACCTTGGATAGCTCCATTAAACTTGAGGCTAGAACCTAGAGCAGAATTACCACCACATTGGTAAGGAAACCACAAGCTGGCCCTGGGATGGCCCTCCAAGCTCCGTCAGCTTGGCAAAATCTTCTCCAGCTTGTCCTTTCTTGGAATAGGTTTTGAGAGCCCAGGCTTACTTCTGTACCACCACGAGATTACAAAATATAGGGACGGGATAGGAATTGTGGTTGGTATGGAAGCAATGATATTTGGGTAGCATACAGTGGACACCTCTGGAGCTAGTACTTATTATTCATTTGCCCCATGAGGAGAAAATCAGATTTCTGGATAACGATTTCAAACAGAAGAATGGGACCCTGTTGCTTCCATTCTTCCGCTCAGTTCTGAGAGTCCCTTTGGGGTTTTTCTTTCGGAGTGAAAAAATGATGTTGGACTGCATCAGCCTCTTTAGTTTCTCTCTCTGATTCCCCCCCCCCCCCCCCGCACAGGAAGAGTTTGAGCCTATAAGCATTTTGGAGTTGAAGCCTCAAGTCATAACAGATCCAGTGTCATAAAAGGGGAGAAATTACTTGCTTGACTGGTAAGCTCAAGATACAAACGCTCATCACTCACAGCGACACATTTTTGGTGGGTAAAGGGGCCAGCTGTTAACTGCTTTTCCTCTCGAGCAAAAAAAAGCATGGATCTAAGCCTGGCTTACAGAACAATAGTAATTACCTCCAGAATCAAGTTTCCTAAAATGATGGCATTTCATTCCCCCCACACGCTTTCTTTCTCCCTTTCTCTTTTCCCTCCATAAAGTCAATTTGCAAACAGTAGGGGGTTGAAGACAAACCAATCTGCCAACAGAGACACTATGTTATTAGAATCAAGAATATGATTAATTAGTCACTTATTTTGGAGTGATTTACTTTGTTTCTTACTCCACTGGTGATGTCACTTCCTGCTGTGGACATCAGGTATTGTGCATATTAAATACGGTCTGGAAACAATACCCTGCTTTTTGAAAAAGGGTGTCTGATTGCTGGAATTCTGCCGCTCACAAGATCAAGTCATTGGAAATGGTGCATGCCTCATGAAGCCAGGGTGGCTTACTCATACGGGGGATTTTAAGGGTACTCCCAATTAATAATAATAATAATAATAATAATAATAATAAGAAGAAGAAGAAGAAGAAGAAGAAGAAGAAGATTTATTTATATTTCCCGCCTCTCCCAAAGATTGAGGCAGGATTGCATCAATAAAATAATACAATAATACAAATACAATGGATAAAACACTAATACTGAATTTACCACATTCCTATTAGTTCTTCAAAAAGCAGTTCATCAGTAGCCAATAATCATAGTTGAGAGTGGAACATCATCATAAGCTTTTATATGGAGTCTGATGGATAAGCCCAACCGAAAGAGATCCATTTTGAGTGCCTTCTTAAAGGCCTCTAAGGTATTGATGAGATGGATCTCTTCCAGTAAGCTATTCTGTAATATTGGAACCACAGCTGTAATGTCCTATAGGAAGTTGTCATTAACACTGTCTTGTACTCAGTGAGAAATCTCGATGCGAGAGTGGGGTGAATAGGGGTTATGTGGATGCCCTGGTCCCCCAGGAGGTCCTGAAGGGCTACACATCTGGCTGAACTCCCTATTAAGAAAATATTTTTGCCCCTGAATGCCCTCCAGGGAACATGGAGGCAATTTTGGCATGCTCCCATTCCAGCTGTTTTAGGACCAGGACCAGGACCGTCTTTTCTTACAAATGGACATTACTCAGGAGTCACTTTTCATTCACTTTCTGTTTTTTGTTTGTTTGTTTGTTTGTTTGTTTTTAAATACCTCTCCTGTACTTGAAATGGTCCAGGGCCCCAAAATGTGACATTTGCCACCATGTTCTCCCAGAAGGAGGACAACCTGACAACTGTCCTTGGGGCTACATGTTGTCCATCCCTGTTATACAACATCCGGACAATGGTTGAACATCTCCACAGTCCTCACTTGACTCTGGTGACAGGGAGATTCATCATCATCATCATCATCATCATCATCATCTTTATTACAGTCCACCCTCCCCATACACCGGGGATCCATTTCGAGAAAAGAATGGATGCTCAAGCCCCATAGAAAATAATGTGGTGCGTGCTCATGGCCGCACATGGGGTGCGCAGTGCAGGTACACACCCCATTATTTCTGCCAGGGCTTGACGTCTGCGTAAGTTCAAAGCTGTAGAAGGCAAGCCCGCCTATAAGGACGTCTGACTGTATTATTATTATTAATATCCTGCCCTTCTTCTAAGACTGGGACTCAAGGTAGCTTACAACATTAAAAAACAATACAATTCAAAACGGTACAGCAGAGTATCCCTGGCACATTCACGTCACCTATTTCCAAAATTCCTCTTGACCTCACCAGGCATGTAGACATTAAACAACATAGAAGAATAGATCATAACTCTGTGGCATCCCGCAGCTTAACAGCCATGTGGCTGAATGCTAAACTCCCTAGTGCTGTGCTTTGAACCTGGCCATCTTGGTAGGAGTGGAACATACACAATATAGGGCCTCCTACACCCACCTCACAAAGTTGGTCTTGTAAAATGTTATGATCAAAGGTATCAAAAGCCAATATGAGAGTCAGGAGAATAAGCAGAGTAGTATTCTTTGTGATTTCCTCCGGAACAGAAAATCACTCAGGGTGACCAAGCTTACTTCAGTGCTAAACCTTGGCCTGGAACTAGACCAAAATGGGTTCAGATAATTTGCTTTCTATCAGTATGCCTGAAGCTGCCCTGCCACCATATGCATAAGAACATTATGATGAGACAATATTTTACATATATCTGGGTCTAAGAAGGCCTTGTTCAGGAGACGTATTCCACAGAGGCACCACCATAGAGAATGAGATATTGACCATTCCTTTGACCTGCCCAGTCCATCTACTTCTTCTGGCGCTTAATAACTAAGATAGGCAATAGTCAAGCTTCCATGTGTTTAGGTGGACTAATGCAAACATCTCCATCTCATCAGGTTTCAGGCTACTGATTCCAAGAAGCCTGACTACAATATACTCTAAATAACTCCCCAGATATTGTCATGACTGGTATACGTTATTAGCAAATCGGAGCAACGTTCTTCTCAAAGTGCCCAGCCAATGTGTCAAAAGAGGTGTCTACTGGCCTCTCTGAGCCTGATCCCACCAAGCTCTTCACTCTTTGGAACAACTCTGCTACAATACAAGATGAAGTTGAAATGGCGGAGGCAAAAATGATTGATTGTTAATTTGATTTAAAAAAATACCCTCCTCTTTACAAAAGAAGTATTGTTTACTGCCCCAACAAGACTCTAGCCATAATATCACGATTCAGGTCACAGAACATGTCTGACAATTTAAGAAAATGGTGTTGAGTATAAAAGACTAACTCACGCTTGCTTTCGGCTAAGCTCAGCAGTTCTTTGCTGCACTGACAAATCCTATAGGATTCAGCCTGGTATTGAAATAGAAGTAATCAAACGGCCAGTCTTCCTGATTTAGGGTACCTTCTTCCATCCACTAATTGCAGTTCTTTGTTGCCACTTAAAACTTGGGAAAGTTGAGAAGATGCTGCACTCCATCACAGACAATGCTGCTAATCTTGGGATGTCTGGGGTCTCAAGCTCAGAAGCTAACAACTCATTACATGTTGAAGAATGACTGATAAAGATGACTCTTATTATGCTGATCAAGGCTAGCCAGCTGCAAAACAATAGCGTAATGAATGGCTACAGCTGGGTTACTTTTGGAGACTTGTAAATTTTAGCACTGTCAACATTCCTGGGACCTTGCATGCTGCATAACAATGCAAAGAGAAGATGCAGTTTCTAGTTCATCAACTTCCAGACATGGAGGAAAAGTTGAAGAGAAACTAGAAAGGAAACAGATGGTTGTGCTACAGCCGGAATGCTGGGTTCAGATTTGAGAAATGTGAGATGGAAAGTAAGCTTGACTGGAAAGTAGAACTGTCTCCAAATATCCTCAGATTTGCCAAACATGAGCATCCCTGTTCATTGATTCCCTGTTCCTCAGAAAGGCATTGAGAGCCATGCGAGGGATGTTTGAGAAATCCAATCTTTGACAATTCCACTGTGAACTGATCTGACTGAAGGTCTTGGACTAGCAGGAGAATTAAAATTTAGCAGTGAAATCCAATTCTTGGCAGTTGAAAGGTATGGCAAAATACCTGAGTTGCATTCCTTATATCCATAGCCTGAAGGTAATTTTATACAATATTTTAAACAATTTTGTGCATGAAACAAAGTTTTACATCGAACCACCAGAAAGCAAAGGTCTCAGCCACCATGTGAAAGGTTTGGGGATTTGGAGTATTTTAGATATTGGAATTTTGGATAAATGATCCCTAACCTGTAGTTACTTAGAGGAAACAAAACTTCATTTCAAGAGCAACATGATGGTATAATTTTAATTTAGCTAGTTGTTCATGTCACAACTATTAGCATGATATTCAGTGGTATATGGGAATTATGATTTGCAAGTAACATTAGTGCAAAAAATCACGACTAAGGATTCTGTTTGGTGTGAAATGGGAAGGTGTGGCGGGGTAATACCATGAGTTACCGCACTGGATAACCAACCTTAGGGATGCCACTGAGCACACTGTTGTGTGTTTCATCACTGGCTGGATTCTGCCATACTCAGCAGAATGGTGGTGTGGCACAACAAGCATCTATAACTATGTGAGTGCAGATTTAGATGATGTAAATATGATGTAGGATCTCAGATTCCATTTTAAGAGGCTGCATATCGCAGCCCTAATTGTCAAGGGCAACAGTGAAGAAGATTGTAGGACCCATGGCCAGCATTTGGGCTTCTTGGAGGTGATGGGTTAGCTACTGGAGCTCAGTGCATTTCTATTATCATTCAGCATGGCTTGTTTGATGTAGAATTTCTACCCCCCGCCCAAGAAAAAAGAACACCGGAGTAAATACAAGTGAATGAAATAGTGGTCCTGAGAAACATGTCCTTCAGTTGCTAAGCAACTGAAAGGGACCAATACCTCTTCCAACAGGCTGACCAAATGAATAGCTGGGGAAGCAAAGCAGCAGCTGCTACATCCCTAGCTGGCCAGCTCTTTTGACCACAGAGATGGCACACAGGACTATCGTCCATGCTGTTTCATTTAAGTTTTCAACCCACTCCCACTGCAGGAGGCATTCTCGTTTCTGTCTGGGATATCTGTTCCTGCACACCAACACACACATATTGAATATATGTCATAGTCACATATAGGGATGCACTTGTGAACCCTGCATAGCCCTTTCACTCATGCCAGAGAACACCACTGTGCCTCGCACGTGCTCTGTGCCCATCATATCCATTTTGTGTGCAACAGACAACTCCATCTATTGATACAAATCCTTTAGGAAACGAGCTGTGGCTATTTCTGGCTTGAAGCTGAAGAATGTTAACACCAATTTCACACTGTACAAATTATAACACTTTGATCCCACATTAATTTGCAATGCCATGGAATTCTAGGATTTGTAGTCTGAGGAGACACTTAGCGTTCACTGTCAGAGAGCAACAGCGTCTCTCCAAACTACAAATCCCAGGATTCCATAGGATGCCACCATTGGCAGTTAATATAACATCAAAGTGATATAATTATGCAACATGAAGGAGACCTCAGGCATGCCAGTGCGTGCAGATACAGACAGAGACTTTTGAGTAATACATATTTATATGAGCCTTGAGACTCAAATTATTTCTTTATTCAAATCTGCAAGACATAGGCCTTCCTTCCTTCCTTCCTTCCTTCCTTTTCTTTCTTTCTTTCTTGCACTGCAATTCTGTTCTGTACTGCAAAAAAAGGAAGATGAAAAACAAAACCAAAGAGCCACATTCTTTAAGGTAGCTCTGGCTCACAGTGCCCCAAAGCACAACACGGCAAAATGAAGAGTACATGGCACGAAGCTGTGCCGTACTTGTAATGGCTGTGAAGCAGCAGGGTTCAACCTGCTTCAGCACAAAAAACAGAGCAGCCTATGTATTGTATTGCAAAGCCCTAACCCTCGCTTTCCCACCACCCCCACGGCTCTGCAGGTGAGCATTTCTGTCCTTTACTACTTGGGGGAAAAATACGGCTAAAACCTCTGGCTAAATCGACTCTGAACAATGCATAGCTCCTTTCATTGTCTGTGGACAGAAAAGTGGGGGAAAGAATAGACAAGAACCTTGTGCCATGCCCACCTCTGCTTCTTGGATAAAGCATGAGACTGCTTCCAGAACAGTGGTTCAGGATTAATGTAAACCTTCCATGGTAAGGCCTCTCCACTGAACTGGAGTTGCGTTTATCTAGTGATTACACCATTCAAGTCCTGATACTGGCATCTCACATACCATCCAGCAACCTGAGATCATCAGATTTCCCTCTCTCCCCCTTTCTAAAGAATCTGGTTAGTAGTTCTTAGGCTTTGACTTTGCCTGAATAGGGATGAGAAGAACATTTGAAAATTTCCCCACCCCTCAAAAGTGAAACTTTTTCTTGAATGTCAAGAAATGCTTGCCAGAAAAAAAAAAAAACTGGACTGATGAGAACCTTCACAGTTTGGGATTCTGGCCCTGTACAGATTGACACTTTGCGCCGGTCTGGGGTCGAAATAGGCTTCTGTAGGGCTGGGAGTCTGCACACACCCATCCCTACTATCAATGTGAGGGTGCCATGATTACGTGTGCCTGTCCATACAGGGCACACAACTATGATGACTGTGTGGCATGGTGCCCAAACAGTGCCATGCTGCGCAGACAACATCACTCCATGGGAGTGCACCAATGGCACCTCACGCGCATCATAAAAAGAACCTGCTGGGAGCATGTTCTTTTTAGGCCTCGTGGAGGTTGTGGCATTTGTCTGCTGCAGCCTCCTTCCATGGCAGAAAAGGGCGGCATCTGGATGCCCCTTTCTGCCCATCTTTACCCCCCCCCCCTTTTGCTCCAAAAATAAAATAAAATAATATTCACACATGGTTATTTGCTTATAGAAAGCCACATTTTCTACACAGAAAAATAGTTCTGCATTGTTTCCTGTACCGAAAATGCTAGCTTCTGCACAAAAATACCACCATGCAACTCCCTCCAGAGGGAAGTCTGGTTATCTTGCTCTTTACTGAGTTTCCAACAAGCAATCAATGTTATTGCACATTCCTTGCGGTGGATGGTTGGCATACAAGCTCTTTTTAAACATTTAAAAACTATCTCTTACTTCCAACAATCAGATGTGGTTGAGTGGATTCAGGCTAACATTTTGGTCCCATCCCATCCCCTCCATTCTGGTTCCTCTGGTAGAGTTTGCAATATCAACTAATGAAGTTATTTCAAGACACCATTGTAACCGAGAGCAGATTCAAATCCTGATGTTTCTCTTTTGATTGGCTTTTCTTTCCGTTACTGAAATTCCTCGTGGCTTTTAAATGACCAACTTTCATTCACTTTGATTGACAAATATGAATGAGACGTTAACAAACCAAAGAATTACAGATACCTTGCATCCCAGTGAAGTGGATAGAATGACAATGAAGGAAAGAGACAGATTGATGCACAATGTTTTCCTTCCATCTATCCATCCATCCACCCCCCTTTTCTCCATACAAACTCAGAGGTGAGATTGTTGGAAGAAGAGTAGCAGGAATCCAAGTCTACGTGAAGGAAATAAATTGTAATGAGATGCCTGTTTTGCACGCTCTTGGCAGCTAAAATGCATATATCTGACTCCCAAATTAGCGGTGTTAGTTCCTCAGTACTGCCAAGCCTTTTGATTTGTCTCTGGGTGATTGGAAATAACAGAGAACCTCTCAAATTTAGAAGGGGTGGGGAAACTGTTTTTAAACAATGTTCACATTGTTACAAGAGCCAACGTCACTCGGCATGCAGCAGTAATACTGATATCTCTTCTTTAAAGCCAGCCATTGGGGAAGAGAAGGAGACCAAAGCAGAAAAAGCAAGATGAAAGAGAAAGTTTATCTATTGTTTTGCATTGTGGCTTCAGACAGACACAGAAGACACTAGGGCTTGCCAGTTACAAAGACATGAAGAAAGGAAAGTCCAAAGCAATTAATCCATAGTAGTCTCAGTCAAGGATGTTCCATCCATTACGGGTTGCTTTCATGTTTCTTCATACAACTAGCTTGGAGTGTGGAATGTGTATATGGGCAGACAGGTAACCATACTTCAGCACATCCCTGGCGGAGCTTGCTAACATGAAAGCCAAGGTAAAACAAAACTTTGGGTCACTTCTAGTTTTGTTGTGCCTTTTCCTCTCAGCTAATTTTCAGTTTTATTCATTTTTTAGGGGCTGTAGAATTGGCGATAAAAGCCATGTGTCACACTTTTGGGGATATATACTACCTGAGCCCTTCTCAGACCATCTTTAACCTTTTAAAAATGGCCCTGAGGTTTCCCCACCAGAAGGGGATTGGGCCATATTCAGTCCATGGCCAATACTTTCCCCAATCCTGCTTTCAGGAATGTATTGTCCCTTTGCACTGCTATTAACCCATGTGATACCAGTGGTCCATGTGTTAATTCATTTTCTCCCTGCAAAATAGTTCCAAATTCAGTAGCATAAGCAATCTGAAATTCATTCCCTCAGAAATAGTCGTCATATTGAAGGATGGAGGGAGGATACCCATCACATGTTTCAGTACAGGATTTGTCTAAATTTCATCTTCATTTATCCATTCTCCAGGAAGTCGCTTGGGAGACAAGCACAATTTTATTCTTACAACCACCCAGCAATATAGGTAAGGCCAAGAGATAGTCATTTTCCCAAAGCTGACCAAGATATTCCATGATTGTACAAAGAAACGAATACCAGGATTCTCCATTAAAAACTCGCTAGCTCTACAGGAAGCAGGTAAATACAAGATGCTTATATTGGGCATAGACCTTCTGTCTATGTAGGAGTTGTCAGAATGCAGATCGCATCAGATCTAGATGATGGGGAAGGTGTGAGTTGTAGTCCAAAACCTTCTGAAGGAACGCAAGCTGTGCATTCCTGCACACTGTCATTAGTAGTCCATGGATAATATTAAGAACATGTGTTAAGACTTGGGATTTCTTTTTATTTTTTACATATTTCAGATCTGCATGACATTTTTGCTTTATTCTAATCAGAATTAACCTGCCTCTATTGCAGGTGAATTCAAACCTGCATTTGAAAATGCACCCAGAGCTTCAGTTCTAAGAATGAAAAGTTGGCTACATAGTATGAAAGCTGTGTGGGACTTGCATTATAAAGAAGCAAGTCTGATGACACTGATGGAGAGGTAAAGAATATTCACAATTGTCCATTATAAGAAAGGAAACCTAGCTTGATATAGTGAGATACATCGGGAGAAAAATGTTCAACCATAGTGCAATGATATTATTGCTGTTGTTGTTGTTGTTGTTGTTGTTATTATTATTATTGCTACTACTACTACTATTTGCATCTTAGCAGTTTTTATTAAAAGGTTGTTTCCACAAGAGAAGACCCTGAATTTTGTGTAATGCATGCTGCTTTTGTATGAACATTCGGGTTTAGGGGTTTTGTTGTTTTTTGCTCAAAAAGCAATGTTCTTTGAATAAACAGAATCAGAATCATATAATCATAGAGTTGGAAGAGACCCCCAAGGGCCATCTAGTCCAACCCCATTCTGCCATGCAGGAACTCTCAGTCAAAGCATCCCCAACAGATGGCCATCCAGCCTCTGCTTAAAGACCTCCAAGGAAGGAGACTCCACTACACTCTGAGGAAGGAGTGTGTTCCACTGTCAAACAGCCCTTACTCTCAGGAAGTTCCTCCTAATGTTGAGATGGAATCCCTTTTCCTGCACTCTCACAAAAGGATGTGAAATGCAGTAGTAGTTTCAGTACTGCAGAAGATTTAGATTGTTTGTTGCATATACCAAAAGTGCCAGAATCCCCACTATCATTTTAGGTATATTCAAAACCATGCTTCTAGTAATTTTTGGGATTATGAATCTCAGAATCCATGAATCAGTACAGCTATATGCTGATTGTTAGGTGTGTTTTTCCATGGTTTTAGTATAAGAAGTAACTTGTACAAGCTCTGTTGATTGTAATTTATTTTTCCATTTTCTTACAAAAGCCGAGTTTGACTTGCCTTTCACAATCCGGGTAGATCGGACTCCAGAATTTCTGCCTAAAACAAAAATAAAATCAAATGCTTCCTTCCTAGTAGACTCCAACAAGACAAGAAGAGGAAAAAACAGCATGCGAGAAATCACACCCATTAAGTACAAAGTGAGAAAGGACCGAGTGTTCAAGGCAAATCAATACAGAGAAGCAGAAAGGTTTTAAAAAACCCTCTTTCCACCGAACATGTTTGGACAAAATGGATAAGATAGACTTTGAGAATGGAGGGATGCAATAGTTCTCTGAAGAAAACAGTTTATAGCTATGGGCAATTTGATTTTCCCCTTTGATATTGACTTCTTCCCTGTCCCTGTGTTGTCCTCCTTCAAAGTAATTGGCATCTGAACATATTAATATTTGTCCAAATGCATCCTCAGTGTTTAAAGACACTGCATGCCAGGGAACTGATACTGTTCCCTCCAGTGGAAATCCCTCTGTCTGGATTGAATCATAGATTAGAAGTTGTTGCTGTTGTGTATCTTCAAGTCACTTCTGACTTACGGTGACCCTAAGAGAAACCTATCATTGGGTTTTCTTGGCAAGATTTGCTCAGTCGTTTCCAACTTATGGGGACTGTAAGGTGACCCTACCATGGGGTTTTCTTGGCAAGATTTGTTCAGGGAAAGTTGGCCATTGCCTTCCCCCGAGGCTGAGAGAGTGTGATTCGCCCAATGTCACCCAATGGATTTCATGGCCAAGTGAGGAATCGAACCCTGGTCTCCAGAGTTTCAGTCCAGCACTAAAACCACTACAGCATGGTTCCTCTTGTTATCAGAGATAATGGTGGGAGCTACTTGTTCTAACTAGTGAGTCTAATATAGTGCAGATGTTCCATCCGACAAATGTAGTTCACAAGCCCTGCTTTAGAGGAAATATCTTATGATTTGCTTTGGGCCATTGTTGAAAGGAGACTTCCATGGCATGTCTCCTTAGGCCCCTTGAAAATGGATTGAAGACCCTGCACCTCTCAGTAAATAGTGTTCTTCTTGTTGTTCTGTGCCTCCAAGTCATTTTTTACTTATGTTGGCCTATGACTCTGAAGACCAGCTTTCGATTCCCAGCTCTGCCATGAAACCCACTGGGGGACCTTGAGAAAATCACATGCTCAAGGTGGGAAGGCAATCGCAAACCTCCTCTGAACAAATCTTGCCAAGAAAACCCCATGATAGATTCACTTTGGGGTGACTTGAAGACATGCAGCAGCAACAAGAAGACCAAAATGACACATTGGCCTGAAGGCTCAGTTTAAACACTGACTGCTCACCCCACTGCAGTGGTGCCTTGACAGGAGAAGTAACAACAACATTCAATCCATATTGATTGCTGCTAAACCAGGGACAGTAATCTACTGGAGTGTATGTGTGTGCGGAAGAGACTTATGTCTGCTGTTGCCAGCCCTCGAAGCAGAAAAGAGAGAACTTCATGTGTGTATAAAACATTAGAGATTAAATCAGCAAGGGAGACAGCGGTGTATCGACAGAAACATTATTTCCAAACAATTTTACTGAATAGAAGAACAAGAGAGGTAGAAAAATATCAAGTGCAGGCGATGCAAAGGAAAATTGTTAGGGAGATAGGATAGATGTCCAATGTGCTCTCACTCAAATGTTTCCAGATTTGCTGAGGTCCTTCTGATGAGAGCACCACTAGTACTATGGTGTTGCAAATAAGGATTGCTTGTACATTGATTTTTGGAGTTGGTCCTAGACTGACCGAATTGGTCTCCCCACCTCTAAAAGAAAACAGCACAGCATTGGAGGTCTACATCCAGTTGCAACACCTCAGGGTTGTCTCCTTTGGTAGTTTACAATGAAACTGCCATCTGTTTTTCTCTTGCTGCAAACACATAGGCTGAACACTGAAGACACAACTAACTTCTTTGGGATGAGTAAATACCTCCCATGGTCACTGCGGACACATCTTCTGGGTGGAAGACTAGTTGGGAAAGTGCTGCTTGCATAGACGTGTGAGAAGATTTCCCCCATTCTCTTCTGTCATTGTATAAGAACTAGTTGCAACATTATGTTCCATAAGGATCTAGCTACCTTGTTCCATGTGAACCTACCAAGTATTATACCTGGTAGAATGGCATGGAACAGAGTAACTGGATCCTGGTTCAAAAGGTGGTTCAACTTTTCAGCTTCTCCAGATGTTTTATTATTGAATTTGTTTTCAGAGATGTTGTTAGGCAATTGTGTGGTGCAATGGTTTGAGTGTCGGTCCACGAATCGGGAGACCAGGGCTTGATTCCCCACACAGCAATGGAAACCCATTGGGTGATCAAGGACAAGTCACATTCTCTCAGCCTCAGGGGAAGGCAATGGCAAACCTCCTCTGAACAAATCTTGCTAAGAAACCCCCATGATAGAGTCACCTTACAGACCCCATAAGTTGGAAACGACTGAGCAAATCTTGCCAAGAAAATCCCATGGTAGCGTTGCATTAGGATCGCCATAAGTCATAAATGATTTGAAGGCACACAGCAGCAACAACAACAGTTAGACACCTTGAGTGCTGCTTATTTATAGTGGAAAGTCAAGATAAAAATTGTAACGATGATAAGAAAGGAGAGGAGAGGAACTAGGCTGGTTCACAGCAGGAGAACCATAGGTTCTCAGGGCCACCAATGAAATACAGTCAGCAGAGCTATTGTGCTCTATCCCTGAATCCAACTGCCAAACCCATTTTGGGACTTGTTCTGAGCAAACCTCACACATGGTCCTTTCGCCAAGAAAACAGGATTGTCATCTTCCTTCAAGAATGAAGTTTTCAGCAAATTGCATCCCTAGTTCCAACATTAGATTCACTTAGATGAAGCGACCCTCCTTCCTTTTCACCTGGCTTGGCGTTCAGCAAGAGAGAGGGAGGTAACTAACTGTGTGCCTTTTCAAGGTGTTTTGTGACTCATGGTGGAGGCAGCCAAGTTTCATCCACAATCTGCTTGCAGGTCTTTATCAGTCATTAATTCTGCCGCTGCCCCAATGCCTATGACAACTTTGACATCCTTTTAGCTGGTTCCAGGCGTACCTCCCCTTAAAGGGCATTTCGCATCCTGCCTTCCGTTCCCATTTCCTGACGCGATGGCATAGGTAAGAGAAGGCGCCATCTGTCTATGTCTTCTCCAGCCTGACCTCATTTGCATTTCATTAATAAATTAATATTATATTGGAACCCCCTGGCAATCTGGTGCCAGTTCTTCAGCCTAGCAATAGACAGTGCTAAAATGTTCGGAAATTGTTTTAGGCCTAAGCGACACGGAGGTCATTTCTTAAGACAACTAAATCCAGTAAAGAAAAAAGACGACGGCAAAAGGAAGAAAATCCCACTCTTTTTTGCTCTTGGGGGGAAAAAAACACAGGTCACTTACATCTTGGCAAGATTCAATCAGCTATAGAGTTCTCTTAGAGTTCTAATTCTCTTAGAATTAAAGGAAGATTTACTCAAAGCCTATTACAAAATTGTTCCTTCCTCCCCCACAACCATCCCCAGTAATAGCAGAAAATGAAACAGGATCTTTTAATCACTTTTCCCCCCCAGGTTGTGATAACCCATGTTCATTTTTTATTATATGCCATTTCAGAATCGTTACATTATATTAATATTCTCGTGGAAGGGAGAAGCTTATTACAGAGCTGTGTGCAGTATAACCTTTCAGAGAAGCTTCGCTCTTTCATTTTGAAAGAGTGGGATTGGGGTTGTTTAAAAAGACTGAAGTCACAGCTCAGTACATTGTCACTGTGAGAACCAACCAAGACTTTCACTGAGACATAGCAGGATTTTGATACTGGTGACATCCGTGGTGAATGACTTGACAAAGTTAAATGGAATATGTTGTCTTTCTAGACCCTAACAGTGTTCCATACTCTCTAAGGAGCTTCATGGGCTTTCCTTCTCTTGTCTCTTCTAAGTCCTTCCTGGTCAAATATGACATGGTTAAATCACTGGACCCCAGCTGAACTTGGCAGTTAAGCAGGGTCGACTGTGGTTAATACTTGGATGGGAGGCCACCAATGAATACCAGGTGATGTAGGCTACATTTCAGAGGAAGGAACTGGCAAAACCACCTCTGAGTTTTCCTTGCCCAAGAAAACCCCATGAAATACCATGGGGTTGCCATAAATCAACAGATGACTTGAAGGAAAATTTGTTGTTGTTGTCTGCCTTCAAGTCATTTCAGACTCATGGAAATCCTAATCGTGGGGTTTTCTTGGCAAGATTTGTTCAGAGGAGGTTTGCCTTTGCCTTCTCCTAAGGCTGAGAGCATGTGACCTGCCCAATCCTGATATCCAGAGATGTAGTGCAATGCTCAAACCACTACATCATACATATTGTCCTCCACTTGCTGTGAAATGTGTCCATCCCTCTTTCCCACAGGCTTTCCTTTGCTTTGAATATATAAATCGTTGAGGTTCAGATTGGGAATTTCCTACCACCTAAATATATATAGAAAACACAGCGGTTATTTTTTCTGCATTGAAATATTTCTTTCCATGGAGAAAATGCTGTTGCCACTGATGAAAACGCTGTTTTTGGCACAAAACAACAATTTCTGAATTTTGTGCCGAATAAGTCCTGAATTACAAAACGCCTTTGGCAACTATATGGTTTTCAGACTTTTTCGCAGCAGGAACAAAATTACTGAAATTACTCATTGTTACCTTTGAGAAGGAACTTAGCAACGAACTGCATCCCTACCTCTAGACTTTGGTTTAGAGCATGTGGCTCATTAGACTTGCTCTGAAGCATTTTTCAGTCCTACTTTCTCATCTCTGCTTGTATTCTGTATATTTATCAGCTTCCTCCCCTCCGTTCACAGCCATTATTTAATGCACCACAAATTATTGTTCTCCCAGTCTCTCCTGCCAATATATTATCTCATGCTAGAATCACAGGTTCCCATGTATCCACATAATGCGCAGCACTCAGCATGCCCCTTGGAGCCTTAGGGGCTCAGAAGCATGTTTCACCTTGCCCACCCCTGACATACATCCATGCGCAACATGCAATTCCTTGATAATGTAGACATGAACATCCATGCACAATGTCACTGCATGACCAGCTCCACTTCTGCAATCCTCAACTGAATAAAGCCGTTCCACTTCCAACAAAAATGTCTGGATGCTTCTATAGGGGAACTGGCATGTATGTAAGACACCTACATTATCCAACCATTGTCTGCTAAGCTTTTCACAAGCACAGCTGCCCCCATTATGGACAACAAGCAAGGCTGTACACACACACTATGATTTTCTCCAAAGCCATCTCCCCGATCAGGCTATGTGGGCATGCATGAAGAGATATTAGGATTAACCAAGGGCAGACAAGTTGGCAGCGATGTGATAATTCTGCCAGCCATTGTGCTCAAAATGGCCTTTTTAAAAGTGCCAGATTTGCTAAGGGACGCTCTGGACTCACAGAAGAAAAGTGCCAAAAACCAGGCTAATTTAAAAACAAAACACACCCACACAAAGTGAAATCCCATTAACTTCCTGGATAGGGTTTTAAATGACTTTAGAGCTAAACATCCTACTGGGGAGTTGGAGCAGTGGATGGAGAAAGCCAGAGGTGGGGATACAGTGGTACTAATAAATACTTTCTGTCCACTTGAAACACTACCTGTGCCACACTGATAAACCCGCAAGATGCAAGTGCAGCTCCTTCTGCACCTCTCTTTGCTGCCTCAGCCTGACAGACACACTCCAGAGGTCTTTAGTGGGTACTTTATTATTGCAAGTGTCAGACTTGCCATTTTCCCAAGCTGTGCTTCCAGCCAGTTAGCAAATTCACTCCCACTCTATATAGTGGGCAGAAAGCTCAATGGGACCACATGATTGGAATCCAGGTTAATGCTTTGACAAACATTTTGTATAGGCTTAAATCCTTGGCCCACCTCTTGATGTTTCTGCAACCTTCCTCCTTCTCTTGTTTTGTAACCCTGTTGCAGATAAGCTGCTAGAGAAGCAGAGAGGCTGCTTGCTGTGCTAAAATTCAGCCACAAGTTCTCATTCGAGACCTGAGTGTGTCTGGGATTGGAGTAGTGAAGAATTATTTATTGATTAAGATATCTTTATATCCCCCTTCCATCATGGGATCTCAGGGCAGCCAACAGAAAAAACAATGGCCCCATACAGACAGGCCAGAATAAAGTTGCTTCGAGTCACTTTGGAGGTATGCTGTTTCAATGATGCATGCGTTCTAAGAGTTCGGAAGCTGTGTTAAAGCTGTGCTCCAGTCCTTATGACTGGATTGTGGCTTTGGCATGGCTTCCGGACTCTAAATCCACATGCATCATTTAAACAGCATACCGCCAAAGTGACTCAAAGCAGCTTTATTTTTGGCCTGTCTGTATAGGGCCAGTATAAACGATTTAGACAAATCTAAATTTAAACTGATAAATGATTTAAATAATGTAGTCAACATTTACAACAGCTTAAAGGCCAAAAGGGTTTTATGGATGCGCATGCATAAAAATGACTTAAGCTCCCAAAGGTTTTAACAAAAAGCCTTGCGAGCCCCAAAATAAACCCATGTTGGCACCATATAAGCCTCCCAGGGGAGATCATTCAACAAGTGTGGGGTCACAGGTGAAAAGGCCCCTTCCTCCAATGTGGGGCAAGAAGGTTGGAAACCATTTTGAAAAAGAAGATGGACCACATTCAACTCAACTTTCTCCCCCAATGAAACCATTTATCGCTATCTGTAGCAGTGTCAATAGTTTTGTGTGCAAAACTAGACCATTCCCAAGTAAATCAAAATTCTCTGTCTATAAAAGGCACCTGCTCACATTTCATTAGATCCACCCTGAAGGATGCAAATTCCCTCACACGTGTTATTGTTGTCCCTTATAACAACGCTAACCCACCTCCACCCAATGCAAGGAAAACGGGAATTAAAACAAATACAATATAGTTAACATACAAACTGTCAACATTAAAATGGAATCAACCTATCAACTACCTTTAAAATGCACCACCAAGAAGGCTTACACAGTGAAAAGCTAGAACACAGAAGGCTGTGCTTGAATTCTGCACTGCAGAAATAACCCAGTCTGGCACCATTTTAACTGTGGTGTCTCAGTGCTATGGAATTCTGGGAATTATAGTTTTGGGAGACATTTAGCATTCTCTGTTAGAGAGCTCTAGTGCCACAACAAACTACAGTTCCCAGAGAGACAAAAAGAAAGGCAAAATGGAAGTGAAATTTGGAAGAGTTCTTCTTGTCAGACATGAGCAATGTCTGGTTTTGTATGCAGGGTGTCCAGAAATTATCTTTACAGTTAATTTACATAGAATTAAAACTGTCAAGTTAATTCTGGACACCCAGGAAGGAAGGAAGGAAGGAAACAAACAGAGGCTTCCATCTCTTTTGCATGCAGGCATGTTGCTGTGTCAGTTTCTAATGACAGTTCAGTGGCTGGTTTACCATCTCTTAATACCTCTGAAACATCTCCTCTAAGACTTAATGATAGCATTGTGAAATGTTAGAAGCTGGCATCAATTTGAGACATTTATAAACTGCAGCACATGAGGGTTTATTACAGCATCTTTCAAAATGTTGATAATTCCTTCCTCACCTTTATTGTTTAAGTACAGTGAGCAGAGTTTGGATGTTAGGGAAGATTATATTTTGGATAGTCTAAGGTCAAATGGTGTGCCAAGAGAAGGAAGCCCACAAGCATTCGCTTTTTTTCCCTCCCTAGTATTAGAAGATAGTGACTTAAAACAATTGATAGTACCTCTGTGGAGTCTTTTGGGATCTCAGTTGCACTGAGCTTTGGATAGGATAAGAAATCTTGCACCGTTTCACAGCCTGACAAATTCCAGTACAATCTACTAAAGAATAATCTAATCTTTTCAGCAACTAGGCATTTCCCCCTTTTTATTTGTCTCACTTCATCCTATTTTAGACTCATATCTCCCTGCCACAAGTCCAATACTTTATTTTCTGAAGAGTTCTTTATCAAGGGATTTCTCTTTCTAAGTGCAAAAAAGGGCCAGCTCGCAACCTGGAAAGCCAGGCACCTTCAATGTGACCTTTCTATCTACCTCAGGAAAAGAACCAACAGCTGTTAAAGAGAATATGTATCAAGCCACTAAACAGAGAACATCTATTTCAGTAGCTTTTGGTTTGTATCCGTGTGAGAGGGGCAGAGATTCACATCACTTTTGCAGACGCAATGTCATGACAAAAGCCTTAAGCATGAACCTAATCCATCAAGTTCAATGTTTCTGCATACACAACAGGAATGTATACAGTTGGCCCTCCACATTTGCAGCTTTTACTTTTGTGCATTTGATTATTTATGGATTTGATTAATATGTTCTCTAGAAATCTCTAGGTCAGTCAATGTGACTCTTCTGGCTGTTGACCACAGAGTCATGCTGGAAGACCTAGACATTCCCAGAGAAAACAATTCTCTAGGCATTTGTAGGTCCTCCAGTGCAAATCTATGGTCAATATTTGTTGGATAGAGTTGTACTGGAGAACCTAAAGATTCCTAGTTTCTGACAAAGAAGCTCCTTTTTATTAAGGCTTTTTACTCCTGCTCAATCCCTGTTTTCTTCTTTATATAGCTGTAGATAAAAGCAGGTTCTTCCTGGTGCACGGGGCCTCTGCTATGAGTGCACTGTCACATGTCGATGATGCAAGTGTGGCGCTGTGATATGTGGACACTGCATCATCATAGCGGCCCCCATGTAGATAGGGCCGATGCATGATGGCGCCGCCACTGCCACGCACTAGGGCTTTGCTCTTCTGAGCCCTAATTTTGGCCCCAAGGCACCACAAAGTGCCCGTTTGTACCGGGTCTATGAAAGTGTTATCTGGCCTGGTTTATTTTATTTATCTATTATTTATATAATGTATATGTCTCTCGTCTCCTAGAAAGAGACCCAAAATGGTTTACATTCCACATGTGCATATGGTTAGTTTTGGATAAAAGGTCAACTTGAATAGAGCTTTTTTGTGGCATAAGACCCACATGTTCTTTCCATGTTCTTTCTAATACCTATGTTTCTGCTGAAGAAATAATGCATCTATTTTGTTAATGGAAATAAACATGTAATCAGCACAGCTAGTGTAGGTAAGCTTTTTTACAGTTATGCTGAATTTGTTTAGATTTCTCTCCATGAGAAAGAAAACCAACTCACAATATAGAATACATAATTCTCGTAGAAACTGTACTTTGGTGTTATTCTTCACACTATCCCAGGATTTTCCTTCTACCATACCAGACACAAACTTAGGAACAATCTCCAGTTTTAGATTGTCACTACAATTATGCTACCAGACATCATATGAATGAACTGCAGGAACCTTTGTCATTATCCACATGGGATGTTCTGCCCTGCAAAATCTCTCAAAAAATAACACCGGTTTTCCAGTTCCACCTGAACCTATCACATCCCATTATGCTCATAAATGTAACTTTGATGACAAGTGAGTATTTTTAAACTGAAGGGATATGCAGAGAGGCCTTATTACAGCAATTCCATAATATGCAATTCTGGATAATTGCACATGTACAACTGGGCAGCTGTTTGCAGAATTGCCCCACTTAAGTATGTGGTCTTGATTGCAGCTTGACGTCAAGGTTTGATATGATTCTTTGAATGCAGAGAAGGGTGAAGAATGAGCTTGTTATTGCAAACAGAGCTTCTTTTCTAGACTAAAGTCTTAAAGCCCAACCCTATGTATTGGTTCTTACTGGTAGACTCTAATATAGACAAGGGAGCCAGGATGGTGTAGTGCAGTGATTCTGAAACTTTGGTTCTCCAGGTGGTTTGGACTTCATCTCCAAGAAGCCCTGGCCAACTTGGCCAGCAGTCAGCTGACATCCAAAACATCTGGAGGACCAAAGTTTGGGAACCACTGGTGTAGTGGTTTGAGTGTTGGACTAGGACTTCGGAGATCAGGGTTCGATTCCTTGCTTGGCCATGGAAAACCGCTGGGTGACTTTAGGCAAGTCGCATACTCTCAGCTCTAGAAATCCATGCTTTAGGGTCACCTGTCAGAAACAAGTTGAAGGTGCACAGCAGCAACAAACAATACTAGAGAAGGCCCATTAACCCAGTGGGATTTAGAAATGTTGGCACACAAGTCAACAATTGATCCAATGGGTCTGAGCTAGATGGTGGTATCAGTAGAAATAAGTCCAAGTCCATTTACTCGGAGGTAAGTCTCACTGAGTTCTTTAATATTATAGTGAATGCTGTTCATGTACTGATAAGACAGAAATAAAGGGATAGATTCAAGGACAACATTAGAGCAAGTGTTTGCTCACTGTTGTCAGTAACTCTAGACAACTTTATAATCAATCTGGATAAGTCGAAGTGGCCCAGTCTATCCAGTAATCTCTTTCCTACAGAAGCCAGATGGTTTTATTTGAACTGGGCTTCAGGCTGAGAGTCCCAATTCTCAGTTTTATGATATTTTCCAAATCCATATTCCACTCCTTCCCCCAAGTCTTTCCCAACTTTTAGCCAGGTTTAGAGGGCTGCTTCATTCTTACTTCTGCTATCACGATTCCTTCTCTGCCGATCAAATACTGACGCAAAAGGGACCCAAAAGATAGAGATGGAAGATTGCAATTCAGCAGACACTGAAGTGGCTATTTATAAAATTGCATCGGTTAATCTACAGCCCTTCTGTCTACTTCGTTTCTGAACAATTCTGTAGGACTTTTTTTCCCTTCCAAAGGGGGCCTACAATAGTCGATAATTGAATGGGATATTTAGAAAAGGAAGGCTTGACATGCCAGAGACTCCATTTTCTTCTTCATACATAATAATGAGGTGAATTGCAAATCCCTGGTTAGGCGCAGCACTACAGTTTTTGGAAAAAAGTGTATGCGTTTGAGAGACGGAGAATGAGGAAAAAATGTGCTCCTGTATTTTCCAGGAGGGAAGCTATGTCTTTTCTATTCTAGTACTTGTGGATAAATGAGAGGGACTGGAGATCTAGCTTACACAGATGTTTTACACCCTTTGACCTGAATGTTCTTAACCCTAGCACCAGGTGAGCTGTATGAAAGGGATTCGCTTTCATGGCATGCTCCATACCACTCTCTGAAGATCCTATGGGGAGAGCATTTCCAGCAGTTAATTGCCATTTCTGTGACTCTGAGGCTGGGGAGAATCAACATGAAGGTCACTTCTTACGTTAGGATTTGTATGCCGATACAAAACATCTGGGACTCAGCACAGCAGGACAAAACACAGCAGCAGCAACAAAATACTCAATCGGAGGGGGAAAGGTTAGGCCTGACATTGAAGGGAACCCAATCAAAGGCATGTTCTAGAGACTAAGAGCTCAGGCATTTATATAAGAGAGAGATATAAATGATTGACCCCCTGAATTTCTAGCTAGAGTTGGTCTTCCTAGACTAGGGGTGAATAATGCCATGGGGGTGGGTTTTTTGCCCCTTTTTACTCCTCCAACAGTAATGTCAAAGACTTCTGACTTCATCCAAGTCCTTCCCAAAATGGCGACCTGAAGTGACATTGCATCACTTCCAGTTGACATTTTGGCAAGGACTCTGAAGAAAATGCTAGCACTCCTGTACAATGTGGAAACACCTCAGTTGTTTTAGGTGACCACTTCCAGTTTCTTGCTGTTGGACCTTCGGAGTAGACCTAAATAACTGGAGGGCTAAAGGCATCTCACTCTTACACTTGGATGTCTTTTTAAATAGTATAAACAAGTGACCACTATTACATTTGTATCCATGAAGGCAATGAATTAGATGAACGATCCCCAAATTGTGCCCTTTAAGAAATTTTGAACTTCAGCTCCCAGAAGCCTCAGCCATGTTGGCCAATAGTCTGGGATTCTGGGAACTGAAGTCCCAAATCCCTTAAAGAGCACAGTTTGGGAACCACCAGATTGGACAATGCGTCTTATATATACTAGTGTCTCCTGGGGACCTAGGTCTCTTAATGTGGAGTTATGCATTAATGTCTCCCTGAGCACTCTCAAGTTGTTCGTTGACTTATGTGAACTTATTAATTTTGTTGGATTTTCTTAGGCAAACAATAGTCAGAGGTGGTTTTGCCAGATCCTTCCTCTGGAATATAGCCTACAACACCTGGCATTCATTGGAGACCTCCTTTCCAAGTACTAAGCAGGGCGAAACCTGCTTAGCTTCCAAGATCAGATAGGAATCTGGTATTTTGGCCCCTTATTAACTTGACATCTTTGTGTTAAGATTGATGGTGGAGTGTGAAAACTTCTACTGATGTGACACCTACGAAAGTGTTTCTTCTGTGAAGATGCCAGCCACAGATGCTGGTGAAACATCAGGAATAAACTCTTCTAGAACATGACCAAAGAGCCTGATAACTCCACAAAAAAAAATACGGATGCCGTCCATGAAAGCCTTCAACTTCATGAAAGAGTTTCTGTTCAGAGCCTTCCCCTGAAAATATATGGCACATGGATGCTTTTGGAACAGGTTTTCATTATTTTTCCTCTTCTTTTGTCGACACGAAGGAACAAAGGGCAATTAAGCTAATCATGAATGCCTAATCTCTTGTGCCCTGGGACCAGAATACTATTCAAACATGGAGGATAATGAGTACTCACAATGGTAGTGGAATGTAATGTATATGTACTTGTCGATATTAATGATCTTAAAAGTGTTCCCACTTCTCCTTGCTGATTTCTGGCATGCTATTTAAGGCCACAGTTATAAGCAAGCTTGCTTAGAAGTCAGGCCTATTAAACTGAGCAAGAGTTTCTTCTGAGTACGGATGGGAGTCTACTTGCAATCCAAGTGAGTCTGGCACATGTTCACAGGTCTGTTTCAACCCATTTCTGCATTAATTCATGAATTTTTAAAACAAGGAGAAAAGTTTGCATAGGAATAAATATTGAAATATGATTTTCAAGTTTTCTCAAAAAAACAAATATACTCCTTGACAATTATTGTTCAAAGTATGTATTTTAAGTTATTTTAAAGTTTGCTGGGATTTTTTCTCCTGAACTTAGTATTGCATCACAAAATTCAGGAAACTGTGAAATCGAAGGGATGGCTGCATCCCAATTATTTAAACACACACTTTGGAGAGGAGTGAACAGTTTAAAACTTTGTTTTTCATAATACACATACACACACACACAGAGAGAGCAAATCAGAAATGAATTTTCTATCAGTTTTTGAAAAACCAATACTTAACCTTAGTAGTCATACCATTCTTTTCTATCAAGATTTAGCTGAGACCTTGTCTGCATGGGCCAAATAAAACGTCCTCCCCTGTCCTCTTGATGCGGAGTCCAGACGATGCATGGCCCAAACACTGGTGCAAATAATCCAGAAGGTATGTGGCCCATTCAGCACCAAACCTGGGGGATACTCCCTTTATAACAATATTAAAAACTCGCCTTTATCTCCAGATTTCCCCTGAAGATCCAGAGCCCTCTGTTACAATGTGGGTGGCTGTTAACAATGTGCCCCAATGGCTGTTAACAATGTACCCCAACTGTGCTGCCCACTGTGGCTGCTGCAATCTTTAGTCACTCACTCTGAGGTCAGAATAAGGTGCCCAGCCATGTCATCAAGGCTGGACATCTAGTTATGACCACAGGGGGAGTGACACATGGTGGTGGCCATGCCAGAAAATGGGTGGGCATTGAGTCAACTTTGGGACCACAATACTCCAGGCTGCCTCTGGAGTATTCTGGTTCATGCAGATATGTCCTGAGTCAGGAACTAGCCTTGAGGAACTTAAATGAAATGCTGCCTTGAAATCCACTGTCCCATCACTATTCTTTATCTGAATCCATATAGTTTTGAGGGCACAAGGAGAAGATACATTACTCAAAGGGGCATTTGTGTGTGTGTGTGTGTGTTTGTGTGTGTGTGTGTGTATTTGCGAAAACAGTCAAGACATTTCCCATTCCTGTTTCAATGTGGAGCATTGCAAAGCCATTGAAAGCGTGTCGTCCCATTTGCTTGCAATGCCCACAGTTTAAAGTTAGGTTGCTGGATGCCACCAGCTGTGCACCTTTTGCTCTCCCACAAAATAAAATAACATGTCAGAGAACTGCTCCTCCTCCTTATAGTAAATCTTCATTTTAAAGCATGAAATATACATGTACATATCTGAATTATCCATGAGAAAGAAGGGGAAAGGAGTGGGGGGGGGGAGACAGAAAAAAGTTTAATAACTGTCCTAGCAAATTTCCATTTTGTAACAACACTGTGAACTTCAGGTGTAAATGGGTTCCTTCCTATAACTCTTTATGGCCACTTATTCACTTTGGGTTTCAACAGTGCAATTTGCAATGCAATTGTAAATCAGCCCGGGAGGAAAGAAAAATACTAACTTAAACTCCCCGCATTGATAGGACTGATACATTTGATAGCATTTCTTTTTTTAAGAAAAAATAAAATAAAAGATTGGTTATGAACAGCTATTTCTTATAATACTGCATTGTGGCTGTCTGCTATCTGTAATTATGATTCCTTTACACTGAAATAATAATAAAAAAGGAACCATATGTAACTGTCACTTACAATTTATTACAATTTGTCCCAAAATTAAGTCAATCAATTTATTTTTAATGGACTCCTTACAAGAATTTCTAAGTACATTCCTTAAGACTTATTGTAGTACACTAACACTTCCTGCTAGTCTGTGATGGATAGTTTCCATTTTGAAATATGGCATTTGTTGTAATATAGTTTAAATTACTTTTCTTCCTGGAGCATGTGTTATTCAGAGTTACCATTATGTGGTCGGAAATTGTACATTATGTTGCTCCTTTATCTCCTTTTATAGCTCAAGTTACAGTTAACATTCATTCAGGTACCAGTATGCGGGGAGAAGGGGGTAAACCTTCCGATTCTGTATTTATATTAAGAACAATCCTATTTGTTAAATTTATTTCAGTGCGTGGATTAATCAGCAAAAGCGAGTGCTGAAAAACAGGCTGAAGAAATGAACTTTGCAATTAAGTGAGTGGAACAGACTTTCTAAATATATGCACTCCCTAAAACATCTACCCATCTGATTTATAGCAGAATATTTGCTGGTAAATTGTCGTAATTCTAGCACATTATATGTAATCATACTAAAACCTCTCTCATAAGAAAACAAATGTATGGCTATTGTTTGTTTCTACATCTTCCGTATCAATAGTGTCTGGTGGTTTCCAAATCAGTGAAGGTGGTGCTTCCAATATAGGTTTGGGGCCAAACTTTAAAGGAGCCATCCAAGGGGCTGAACCTATTTTGAGGATTGGTTTCAGCCCCTTGGAGAGCTCTGTTCAGGTTTGTATGGAAATACAGCGTGGATTCATTGCTCTGCTGACTTGCAAGCTGTCACCGTTCCATATGCCCTCAAGCACTGGTCAATCTGGGCATAATTTTTTATCACTTCCATTTGAATCTTATAAGAACTAGACTGGTTAGAGGATCTTCACCACAGGACCAATTTTTGGGTACTTCAATTTTCTGAACTGGGTTGGATATTTATCAGAGGAAGGGCACTTCTCAGTGGTGGCACCCTAACAATAGAGCTCCCTCCAACTATCCATTCACAAGGCACTGAATTTAATGTCTTGGGTGGGTCTGCAATTTATGCAGAGTGGCCCAGGTTTAATCTCTACAATTTATAGTTATAATGATTAAAAAGCAGGTAGTAGTAGAAATAATAATATAATAATAATAATAATAAATTTTTATGCCGCCTCTCGCCGTAGGATCGAGGCAGCTTAAAGCATCGGGTAAAACACAGTATAAAATATAACATACAATTAAGATACATCCCATTAATTCCCTCCCCCCTTCCCATCCATACTACAATAAAACATCATGAAATAGTCAAAAGAATTAAGGATTAAAAGAATTACAGTGATCAAAAATCAAGCCAGTCGGAGACAAGGGGATGGGCAATTTGGATGTTCTCTGTGATGGTCTGTGTCCATGGAAGACCAGGTGGGTTGTTCAGGGAAGGCCTGTCGGAAGAGATCCGTCTTGACAACCCTTTTAAAGCTGTCAAGGTTGGTAATGTTCTGGGTCTCTTCTGACAAGCCATTCCATAAATTGGGAGTGGCCAATGAGAAGGCCCTCTGGACAACCACGATCAATCTGGTCTTTATTGGTTGAAGCAGGTTCTTCCCAGAGGACCTGAGTGTGTGGGGCAGATTGTACAGAAAGAGGTGATCCCACAAATAGGTTGGGCCCAGGCCACGTAGGGCTTTAAAGGTCATAACCAACACCTTGTACTGTGCCTGGAAACTAATAGGGAGTCAGTGAAGAGATGTTAAGATAGGGGTAATGTGGTTATCTCTAGCTGTCCCGGTGACCACTCTGGCTGCTATATTTTAGACTAGCTGAAGTTGCCGGATTAGGCACAAGGGTAGCTCCGTGTAGAGTGTATTGCAGAAGTCGAGTTGCAAGGTTACCCATGCACGCACTACACTTTCTAGGTCCCTCTGTTCCTGGGATCATGGCCAACCACTGACTGTTAAATCAGACAGCACTGAGCTAGGTAGACCAGAAATCTAAGTTCATGTTTGATAGCACTGGGTATTTCTTCATATGATTTCTGGGAGGCAACCTGAAAGGTGAACCCAAAGTGGTAATCATGGAGAAAATAGCATTTTAACCTCAGAGCAACCTTGTGGGTTTGGTGAGGCTGGCAGATGAGAATGCAAGAAGAAAAGCTGATGGATCAGACCAAAAGGCTCTCTAGTTCAACACAAAGTTCCTACAACGGCCAACCAGTTGACTATGAAAAGTTCATTAGACATGAAAGCAACACCACCATCTCATTCATATCCTTCAGCAACTGAGGCACACTGGATATAATAGCTGACGCAGGAGAAAATACCCATTAAGATGAATATCTCCATTGATGGTCTACCATACCCACCTGCCTTTGTGTCTCTTTAGTTTAGTATTCTTTTCTATTGGCTGTCATATATTTGTTGAAGACAACCAACAAGAAAAACATTATTTTCTGATACTTGTATAGAATTGCACAAACTAACTTTTGTGGGAGCCATTAAAGAGATAGGAGATGTTTATACCAGCCTGCAGCAAATTCTTCTATCTTCTTCCTTATGACAGACAACTATTTGGCAAGTAGCTTTTTTCATTAGCAGCAACTTCTTTTGATATGCAAATGCAAATGTAATTAGATTTGTATTTCTGAAGAGGTGCAGACATATTTCCATTTATGATCAATGAGGCAAGTTCAAGTGTAGCGCTTTTAAATAAATAATCCAAAACAGCAAGGCAGGATCTTTCTTCTGTATATTCAGGTAAAAGGATCCTCCTTACCCTCCCACTCCCATTTAACAGCCTCAGTTCCCATCAACTTGTCTATAACACAAACATTTTTTCTTTTCGTTTCAACTACACATATACAAGCCAGACACTTGGCACACTGAAATTTGTCAACCTTTTTTTTAAAGAGCTATAATGGTACGTTGATTTTCCAAACTTCTTGATCGCTTCTAACACCTACATAACTTTTGTCAGCTAAATGAGCATTTACCAGATTTCAAGCCATTTTGGAATGGATAAAGAAGAAAACAGAGGAGACTTCTCTTTACAAGAGAAAATCAACTTTGGTTATAACATTATGCAGGAATTCAGGATGCAAACAGAAGGATTAAGATCCAACACAAGGAAAGTTCCTCATCTATCCACAGCTTCCAGAATCCCCAGCAATGTTGATTGGGGATTCTGGGAGTTGTAGGACAAAAAGCTAATATTTCCCACCCACAATTTAAGGCGCAATAGAGTCCAAGTCATGCACACCAGAGCTATCCATCTACAAGTGCCTCTAAAGATGTCTGGGGGATTCACACTAGTATCTGTTGCTAGGTTCAAAACACACTTCTTTCATTGACTTGCCTTACCAAGGTTTCTAATTCTGAGGAAGTTTACAAGCGACTTCATCTAAACTGGCAGCACTCTGCTGAACTTTAAGTTCAACACGCAAAGTAAGGAGCTAGGCATGTGGCTTCATAAAATCCATAAAGCAGTTTTACAACACTTTAATTTCCATGGCTCAATGGGATTCTGCGGTTCGTAGTTTGGTGGAGCACCAGAGCTCTCTGATGGAGAAGGCTAAATATCTCACAGAACTACAAATCCCAAAATTCCATAGCATTGAGCCATGGAAGTTAAAGTGACGCCAGACTGTTTTATTTCTGAAGTGTGGCAGCAGCCTAAGTTCATTCTTGCCCATGAGAATAAAACATTTCAAACGCCTTCTCCTCAATGGGTGATATTACAAGAATATTGGGGCATTTTGTCAATTGTTTGTTGCATTTCACAACTCATCCGTGAAAATTCTGCAAAGGGTTTCCTTGCAATTTGTTGCAAATTCTTTTTTGGGGGGGAGAATACCCTCATCCAGCAACCAACAGCTAGATCTCTGAAATGTAGATTTCTGCTTTTTATCCATGGGCGAGATCATTCTGTCTACAAAACTATCCTCACATTCTATCTGAGTCCAATATTAGGAGTGATAACCATTAATATACCAGAGGCGGTAGACATCTAGTCGACAGAAGATGTAAAAGACAGAGAACAGAGGATATTCTTGATGTGTGTGGATACTAGCAGCTTAAAATGGGCACATAAAGACCAGCTTAAATAAAAACAGTATATTTTTTATGGAAACCATATACCTGATTATCTAAGGATAGAGCCTCCTAAGACTAAGGCAAGTACTAGCGGAAAGAGAAGTGTGCAAAGAAGTGAAGTCACGCCTGAGAATATCAATCTATTGGCCAACAAACAAGACAAGGCAAAGAAGGAGTCTAGGAAATCATAAGCATCCATCATAAGTATGAAATCATAAGTATCTGTCGCCCCCTGTAGGCAAACATTTGAAGAGCAGTTCTTGCCTTTGAGCAGAACGTCTACTTTAATATCCTCTTGGAAACCTTCCCAAATGCCTTCTGGAAAACAGGATGATGGAATAGATGGATCTGAGGTTTGCTTCAGTTAAGGCTTTTGTAATGCAATCATTCTTTATGGATCTGAATTATTTCTGAGTTGTATTTTCTATATAATATCTTTCAACATGTTGACAATCTTAGCTTAAATAATGAATTAGAAATTGACCCTCTAGGTCTAAAATAGGTCCAAAATCACCTTTAAAAAATGTTCTGGCACATTTAAATCACAACTCTCTTTGATGCACTTATTATTTAGCCAGGACTGCTTGGCAATAAGTAGCATGTATTAGCTGCGGAAATCTTATTCAGGCACTCAGCATAAGAATAACTTTGAAACACATTAACAGCACTTACTCTTTAAGGGCAGCTAAGATTGTGCTTTAAATTATTCACTTTGGAATACATCTTTACTATATATATATATATATATATATATATATATATATATATATATTGCGCAAACCTTCAACATCGAAACATAGGTCCATTTAGGACCTACTTCAACTGTTTAAAAATGGAAGGGGGGGGGAATCAAGCACAATAAATGTTTTAAACTTTACTGATGAGCCTGTCTTTGTAGGATTTCTCTCTGCAAGCGATGAAGAAGCTAAGTGTATTTTTCAACTTGTTTTTCACCAAATGGATTTTTTACCCCTTTCAAGAAACCTTTTTTCAAGTTGAGGTCATCTAATGATTCCAAATGTAGGCGAGGGAAAAAATGTATGTTTGGAGAAGGGAAAAAACCCACAACGTCAATATTATACACTCTTGATGAAGACCTACACACAGCTTCACAAAATGAACCCTGTACTCCATCGTTCTCCAAAGGTGATTCCATGCTTTCTACCTAATGGGAGCAGTCTATTGACTAAGGAAGGCTTGAGGGCAAGTAGCAATGGATGTTGCTAAAGTACAATCTTGTTTAGGTTAGAGAAAAAGCAAAGACTGGAAAGGTTAACTTTTCAGACAACTACTCTCAAAATATACCAGTCAAGATGGACAGAAAAGTAATGGTTCTGCTCCAAAGTAAACATAGAGGGAAAAAATGCTCTCACAATTTCTCTTCCTCGGAAAGAAAGGACAATATCAAATGAAAGGACAATATCACACTGCACTTTTTTGTTCCATTATTCCACTTTAACTCCTATGGCTGCCTCCCAGGGAATCCTGGGATTTGCAGTTTAGGCCTCACTAAACTACAAATCCCTGGATTCCACAGGAGATAGCCATTGCAGTTCAAGTGGAATAATAGTGTTATAACAGTGTAGTGTGATATATAGACCAAAGAGTGTCTCAGTGCAACAAGACACCCTATCACTAAAATGGTAGACTACATGGGATTTGGCGCACTTTGTGCAAAAGGTTCAGTAGTGCATGACAACAACAACATTGCATTTGCACACACCAATAATGAACATTTTGTGCGGGGAAACAATGCTTTTTTGGGGGGTGCAATTTTATATATACTTGTAGACTCCCTCCCCAATATATTTTTGCACAAATGACACTTTTTAAAAGTCTTGCAATCTCTCTCTTTCTCTTCCCTCCCACCAAATATGCATAAGCATATTTGTGCAATGTTTATGCAATTATATCTCTGTCTGTCTCTATGCATTTATATATACACCCACATTATACTGTACTCCATTACATTATATTAATTTAGAAAACAAAATTCATCATAATCCCATCCAGGAGGGATGCTACTTTTCAAAAAAGGATTCTTGCATGTGAGAATGAAAAACAGGTTTCTAGACAATGTGAACACTTGTTGGAAAGAACAGCAGACCAGCCCCAGTTTTGCACCTTGTTCCTTATGTACCAATGTCCTGAAGTGTGGCAAAAGAGTTATTCTGTGGGGGAAAACACATATCCAAAAGTCTGCTTACTCAACAGCAAATGGGTTTTCTGCACTGAAAAACTTGTTTTGTGTGCAAAAAACCCCTCCATATTTTTATCTGTAAAACAATCCCTTTGTAATTGTGTGGCATTCAGAGCGTATTCCGGGTGAATATTTCATTTCCCCCGGAGTAAGGAGACAACCACTGTTTTCTCTGCCCTTGTATGCAAAGACGAAATAGCCAGGGATTTCCATACCTTCCAAAGGTGCAGGTAAACATTTCCCAACATTTGGCCTGTTCTAAACCACAATTGCTCCAGATATCGCAACAGAAGAGTTGCACTGCTGCCTTTAGAGACCGAGCTCTAAACATTGCTTTTTTCTTTCTTTTTTTGCAAAAGGGAGGGGAAAAAATCATTAAATAAAATAAGCCGCATCTTTGAAATGTCTTCATATTCTCCTAAAGTGCTTGATTAGAGGCATCATTATCTGTTCCCTGGTTTCATGCTTAAAGTTTCAAAATACTTAAGTGACAATCTAGCTTTAAATTATCTAATTAGGGGTATTATCTGCTTTACTCCAACGGATTCTTCCTTCCCTGGTGCCGAGGCAGACTTCCCGACGGTCCTGTCAGAGATACTTAGAGGCTCCTGGCTTCGATCTCTGCCTCACCTGTCAGAGTCATAAACGGTCTCTCCCCATCCGCCTCCCCTCCCGCCCTGCCCTACTATTTTAATATTCAGGATTCGTTCGGTACATATTTGTAAGAGAGGATGTCAGTGACATCTAATTAACAGAGACAGAGCTTGCTTTTTACAACAGGTTTTTTTTTGGGGGGGTCGGGTTGGGGAGAAGTCATAAACTGAAAAATACAGCTGTAGAGATCACTCTTTCAGCCGGGTGTTTAAAGTGCTGCTCAGAAAAAGGAGAGGGGGGGGGAATTGTGATTAACAAAAAGGAGATTGTAACATAACTGAAATTACAAAAATGAGCGACGCTAAGCCAGAAAAACGTAGTAGCAGAGGTTGGCGGCTCCGACAACAGTGGCAATTCTCTTCCAAGTTTTAGTTTGGACTCTGGAGGAAGGTGCTGAACTCTTCTTTCAGTATAGAGTCAGCACCTTGCCTGGTTCAGACTCAGGCTGCACCTGCACTGCAGAAATAATCCAGTTTGGCACCACTTTAACTGTCATGGATCAATGCTATGGAATTGTGAGAACTATAGTATTGTGAGACATCTAGCCTTCTCTGTCAGAGAGCTCTTGTGCTACAATAAACTACAGTTCCCAGAACTCCATAGCACTGAGCCATGGCTGATAATGTGGTGTGAATCTGGATTATTTCTGCAGTGTGGTTGCAGCCAAGTTTGAAATCTAAAGGAGCCATCCCTGGTGCTGAACTCTTCTTCCAATATAGGTTCAGAACTTTGCATAGCTCCTTATGCTGCATCTACAATGCGGAAATAATCCAGTCTGATGCCACTTTAACTACCATGGCTCAGTGCTATGGAATTTTGGGACTTGTAGTTTTATGAAGAGCAGCTTAGGGAGAAGCCTGGAGAAGAGAAGGTTAAGGGGATGGCATGAAGCAAAATTCAAGCTATCTGAGAGACCATATCTCTTCATATGCATATTTTCTAACTGTCATGGTTTGGCAGGAACAGTCCTTTGTTGTCCCACTTTCGCAGCTGCTTTTAAAAGGTCTCTCTCTTCTTCCTCTATTCCCCCCTTGGTCCTCTGCTTATTACCAGTTGCTGAAAACTGGGTTCAAAGTACAAAAGTAGGTTACATTCAAGTCAGCAAAAGGGAAAGCAGAGCATGGGATGAAATCTTGCCCTTCCCAGTTGGCTTAGGCAAAAGCAAACCGCTGCAGTATCTCCTAACTTGCATGTTCTTCTTCATTAATAAAAGTTTGGCATCTTGACCAGAATCAGATGTTGCTTGGCCACACATGTCCTGTGAAATATTGGGCAGCATTCAGATGAGAGTGCCTGAAGCTTAAGGTCCTCAGGGGAAGCTTTTCTCCCAGTTCCACCACTTTCAAAGGCACACCGGAGACAGGACTTGACATAGAGCCTTTTTTGGTGGCTGTCCATAGGCTCAGCCATATAAACCTACCAGGTGACCTTGGGAAAGTCACACTCTCTCAGCCTCAGAGGATGGCAATAGCAAATCCCCTCTGATGAAACGTGCCAAGAAAACCCCATGGTGGTTCACCTTCGGGTCACCGTAAGTCGGAAACGACTCGAAGGCACACAACAGCAGCAACATATACATTCTAAGAGGCTTTCGAGATGTGGATGTTTTCCAAGAAACCCCTTTTAACAGAATGCTGTACTATTTTTAACTCTGCTATTTTAATCTGTCCCCCCCCCCCCGTTTTCCGTGCTCTAAATTGCTTTTAATGGTGTTGATTATTTACTTCCATTTTAATGCCGGCTTCTTGTATCACTTTAACAAAATTATACTTGCTTTCATTTGTAAGCTGACACAAGTACTTGTTTTTTTGGGGAAGGTGGAATATAAATAATGAAGATGAATATTTGTCCTCCGTTTATTTGCCCTCCGTTTCTCAGCACACGTGGCGAGCTGTTTATGTTTTAAATGTATATATTTAGAAAAACACCCAAGGGCCTTTCTATCGTCATTCCCCGTCTTTTCTAATTTCTCAACACTTGTGTTCATAACTCTCTTTTGTCGGATGTGAAGTTGATAACAGAAGAGCTTTTGAGAGGGGTAGGACACAGGACAGATTATATCACAGGACAATGATCAAGTGTTCTTTTCTCCCGGAGTTTTGAGAGTCTTGCCTCTTCAGGGGATCCCAGGAGAGGAAATGAATGAAGGTCGCTTGCTGTTTTTGTTAGAGAAACAAAGAACCGCTGAGTCCATTCATTCATTCAAATCACACAGAGAGAGACACGCTTGCAGTTGATCATTTCACATAGAAGGAAGAGGGCAGCCTCCCCATCCCTCGGCTGCTACGGCCGTTCTTGTCAATCATGTCTTCAATATGCAAGAAGACACCTTTGCTCTTTGCTTCGAGGTTTCAAGGGTACCTAAAAATTCATCCCTGGTAGGAGAAAATTAATTGCAAGAGGTTGCCATGGCTACTCTTGCTTGTCAAGAAATATGGGGACTGTGTGTGTCCATTCGGGTAGTCGGTTTTTAAAAACGTGTTACTGAAAATTGGGTGAAACATGGAGCTACTTTGTTAGCCTTGTCACTAAAAGCCCAAGATGAGCCAAGCAACGTGGCAACATCCGCCATGTATATTCCTTTTTCGTTTGTCAGTCAAAGACCTAGTACTCCTTGAGGTGGTGAACGTCTACGTTGGAGCTGTAGTTGTACTACTGGCAACAGTCACATCGATTTCTGTGGGCTTTCTCTGAGCATGACCAGGGGTGGAGCCACATGGCAAAAATGAAGCTCTTTGACACCACTTCAACTTTCGTGACTCTGCCCTGTGGAATCCTGGGATTTGTAGTTTGGGGAGGCAGCAGATCTCTCTGACAGACCAGGCTGAACACCTCAACAAATGATAAAACCAGGATTCCACAGGATATACTCAAGACAGTTAAAGCAGTGTCAAACTGCTTTATTTCTGCAGTGTAGAAACCAGGTAAGCCACAATCCATCCTTCCTTGGGCCAGAATCCTTATGATGTTATACATCTACATAAGTTCCCTTACACATGTGGTTGTCCTTTTGTTGATTATTGAGCAACAGATATATCCCAGCCCATGGTTCCATAAGCAGAATTTCACATGGGACTAAATCCTACTTTTAGTGTGCATGAGAGACAAACCCTTGAAGCAATTGGATTCATTTATTTGTTGACTCAGGATCTTAGCTCATTAGTGTCTCTTTGTGTGATGGCTCTCTCTAAGCAACAACAAAAAACAACAACAGTAGATCTCAGAAGCATGAAGCTTATCAATATCTACAACAAAGGAGTTGAACTAGGACATGTCTTCCTGTATGCTTTATAGTTACCTCCGGTTGCTAGTTTTGAGAAGAGAAGGTTATTCCCATAACACCTTGTCTAGGAGGACATCTATGGAGCCATAGTAGTGTGGTGGTTTACATGATTGACTAGGACCTTGGGAGACCAGGGTTTGAATCATGGCTCAGCCATGGAAATCCACTGAGTGACCTTGGCCAAATATCAAATCCCCCCAGAATAAATCTTGCCTAGAAAACCCTATGATAGATTCTCCTTAGGGCCATCATAAGTTGGAAACAACTCAAAGGCACACAACAATAACAATGAAGACATCTGAAGAGCAGTGCTGCAATGAGAGACTTGAAGATGAATCTAATCATGTGCAGAAATTCATTTCAGAAAGATCTTATTTTAAAAACAACAAAAATGGAGCTGTTGATGAATATCTCAAGAAGATGAGGAATGGAATACAGAGCTTTATCTACCATATAATGGAAGTAGATAGTATTGCCTTGAAAACAAGGTGTCTCTGTTCTCCAAAACACTGCACTGTACTAATTGCACATTAGGTAAAGGCCATGATTTCATCTCAGATACAGAATGGAGGCTCTAATGCACCATTTTAATTTCAAGGATCCACTGCAGAGCTCTCCTAAGACTGACTGCTCTTGGATTTCTGCCTCAAATGGTTTTTTTAAAAGTCTTATTATTTTATACCGCAAGGAGCATTCTTGGCAAAATGTCATCCCAAGTGTCACCTTGTTATTGTTATAGCTCTGAGGGTCCCCTGGGAAGGGGGGGAAGAAAAGTGCTTTGGAGGGAAGACACAGACTCTTCCAGGAAGAAGACAATGCACTAATGAAACGTGTGGAAATCCTTTCTCATAATTTTATTTCAGGGTCAGTTTTGAAATTCTTTAATGCCCGATTCTCTCCCAATATTAGTAACCATACAATGGAAGATGGGGATTTGTGAAGTCAAAACATGACCTTCCATTGCTGATGCCAGGCATGGTCTGTTCTTCCACTCTAGCAATGGGGCAACAGAGGATCAGTAATGTCCAGAGGCGGGTGACCAAAAAGTTGAAAGGTCTGGAAACCACCTAGCCCTATGAGGAGTGGTTTAGGGAGCTGGACTTGTTTAGCCTGAAGAAGAGAAGATTAAGAGGTGATACGCTCACCCTGTTTAAATATTTGAAGGGATGTGTCATATTGAGGATGGAGCGTGCTTGTTTTTTGCTGCTCCAGAAAATGCAGCACGGAGTAATGGATGCAAACTATAGGAAAAGAGATTCCACCTAAACATTAGGAAGAACCTCCTGACAGTAAGAGCTGTTCAACAGTGGAACATGCAGCCTCAGAGGTTGGTGGATTCTTCTTCTTTGGATGTTTTTAAACAGAGGCTAGATAACCATCTGTTGGGAGAGCTTGGATTGTGCCTTTCAGTATGGCAGAGGGTTGGACTGGATGGTCCTTGTGGTCACTTACAACTCTATGATTCTATGATTCTAAGGACCTTGAATATTTCATTTGCATGCCAAGATAAACAATTATAGCATTGTTCTCCCTGTTACAGGAGGACATGAATATTTCCCACATTCAAATATCCTAAAGTATTGCCGCAGATTTCATCTCTGCAGAAAAACAATCCTCTCCCCCATAAACCTGTTGCATACCACGTTTCCCTGCAAAGCCTTATTCTGATGTACCAATATGTCCCCTTTTGCATTTCCTTTGAGCTTCACTAACTTTCCATCCCTGGATCTAGTGACCTGAGGAATGGTAATGGGAGATTATAGTCATATAGGCTGAACCACCCAAGAAAACGTCTTTACAACCCACCGGTGGGTGGTAACTTCCATGCCAATGCGGTGGACAATCCCATTCTGACCTTTCAATTTTGAATTTTAAAGGAGCTATCCTGAACCCAATGCCCCATATAGACTCTGCAGTTTGGATAACTCTTTGACAGACAAAAACCTGGACTGAACCCACGTTGGTGCTATTGATAGCTCCTGGCCTGTATAAAAAGCATTTGGTCCTTGCCCATTTCTAGTGACAAATACATTCAAGTCATCTCCCCTCTACTCTCTAACTTTGTAATTCTATCCCAGTCAAATCATTCTGTTCCATTATCTTTTTAGGTAAAGTGTTTTGAGATATGTCACTTACAAAAGATAGCATTGCAAACATAGATCCATTCTTTTGGCTTCTTTCACCGAGATAAAGAACATTTTGACTGAAACAGCAAGGGAGGCTGGGCTACGAATGTTGAATCGTATTCTCCGATAACTAATAATAAATTGTTCCCTTTTGAACTTCCAGTTGAAAGGAAGTATTCCTTTTCTTGGGATATTTTTTTATGCCATTTTAAATTGTTCAGAATTGCCCCAGCAGGGGAAATAGGTTGAATGAGCCTCACTTTCCCTTCACTAATATTGTCCTAGCTATGGACTAAGCCAGTTGTATAGCACAGTAGGACACATCAGGAGAAAAATATACCACCATTGTTTTCAAGCGCAGCTTATAAAGTTAGACACACACACATGGGAAAAACAAGACTGAGAAATAGTTATTTGGAGTACTCTAACATGCAATGCAGCCTTGAACCTCCTAGTGCACACTGTGAGAGAAGTCCTGACCTTCCTGGGTCTGGAAGCAAAGGAGGCCAGCAAATAAACGTCTGGCATGGCACTGTGTGCCAGGTCTAAGGTAAAGGAGAAGAGCTGGAGAGTTTTATAAGCCTGCTCTGCTCTGCTCTGTTCTGCTCACCTTCTCCTTCCCTCTTTGTTACTTGGCTGACCCAAGTACCTCTGGTTCAGGGTAGGTTTTGGCTGGTTGCCTTGGGCCAGGAATGAATTTTCTTTTCCTCCCCTTCTTTACACTGAAGGTGTGAGACATATCTCATGAGGTTCTTCTCTAGGAAGTGAGGTTCTTATGTAGGAGGTCACTTGGCAAGTGAGGGAGAGGAGAGAAAAAGTAATAAGGATGGAGAGCACCACAAGAGACCCAGAGGAGGTCTCTGGAATTGCTCTTTCTGCTCATGGGACCCAAGGGTAAGGAAGGAGATCACCATTGAGGTCTACCTGGAGGATGGCCTTGCTAGGAGTTGCAGGACCTGGGGAAAGGGGTCTTTTAAGGGGGCCTTCCAATAAGAAGGCAAACAGGAGAAGGTGATAAACAAGCCAGCTTGGGCTCCTCCTTGGGTCCAGGTGTCTCACCCAAGGATCACAGAAGAGGTTGGGAAGGAACCTCCTACCTCAGCAGAATCTTACACTCTCTCCATTGCAGTTCACATTTAAAAGGTTTAAAGTTAAACAGTTAATAAAAGTGCCCTTATCTAATGCAAAGCCTGGTGTCTGGCCTCTCTGTTTCCAGAGAAGGTCAGCAATACAGCGTATTGCCTTTTGAGTTCAGGAATGTCCACTGGTTCAGAAGAGAAAATAAATTATTATGCACTTTTTTAAAAAAAAATCAAATTTGGAATCTGCAAAATCATTATTGCAATAATTCAGAAGAAAGCACATGTAACGGGTTCCTCCCCCCTTTTTTATTTTCTGTTTCCAAATTATACATACATACATAAATAGATGTGCACAACTCAAAGTGAGCATCTTTGAATAATGGACACACAAATATACCCTGACCAATGAAAGAAACATGTATCTTGAGAGAGAGAGAGAGACAATTAAAAGTTGCATATACTAAGAAGTATATGTGGATGATTTGAGGGCAATAAAGACACACATACACATAATAGGAAGAGAACCAGCATTGAGTCTTGGACTAGGAGTCCAGGAGACTAAGGTTCATGAAGATTCCTGGACTGGCAAGGATCTTCACAGTTCAGGACTTATTCTGTAGTTGGGACTAGCAATATGATTTAGGACACTGTTTTCTGCAGAAAAGTGTTGTTTTTGTGCAAATACATTTTTGCAAAGAAGGCACCAAATACCACCACAGTTATTTAAAACATGTGCAAATTATTTTCATTTTGGCCAGCAGGAAGATAACTTTTGCCATTGTTGTGTTTCGGAACAAAGTAAGAGATGGTTTGCACCTCTTTCCCTGGTTAACAGAAACATTCAGAAACTGTAGCTGGAATCACAGATTCCCGTTCTGATGCAATGACTCTAAGGAGAAATTAATAGAAGAAGAGGAAGAACTCAATAGGTGATAGTGTACTGGAGCCAGCCCTAAGAACCCCCATTGATCCGTGGAAAGTTTATAGGAGTAACTCTCATTAGCGCTAATTGAATTTACACGCTAGCTCCCATTAACATTAACAACAGTCAGCGACAAGAGAGCAAACCCCATGAAATAAAGAGTGGGTCAAATTTAAAGAGAGAGAGAGAGAGAATGAGCAATCGAACGAACGAATGAACATAGGGAAGAAGCATGATTTAACACACTAAATCAATTTCAATATTAGAGAATCTTGGACTGAGAAACAAATAGGAGGCAAATCCTAAGGGCTGTCTGCACTGCGTAAATAATCCAGTTTGATGCTGCTTTAAGTGATATGGCTCGATGCTATGGAATTCTGGAAATGGTAGTTTTGTGAGACATTTAGCCTTCTCAGTCAGAGAGCTCTGGTACTACAATAAACTACAATTCCCAGAATTCCATAGCATTGAGAAACAGCAGTGAAAGTGGAGTCAAACTGGATTATTTATGCAGTACAGATGCAGTTCCAGAGGGTCGATAGTCTTTATCAATGCCATACCCCCGGACTCTTCCCAGAGAAGCTTTGGACAAGGTTTGGGACATGTGTGTCTGAGACAATGTGAATCTCTGTGACACATAATTTGGTAATGAGCTACCAAAGAACATGCCTGCAAAAGAAATTGATTAATATCAAAAAAATATTAAATATTAAAAATCTGTTCCAACTTAGAAAAACAATCAATCAAATTCCCTTTATTCTAAATACAAATGCAACAGCCTTAATGCCTGATTGGGTTGACTAACAGGATTATATTTGTGGATTTCACATCATTTCTCGCCCAGCAGTGACTACAGTCAGACGGATACAATTGTTGTTTTACCAGCTCCATAGTTTTATATATATATATATATATATATGCGCGCATCAGCCTTGGATGGGTATAGAATTCCTATGTTGTGCCAGCAAGACACAGTAGGTGCTCCAAAACGTAATCCAATTTCATCCCCTTCAGTGGGGATACGTTATCTTTATTGCTGTTACTTTTAAAACAAACTTCAGCATAACTTTCCCCCAAGAGTTAAGCTTCCCTGTCAGATTTTTCTTAACATGCAACTCTAAACACCCTGCTTTTAATTCCCTCTCTTTCAAAATGACATTTAAACCCTTTTGGTAAAAAGAGAGAGCCCATCAGCATTAAGGACATTTCTCTCTGCTGGATTCCAGTTTTCTCTCTCCCCCCAGCCATCTTCCAATATTATGTTGAAGTGACAAGAAAATAGGCCCCATCTAATGCAGGTTCATCAAATATAGTGCAACCTTCTTCCAAAGATATTCATTTATTTCAGGAAACCAAGATGCATATATGCATGGTGGGCCCAACCAAGTGGGGAAAGAAAGAGGCAAGAAACCAATGATGGAAGATAAACCTGGAACACAGTTTATGAAAATTCATTGTAATTCCCATCCTGCAGAAGGCCATCTCACCCTGACCCATGACAGGCCAAACCTTGTGGACCCCATCACACTCTGTTTCTTCTAAGAGCTTTATCACACTAGGGGAGATCCCATGGGAAAACGGGAGTTAAACGCAATTTAAAGTACATTCGAATTTAAACCAAACTTGCAAATTTGGTTACTTTATCACACTGGGGGACTGTCAAGTGAAATAATGCGAAGTTAATCCGAATGCAAAGCAGAGAAAAATGGCAGCTGTTTTACTTTCGGGTTGTTCCGAAAGTAAAAAGCTGCCAGTTTTCTCCGCTTATTTCACATTAACTGTGACATTGTGTGATAAACGTTGGGCATTTCTGCGTTTTCTTTGGTTTAAATCTAGTTTAACTCCCGTTTACCTGCAGAGTCTTGCTAGGGTGATAAAGTCATCAGTCTGCCTTGCCTTGCAGAAACATGTCCTCCAATGTTGCAGATTTGGCTGGAACATTCCTGACTAACCCTTTGTCATCCCGCGTTTTCAGCTGCTTTTCAAATCTGGTAAATCCTCGTATTTTTCACCCTTGGTCCTCAGCTTACTTCAGTTGCTGCAAATTGAGTTCAATGGGCAAAAGTAGCTTGTGTGTTGTGCGTCTTCAGGTCATTTCTGACTTATGGCAACCCTAGGCCAAATCTATCCTGAGGTTTTCTTGGCAAGATTTGTTCAGAGGGGGTTTGGCATTGCCATCCTCTGAAGCTGAGAGAATGTGACTTGCCCAAGGTCACCCAGCAGGTTTCATGACCAAGTGGGGAATTGATCCCTGGTCCCCAGAGTCCAACACTCAGACCACTATGCCACATTAGCAGGAGGAAGAGGCAGATTCTTGCCCTTGACAGTAAGGTTCTGGCAAAAGCAAACTGCTGCAGCCTTTCCTAGCTTGTGTGTTCTTCCTCCTTAATAATGTTTGTCATCTTGACCAATACTCTGATGTTACTTGGCCACACATGTCCTGATTTTCATGTCTGAAACGTTTGACAGTACACAAGGAGTACATGCAGGGCCAGTGTGAGGCAGTTTGAGTGCTGGGCTGTCTTTCTAGAGACCAGGGTTTGATTCCCCGCTCAGCCATGAAACCCACTGGGTGCACTTCAGCAAGGTGCATGCTCTCAGCCTCAGGGGAATGCAATGAGAAACATCTTCTGAATCAAACTTGGGAGCTTATAGTATGCACAAATACACCGGTTTGCCTCTTCCATATTCAGTTCAGGATCCAGCATGCCCACGGATGTTATCAGACCTAAATCACTGCCGATCTAACTGTGATGCCACTGCCCAGATGTAACCTGGGCCAAAGCCTCGCTCAACCAGCACTTTTTCAAAGTCGGAGAGTTTCCAACTTCAAAAAATGGCCGGCTTGAGTAAGGCTTCGACCCGGGATGCATCCGGGTGGTGGCATCGCAGCTGGATCGGTGGCGATTTAGTTCTGGGGATATCTCGGATCATGAATTGAATGAGGAAGAGGTATACTGGCATATTTGTGCATGCGATAAGCTTCCTATATACTCCCACTTGGCTCTCCTCTTGTATTGGTTGTATAATGATGCAAATGTCATGGTGCACAAAATTTTCCCCATTCCACAATGCCCACAAAGGCAGCCCTACCATCTTCAGCAGCTCATAGAGGGGGGACATGGAGCTGTGGCTTGAGTTCTTTGAAAACGATCATAACTGTAGTTCAATATGCATAAAGAATTGGAGTTTCCTTGGGGCGGGGGGGGGGGGGAACTAAGCCATGCTAGCCTATTTCATCAAAACCAACAAAAGAATCTTGCAGTTCTTAAAGACTAACCAGTATGGTGTGGCATAGGCTTTTATGGCTTGGGATGTGAATCTTCCTAAATGCCATTCTCCTAGGCAAAAGCAAATGATTCTGCCATTTATCTCCCCTTTGCATTATTTCCATCCCTAGCATGAAGTTAGGTTTGTAGAGAATTCAACAGTTTATTCAAGTGCCAGGCAAATGCCTTTAGATGGGCTAATCACAAGACAGACATGTAGTGAATTGCACATGTTGTTGTACCATGCGCTTAGTGATCAGCAGGCAATAGCATTTTGTCAGAAACAAACACAGTTTGTTGAACCTGGTGGCATTTAAAAATATATATATTTTAAAAACCCCATCTGATTCTGCTTGTTATCCGAACCCAGTCTGACAGGCAGCTATTGCTCCTGGGTCAGACTAAAAGTAACAGGAGATTTGCACCAGCGCTCTTGTGTTTCTGTTCATTGAAGTGTAGTTTGGACTGTGCAGGAGGGAAAGAAATCCTGATGGATTACGGTCCAGATCTCTTCTTGTCCTTTGTTTGTACACACTGGGTGCAGATCTTCACTTATCTCAACACCCCACAAGAAAACAAAATCTTTCCAAAGTTATCTCCCTGCTGGGCAAGATTAGGAAAGCTTTGGCACATTTCTTTTTATCCCCCCTCCTGCATTTCGGGACCTTATGTGGTGTTTAAAGGAATCCTTTAAAGCAATGTTTTGGCTTGGTTTTTGCAAAAACCAAGCTATTTTATTCCAAATGCACTGTACATCCAGGCATCTCAGGCCTCCCAACACAACCTGGAGACACAATGCCAAAAAATGGACTGGGACCCAAAAATGGAGAATTGCGACTTCAGAAGCACCTAAGGTGTGCAAGGGTGCATCTACACTGTAGAAATGATGCAGCTTGAAACCACTTTAACTGCCATGGCTCCATCCTACAGAATTATAGGATTTGTAGTTGTGTGAGGTGCCAGTAGTCTTTGGCAGAGAAGGCAAAAGACTTTGTGAAACTACAGATCCCAGGATTCCATAGACTGGTGCTATAGTGCCTAAAGTGGGGGTGAAACTGCATTATTTCTACAGTGCAGATACACCCTAGATCTCAATTTTAAAGCTATTTCTGGGTTCCCAGTTCTAGCTGGGAAGTCTGAAATAGCCTTTCCCCAAAAGATCACTTGTGGGAGATGAATATGAGGAAGTATGTCCAACTGTATTCTCCAAAAGATATAAAAACAGTTTTCTGTGGCCCTAGATAAGTTGTTATTATCCTTGCTTATATCCAACCTTTCTCCAAAACTTGTAGCTTTGGAGGGGTGTGTGTAGAAATGTCAGCATCACCCCCAATAAGAATTCTGCCTCCCACCATAACATACTCCTTCGGTCCCCATATTTCTAGCATTGCAGTCCTTTAACATTTTTGAAATCGAATGAAGGCATCCAAAGTAAAGGGACGAAGTATATTGCCAAGGGAATGTGACCATAGCAGATTTACGAACTCTGGGTGTGAACATGTTTTTGCACTCTCTGCAATGCTAGAAATCGTGGGACCATTTTTTATTGTGCTCCTCCCCATAGCTATACTCCTGATTAAAGTAAGCGCAATATAATTAAAAAATGCAAAAGACCAGCATCAAAATCCAAAAGGTCAGCCCCAATTCATTAAGAATATAAAAAGAACTGAATTATGCAATTAAAAATAACCACAAACAGTTAATAGTGGTGCAGTGAATACAGGCAAACCCAACTTTGTGAAGCCTGCTTTGATTTGAGGCCTGAGAACAGACACACAGCAGCATCTGCTCTCAGGTTGACTCTACCTATGGCACTTCTGTACACAAATGACTGGTTTTTCTTTTGCTAGAGGGCACAATAAAAATAAGAGACGAAGGACCGTGGAAGCCAGAGATGAACTGTGGAAAGGGGCAAAGAGGTTCGCCAAGGTGATTGCTGCCTCCTGTCCTGTTTCTGAAACCTGGCGCAGCTGTTATCTCGAGGGCAGTAACAATAAAACCACCCTCCCTTGTTATAGCGATAAGGAATGGAGAGTGTTACACCTGCTTGCTCTTCCCACAAGCCATCGCTCGAGCAACAAAGTCAATTACACCGGCAGACTTACAATTACTGTATTGCCTTGTCTACTGAAACACACAAAAGATACGGAGGCCTTGTAACCAGAGGTGATTTTCCACTGGAGAGAGGATTTAATAATACTTTTTTATAACTCAAGGAAAGTAAATGTCGACTGCATCCGCACTGCAGAAACAACACAGTTTGGCATCGCTTTAACTGTCTGGATTCTGGGAACTGTCATTTTGTGAGACAATGTTCTCTGTCAGCGACCTCTGGTGCCACAACAAACTACAATTCCCAGACTTCCATTGCACTGAGCCATGGCAGTTAAAGTGGGGGTCAAACTGGATTATTTCATCAGTGCAGATGCAGCCTTAAAGGCAATACTTGTTGAATTACTAAGAGGGACTGCAGAGCTGAATCTGTCTCTTCTGGACTCCAGCAGTTTGACTTTGCTCTTATTTTGGAGTACAAGGAAAGAAAATATTCCCATCTATACCAAGATGGGATTCTAATGGCAAGAAAAAGAAAATAGTCAATATTTAAATGCTTTCAGGGAATAGCCCTTGGGATTAATAGACTTTTTAAAATGGTTTTGTGAAAACTCCCTAGGGAAATTTTGCTTATGTTATCAGAACACTTTTCAATTTGCCTTAGTATTTCAGAGATGTTGCACCTAAAGAAACATCTATTTTTTTTTTCTTCCAAGGGAAATTTTAATGCCAACACAAGAATTACTCAGCATCCATTATCTCCAACCATTATCTCTTGGGTTGTTACCAAAAACTGAACTGAAGTGGTCATTGAAGAAAACCTAGTATCTGAGCTGGAAGCTAGAAGAAAACTGCAGAATGTTCGGGTTCGAGAGAAATAAAATATTCCAGCTAGGTTTGCTAATAATTAGCACCGTTTCATATTAAAAACGATTAAGAAAAAAAAAGATGAAAGAAATGCCTCAATATGGACCAAAAAAATTCCCCCAAAGACCCTTCTCAAAGCATCTTATTAAAGTAACAGTTTCTTGTTCGTCAAAATATTTGCAATGTTTTTATGATAACTGTAAAATTGACAGTTATTGCATTCCTTCCAACTGTCCTGATTTGGGAAGGACAATCCTGGTTAATCCTCTCAGTTTTGCAGCTGCTTTTAAAATGTCCCACTCATATCGGTGACCTCCTTAATAGAGTCCATCCATCTGGCATGTGGCCTTCCTCTCCTCCTCCTTCCCTCCACCTTTCCCAGCATTATTGTCTTTTCCAGTGAGTCCTTCCTTCTCATGATGTGTGCGAAGTACGACAGCCTCAGTTTGGTCATCTTGGCTTCCAGGGAGGTTTCCATCTTGATCTGCTCTAGAACCCATTTGTTTATTGTTTTGCCTGTCAGCACTCCTCTCCAGCCCCACATCTCAAATGAATTGATTTTCTTCCTGTCTTCTTTCTTAACTGTCCAGCTCTCACATCCATCCATGGTAATAGGGAATACAATGGCTTGTACGATTCTAACTTTTGTGCTCAATTGTATATATAGTTTTTGTGGGTTTTTCGGTTGTGTATCTTTGTATATCTTTGCATTTTAGAATCTTTTCTAGTTCTTTCATAGCCACTTTCCCCATTCTTAATCTTCTTCTGATTTCCTGAATGCAGTCCCCATTTCTATCAGTGTTTGATCCCAGGCATGGGAATTCTTTTACAATTTCTATTTCTTCATTGTCTAGGTCGAGCTTGGCTTGTGCGAATTAGTTTTGTTATTTCTTGACAAGCTGGATTTCTAGCTCTGGGACCATTTAGTTTAATAATGGAGAGACATTTGTCCCTATCCAGAGTCTGAGGTGTGAGAGTACAGGTCTGCTTTGTAATTTCAGAGAGGACAAGGCCAAATGGACCGACCGACACTTTAAAAAAGTACAGGTAGGAGAACTGTTAGTTCCATTAATCCTTTGCCATCACTGCATGGACACAGATCAATGCCATTGTGCTCCAGCTCAGGCCACAAAGTAAATGCATGATAGGATACTAATCTTGGTCCATCAGAGAAGCCTGTATCCTGTCGACTTCAATTTCTACCATTTCGCGAGAGAGGTTGCTGTCAAGTTATTTTGGCAGCCCAATTAACGTCCTCTGACAGCAAGTCATTCATCTGGAACATCTTTTCCCTTCCAGGATTCAAGGTTTTTCCTCTCTCCACCCCACCCTCTGGAGCTCCATCCTTCCATGTACAGGCCAGCATTTCTGTGAGCGGCATCTCATTTGTTTGTTGCTAAGTTCAGTAAGTCAAGTGTCTTACCATTCACCTGAGTTAATTTACGGAGGAGCCTTCCTTGGGGCAGTTGGAAAGAACACATCCATTGTTTGGATGTCACTGGAGAAGTCTGGCTAGGAAGGACTACTGTCAGGGATGGCCAGGTTTTATGGTTTCGAGGCCTGACAGAATTGTTTTAAATGGGTTGCAACTCAGGGAAATTATTTTTTGGGGCATGCTTAAGGCCCTGAGATCACAGCAAAGAAACTGTTTTTCAGCTTTAAAAAAAGTGTTTCAAAATCATGTCCTGGCTTTGGAGGAAGAGCAGAAGAAATAGGCATAACTCCATCATGTCTATGCATGGTGGGAGGATAGAAGACCTTCCTTCCATCTCAAATGCCTTGGTTCTGGCTTTGGAGGGAGACAAGAAGAGGCAGCATTTACTAAAATTAATCCCTTCCCCCTTTTCCTTTTGTGTCTTGTCTTTAGATGGTAAGCTTCAGGGCAGGGAACTGTTTCTTTTCCCTTGCTATTTTTCTTGTAGAGCACCATGCATAGTGATGGTGCTACATAAATAAATTATGGCAATGATAATAATAGGAAGAGGAGGAGGAGGAGGCAGAAGGGGACACATTCTGGTCATAAGTGGTTTTTTGTGTCTCTTGTCTTCTTGATCACTACAACAGTGCCTACACATTCACTGGAGTTACGGACACAGGACCCCAATGAAAGTGGAAAACCATATGTAATTATTTTTCACCGGATAGAATAGCTCTCTAGGAACCTCTATGTCCTCCAACACAACCTAGATTTCTACAGCTATCCGATCTGTGGTCAGCATCCAAAGTTGACCATAGAATTGTGCTGGAGGACCTACAAATGCCTAGAGAAGTGTTCTCTCTAAGAATCTCTTGGTCTTCCAGCACAACCTCTGGTGAACATTAGTAGTAGATAGTTTTTTGTGGGTTTTTCGGGCTATGTGGCCATGTTCTATAAGAGTTTATTCCTGACGTTATTCCAAACGTCAGGAATAAACTCTTATAGAACATGGCCACATAGCCTGAAAAACCCACAAAAACTATGGCTGTCGGCCATGAAAGCCTTTGACTTCATATTAATAGTAGAGTCACACTGGAGGATCTAGAGATTTCAAAAGAGAACATATCGATCAAATGCACAAATAATCAGATCCACAAAAGTCAAAGCCACGCATGTGGAAGGCTGGCTGTACTTCTCTCTGACTTTAGCCAGGGCTAGAAATCCCAAAATGATACAAAACAACAAACATTCTCACAGCAGCTAAGAAACTAAGAAAATTGGAGGCCAAGTACCAAAAGTCAAAAAAAATCCTAAACAGCCTCCCACTATTGTGAAGTTCAGATAAATTAATCATTTACTGGGTCATGCAATATGCATTCACTTAAATAATCACAGCTTGCTCGCTAACATGTACTTCAAAGTTTACCCGCAGCTGCTTTAATTGGCAGATTCGGCTAAAAACTCTACCCGCTCCCATTAGAGGCAACTAATGGAGTATTATCCATCATCACTGAGGTCCTGTGCTTTCCTGCCTGCCATCTCATAGCCACTCTTCTCTCCCTATCCATCAGCAAGTTAACACTCTGAATAAACCCAGCAATGTTGGAAAAACAGCAGAAATGTACTTCGGAGCAAAGGGTCCTATGATAAACAACCTCCCAGCCTTCCAAATGCAAATGATGATTGGCATCTGGAGCATCTAGAGGAAAAAAGGATGTCTAATGCTCTGGCTGCTTTTGATTTGTACCATTGTTCCTTCTCTCCACTTGTGCCAGAGGATAGGCAAAGACTCTTGAGATCTGAAAATGCATTATGATATTCAAGACCACTACCAGAGATTCAAACTAGACCTTAAGACGAATTCTACAATTGATGTGTTTTCTCTCCCACAAATGGATTTCTTTGGAATTATGTGCATCAATAAGGAGACTGTCAACTTAAGCCTGTATTTATCTTCCAAGAGTGAATCACCAAACAAATGCAAGATGTTCAGGTGAGAGAAAGCATATGCTAGGACAAACAGAAGTATTGCACTATTTCAGGAGGCCTATCCATTTTTTGCTCCACCCCTTAGAGCACGATTATTGAATAATTTTAACTGTCACTGTTGTTGTATGTGATATGGTTAATTGGTTTTATTGATATTATTGTTGTAGGTTGTATTTTATTGTAAATTGTATTATTGAATGTATCTTACTAGACTCTCCTGGTTATGGGACCATAAACAAGTCAGTTTTCCTTGTTTTGCTGTCTAGAGCAGATGTGGGCAAAGTGTGTCCTCTGAGTCCCTTGAAGCCCCCCAGAACCCTCCCAAAGCCCAAACCCTTCTTTTTAATTGTTTAAGGGCCATTTTGAAGACCGTTTCCATCTGAAATTTAACCAAAAGCCTCCCAATCCACCCACAAATGTGGTGGCTTTCTTCCCCCTGCTCCCTCCAAGAATGTACCAACCTGATCCCCAAAAGGAACCCAGAAAAAAAGGGAGTAAAAGCCTGAAAATCAATGAATCAATCTGGAAATGGCATTACAGCAGTTATGATGCACTAAAATGTATTGGCACAGCTCACTCTCTCCAGAGCTGCCCACTCCTGCTCCAGAGTATGTTGTGATCACTTTCTAATTCCAGAATCATCGCATCTTTGCAATCCAGTATTTCTGAACCTTGATATTTCTACAGATCTCCGTTTTTGCCCTCCCTCCCCAAACAAACATTCTGCTTAGGGGACAAATATCATGTATTAAGCTGCCCAGGCCGCAATTAATATGCACAGCTAAACACACAGCTGCTCTGCCTGGCTCATCCTTCTCTGCTTTTGGAAAGTGAAAAGGCTGGTCATCCCAGGAGAAAGGAGTCAGAGCATAGATTACTTTATTGCTAATCTTGGAGGAAATTGAGGTGGTTCAGGAGAACAGCTGAAGTGGTGAGACCGACTGGGATAGATGATGGAATATTTTATCTATTGCTTTTAGCTTGACATACACCCTGCATGCACCAATGAGCTAAACCCCTTGTAAAAGCCCCTACCTTCTTATAAACCTACAACAATCTGATAAAATAGGACGGTTTGACAGAAGAAGAATATTAATCCAGAGCAGTGCTCTGGGAGGAGTCGGACCGCCCCAATATGACTTTCTATTTGTTTGTGTGTGTCCACATGCATGCATATTATAGTCAGTGTTGCCAACAAGCCTCGAAGATAGTCCCCAGAATGTTTTACCACAATTTATTCAGTTAAAATCCCCAGAAAGAAATTAATTAAATTCCCTGGATTCCAGGTAATTCCCCGGATTCTGGGAAATTCCCCCCAAAATTGGCAACGCAGATTATAGTTAAAGTCAGCATTCCTTATCCATGAATGCTGCATCCTCCATCCACAGCTTGAAAATATTCCCCTTCCTCCAAAAAATATCCCAAAAGATTTCCTCTGAGGCTGAGAGAGTGTGATATGCCCAAGGTCACGCTGGTCTCTAGAGTTGTAGTCCAATGCTCTAAGCCACTAACCATGCATGCTCTCATAGACATCACCAGGGGAGCGCCTGACTCAAATACAAAGGAAAAAGTTTAATCCTGCCTTAAAAACTCTGACCTCCCTCATAATTATGACTATTTATTTAGGAAGGCACTCTTTCATTAGCTGTGAGTGAATGGGATTTGGTGTGCCCTCTGATGGCCCTCCGTAATTAGCCTTGCACATTCCCTGGGTTTGCACCGGGGCCTCCAAAGTGACTTCTGGGGTTGACCACTGGTGAGCCCTTGCTCATTTTAAGTGCTTCACAAGCTTCCATCTCTTTCAAGATTACAGTGTTGCATATGGAACATCTCACAGAGCCTGGAGGATAGGGCAAGTGGGAGGGATCCAATTAATTAATTCCTTCTTACTGTCCCTCTAATTAAATAGAGAGCCGAGAATGTCAGGTCCCCAGCTTCGAATTACATCATACTTTAGATTTCCCCCCCTTATATCTCTAGACTGCAGTCAAAGAATTAATAAACACACAATTAAAGAAGAGGGCAAGAGAAGGAATACAAACCCACAACAAAGGCATTGCTTTCCCAAAGCTGAGACGGGGATAGAAGCTCCCAAAACAGAGATATGTACACATTCCAAAGTGCTCTTGTCGTACGTTGACAAAAGAACCATCTCTCTCAGAAATACCAGAAATGGGTTCTTCCCATGAAGAACCCCCAGAGGAAGGCGATAGCAAATCTCTGCTACATGAAATGTCACCAAAATCACCCGCCACAGGGTGAAATCCAGAAAGGAAGCACTCTTTTTGGAATCTGTAGCCGTCAACAATAAAATTCAAACAGGAGTTGAATAAGGACATCTTTAGTAAGACAACCAGTAATAGAAGTAAATGGCAAGGTGGAACCACATGATGGCATTGCACATTGTACATGCTCTAGAACAGTGGTTCTCACACTCTCATCCTCCAGGTGTTTTGGGGTGCATCTACACTGTAGAAATAATAATACTAATGTAGAAATAACCCTGTCATAATGGGTGATTTTGGTGAGATTTCATGTAGCACAGATTTGCTATTGCCTTCCTCCATGGGTGCATCTACACTGGAAATATAATGCAGTTTGACACCACTTTAAGTGTGGTAGCTCCATCCTATAGTATCCTGGGATCTGTAGCTTTACAAGGCCTTTAGCCTTCTCTGCCAAAGAAATGCTGGTGCTTCACAAAACTACAAAATCCAGGATTCTGTAGGAGGGAGACATGGCAGTTAAAGTGGTGTCAAACTGCCTTATTTCTACAGTGTAGATGCACTCTTGGACATTCAGAAGTCCTACACAGTTTGGTCAATGGTCACAGATTCTCGGAGCTGAAATCCAAAGCTTCTATTCTAGAAGACAATGTCAGTTCATTTGTCCATATTCCAGAACATGCTGCAGGCTTTTCTGAATGTTGCAAGGTTTCCGTCACAGATCTGCAAGGGTTTTGGCTGAGGCCGCTGTAATGGTGGGTGATAGCTTCCATGTTAGTGGAGTAGTGCCCTTTAAGTCAGCTTCCCAAGATAGGGTCAGTACTATGGAGAACTGTTTTAGAATACAAACTAAAGCCTGGAATGGATTCACTGCCCCACTGAAATGGAATCCACCAGCTACTACTGCCTGGTTGTAGTCCAAAAAACATAACTTGTTGGAGAGAAGCTCCCATTACCCCTAGCCAGTATAGTTAATATGAGTTGCAATCCAATAACGTTATAGATTCCTTATTCCTGCTTTGCAACAAGAATCATTGAAACTCCAGAGGCGTTTCCTTGCAAAGCCTCCTGCTGACCAAGCATAAAAGGGAACTGTATTCAGGCTCAGTTTATGGCACTGCATGCTAGACTGAATAACTCATCCCAGAAAATTTTGTCAGTTCAGAAAGGGAACATAGTCAGTGGGAGCAGTCACACACGCCATAAAATCCCATAAAAATTAACATATTCCTTACACTCTCGCACAAGCACAGACACACAAAATGGTTTGAAATGTTCCACATGTTGAGGAGCTCAAGGTTTCCTATAGAAGTCCAAGGAGATATATGGTTCCGATTCACTTGTGTTTGGTGTGAGATTTATTTATTTATTTATTTATTGAGAAGCTCTTCTCCAACTGGTGAAATACAACTACTTTTGTGATTGCATGCAGATTTGGAAATTATATTTTAATATCTATATATCTATATATCCTCTCCATTGACACCTCACTGTCGTGGGGAGAGGCTTGCAAACCCTAATGAAATTGTGAGCTATGCTGGCGGTGGTATAATAGCCACCGATAGGGCCTCCCATGCCAGACAGGTCACAACCGAAGGGTCTGACCAAGAGAGCCAAAGGGCAGGATGGGCTCTCTAGCCTTATGGCAACCATCCTAGGAGAAGGAAAACTCTAATCCCAAACCTGGACAGATGGTGCTCGTCTAACCCTGTAAGGTCAACCATCTAAGAGAAGGAAATTCTAATCAAACCTACAACTCGAGGACCTCGCTGCCACCATCTATGCTTGTCAAGGCCTCAGAAGATGAACCTCTGGTTTAAAGGGTGAGGCCAGTTCTGTGCACACTGCGCTCCACCAGAAAAATCCATTGCACAGGCTCAAAGGATAGAAAGTGTGGATGGAGTCCTTCCTGAATCTTTGTTCAGGAAAGAAAGCTAGTATATAAATATATATATATATATATATATATATATATGGGTTTTATCAAAGACATAGGGGTTTTTTGAGTTTTGAGGAACCCTGACAAAAAGAAGCCTGTACTGGCAAGAATTTTCACAGTTTGGGACTTATTTTGCACAAAATTAGTGTGTGGTTGATTTGCACAGAAAACAACATTATCTGCACAGGAAAACACTTTTTTCTGTATCGAAAATAATATTTCTGTATGGAAATACTATTTTCTTCACAGAAAAAAAAGCTTTTTCCTGAACAGAAAATGCTGCAGTTATAGCCATTCCATGCAAAATTTGCATCTGGTGGCACTGAAAACAGCATTTTCTGCATAGACAACTCCTTTTTCTTTGCAGCAAATAATATCTCCCCAAAGAAATGTTATTTTTCTGTGTAGGGAAATCCATTTCCTGTGCCGAAACTGCTGTTTCCTGTGCAAAACAACTGTGTGTAAATTGAATGCAGAATAGGTCCAAAATTGCAAATGGGCTCTCTCATTAAAATTGATAAAAATACTCATTACTTTCTTCAAGAAGAAAATTTGAAAAGATTCTCTGCAATCCTAGGGATTTCACAATCCTTTAAACAACTAGTGTGTCATTTAGGTTTCACTGACATCAATGTGCCCATTAACACAGTCTATACTTCCCATTGATAGTGGACCCTATGTAGGTGGAACTAATCTTTGCAGTTCCTACAAAGCCCAGTCTCTGCCAAACAATGCTTTTCTACCATAAGGGAGAGTTTTCAGATTCCTTCAACAGTTGTTTATTTGACTGGGAGAAAGATCACACCTGGCACAAGACTTAAGTCTTATTCCTCTCATTGCCATCCATGAACCTCTCCACTGTATTTGCCTCATGTTTCTCATGCAACTCTTGGAAAATTTGTCTCTCAGTCTGTGTATGTCTCCAGTGGCCTATTTGGTGAAGGATTCTCTTTGTTGGGCTGTTTCTTTACTTGGCTTATATTTAGTCTTTAAATTATTCATTGCATAATCCTTTAGCAAGATACACGTATTTTCATACACTTGTTCAGTTCGCCTGAAACACATCTTAACCGGTTCCTCTCAGTGCGTTGTGTCGGAAATTAATCTGCCACTAATAAAACATTTAGGAGGTGTCATCGAATGCAGGCTGGGATGGAACAACCTCCTCATGAATAAATACATACACATTTTTACAGGGCATGCATGCCTCCAAAAATTGATTTAATAAGCTTGGCATCTTTGGAGACTGTACACATCCAGAGCTTCTCAAATGCTTTTGCTTTGACCATTTGATGTGTCTGCCAAAACAAACAAGTGATTCTGAATGCAAATGTATACCGTTTGGTTTTATATTTAGCCATGCGCATGCACACTAGCAAGTTTATGGGAATCTTGCCCCTAGGTGGGAGACATTCATTGTAGGACAAATCTGGTGTGGGGCTGTGGATGGTAGTTATAGATGCTTTTGTTTACTGCTATTTTGTTTCTTTTTTGCACACAATTTTCCCTTAGTCTGTTCCATCCCATTCTGCATAAACATGCTCTATCTATCTATCCATCCATCCATCCATCCCCCAAAATATGAATTGTTTCTCATTCATATTCTTGTAAGATTGTCAAAGAAGGCTGCAGTCCTGTTGATTAGTCCCAGATAGAGTAAATCCATTCAATGAGTTGTTCAATAGTAAGTCAACACATACTATATATACTTGACTATAAGTCGAGAAATTTATGCCACAAAATTGCCCCTAAAAACTTGGGTAGACTTATATAAGGATCAATACAGAAAAACTCTCCTTTTCAATACACTTACTTCTCTCTTGCTCCATTTTGCAAGCCCTGGCTTCCTATGGAAACAACTCCCCATTTAAACCCACTTGGTTCTTTCTCTGCCCTGTTTTGCAAGATCTGGCTTTCTATGGAAAAACCTCTCCATTTAAATCCACTTGCTTCTTCTCTGGTCTGTTTTGCAAGACCTGACTTCCCATGGGAAAACATCTCCATTTAAATCCATTTGCTTCTCTATCTGGCTGTTTTTGCAAGATTTTGCTTCCCATCAAAAAACCTCTTTGTTTAAAACTATCTCTCCAGTCCATTTTGCAAGACCTTGCTTCCTATGTAAACAACTTTCCTTTTAAATCCACTTGCGTTCTATCTCAATCCGATGTTAAAATCTCTCCTGCAGCACCTGGGAGTCAGTTGGGAGAAGTCCAAAGAAGGAGAAGGAGGGATGGAAATGGTATTTCCCCCTTTCCATCAGTCCTTATAGCCCCCTAAGTTTTACCCTCGACTTATCCATGGGTCATATCAAAATCCAGGATTTTGACCCTGAAACCTTCGCTCGACTTATACATGAGGTCGACTAGTACACAAGTATATATGGTAGGTAAATTCTTTTGATTCATTGGGTCTGCTTTATGTTGGGATAGCAACAGAACTGAGGTTGATATTTTTAACTTTTAAATTTTATTTTCAAAAAACAGAGAAGAACCTTGTACATGAAGAATCATAGAGTTGGAAGAGACCGCAAGGGCCATCCAGTCCAAACCCCTGCCATGCAGGAACTCTCAGTCAAAGCATACCCAACAGATGGCTATCCAGCCTCTGTTTAAAGACCTCCAAGGAGGGAGAACCCTACAATTGCCGAGAAAGGAGTGTGTTCCACTGTTGAACAGCCCTTACTGTCAGGAAGTTCCTCCTAATACTGAGGTGGAATCTCTTTTTCTGCAGCTTGTATCCATTGTTCCGGATCCTCGTCTCTACAGCAGCGGAAAACAAGCTTGCTCCCTCCTCAACATGACATCCCTTCAAGTATTTAAACAGGGCTGTCATAACCTTCTCTTCTCCAGGCTAAACATCCTCAGCTCCCTGAGTCGTTCCTCATAGGGCTTCATGGTTTCCAGACCCTTCATCATTTTAGTCGCCCTCCTTTGGACACGCTCCAGTTTCTCTACATCATTTTTGAATTGTGGTGCCCAGAATTGGACACAGTATTCCAGGTGGGGCCTGACCAGAACAGAATAGAGTGGCACTATTACTTCCCTTGATCTAGAGGTCATCATTCTTGAGGAACTTTTCCTTGCAAGCAGGAATACCACTGAGTGAATACCAGCTTCATCCAGGCTTCCAGCATCCAACACTTTTGGGAAATAGGTGATGCCCTTGCTTTCTCCTTCTATTCAGAAGCAGGGCTTCCCATCTCTTGAGTCAGGGGTATCTACTACCTTCTCCTCCAAGCTAGGATCTTCAAGGATAGCATGTTATTTAGTGCTGTCAGAAGAGGATTCTTTTAGTGAGGGCATGGCTTCTCCATGCCATGATATCATGATCCTTCACCCAACCAATATTGGAGGCTTCACTGCCACAGAACGGTGGTAGGTAGTGGCTTCCATGTCTTTGGGGTGCTGAATATGCTCCAGATTTTAGCTCAAACTTCAAAGCAGTTAGAATCATAGAATCATGGAGTTGGAAGAGACCACAAACGATGGACAGATTTTGAAGAAATGAATCATTATGTTGAATAGCTCTTTCCATATCTGGACCAAACCCCAAAGTGGGTTCATCATCCCACTGACATGAAAGCCATTGAAGGTCCGATGTGCCGGTACTCACAGTACTGCATTCCAATATAAATTTTTAGTTGCTGCTTTTCCTCATTCCACATCTTGCCAGCTATAGTAATCAGCAAATGGTGCATAGGAAGACATCTCATTTTTTTACCATCATACATTTCACAGGCAGAGAGTAAGCCAAAAAGCCATGATTTAGTCTCGCCTGCTGTAACTCTCCTTCACCTTTATTTTCCATCAGTGGCAAGCAAAATTAGGTCTGTGGAGTGACCGCAAATTTACTGTCTTTACCCAGGCAGGCCCATTCACACTGGTAGCAAGCACTCCATCAGCCCTGATAGATGGCCAGTTTTTCAGGTGCAAGATCAAAGAAGTCAAAATTGCAAGGGCATTGCTTGTTGCTACGCTTTAACAAGCACTTTGCAAATGGACACCAGGAGACAGCTGAGATTAAACTGTGAAATCAACAGTTAGCCAAAGATAGGGGGGGGGGGACTGCTTTCTACCTCTGAACATGTGTAGGAAAAGTCAGCATATGATTTCTATGTATAAATCCGGGTGCAGGGATAAGATGAGAGTGGGCATACAATTGTTAAAAGTCTGATCCAACATGAGCAAAGGTTCCCAACCTTTGGTCCTCCAGATGTTTTGGACTTCAGCTCCCATAATTGATTAATGTTTGTCAAGTTGGCTGAGGCTTCCGAGATCTGAAGCCCAAAACAAATGAAGGACCCAAAGTTCAGACACACAGCTTTAGATGTTGTTGTACTGAATGTCCCATCAGCCCCAGGCAGTACATGCAATGGTGAGAAAGGCTGGGAAGTGCAGTGTCACAATATGGGATGTTGGCAGGTTTAGAAACTTGGGGTTTTTTTTCCACCTCACAAGTATAGTATTTTGACACGATTCGACTTCAATTGAAAAAAATTTATTATATATATATATATATATTATATATATATGGCTTTGCTTTGAACAAATTATATATAATAAAATAATATATATATAATGATCATAATAGCACGTGTTTATATATAATAATTTAATTCCTTTTAATGACTTTTCCTATGTTTTGAATTATACTGTTTTTTATGTCGTGAAAGTCCGTCTGAGTCCCAGTTCTGGGAAAAGAGTGGGATTAAATAAATATATTAATTAATTAATTAATTAATAACTTCTGTTTTATGCAACCCTAGAACCTGTGGTTTCCTGAGGGATTTGCAATTCTCTATTGCCTCCCCAAACTACAAATCTCAGGATTCTTTGGATGAGTCATAACAGTTTGAAGTGGTATCAAATATAATGTGAAAAAAGACCTTCAGCTGCAACTGACCTTTCAAGTTTTGTCTTGCAGGCCCCCCCAAAATCACAAAGTTGCATCTCCCTGACACAAATGCAACATAGACACACAGCTTAAAAAGTAGAAGAAATCTACACGCTACACAAATCTAAACAATTCTACACATAAGGTACCTCTTTGGCCTCAGAAACTGGTGTCAACGCATCACTGCAAACCAAGCTCCTTTTAGAGCTAATTAAGTCCAAGCGCCCATTTTGTACATCATGCCATTCTGGACCTCACCATAAAACAAACACCCAGCACATTTTAAAGTGTGAAATTAATGCTGTCTAATATTTTTTTTCTCCGAAGCACATTTTCTTCCACCCACATAAAATATTCACACTTCAAAGTTATATAGCACCAAGGTTTTAAATCAATGCACAGGTGGATTGCTAGCAGTTTCTCCCATACACACACACACACATCATTTCAAAGTATTTCAAATGTGGAGGGGGGAGAGAGAGAGAAAAAAGAACTGTTTTGTTGTTAAGTGAGTCCAAGATATATTTAAAAAATGCCTCTTTGGAGCCATGGATCTCCTTTCCCTGTGACAAATACATTTAGATACACGGTGCACTCAGATTAGAATGCCACAGGGGACTACTTTTAATCATTGTTGGAAATAAACATCAAAAAGAAGGGAGTATTTGCATTCTACACCCACAAATTGGCTTCTTTGGACATAAGCATTCAAAGTGTGTGCCTTTCCTCACCCTATCAGAAAGTTGAAACAAGACAGCGTTGCGGTTCATGGCTTGCTTTCTGTGGCGCTGCTTTAACGGTAATACAAAGTGAGACGAATCATTTCTATTCATGTGTCAAGAAGCATAAACCTTAATCTGTCTTTCAAGTCAGGCATTCCTCCACGCTGGCAAAAGGGACGGCTGCAGCTCTCGCAACACAGACACCAAGCAAAAGGGTAGCCATTTGAAATCCAGAGTGTGTAAGAGCAGAAGGGGCAGGCAAACACACCCACTGCAACCACCATCAGGCTTGGTGCTGCTTTATCGGGGGTGATGGTGATTTACAGTTGGGGGGGAGGACTTGGCAGGGTCATGCAGACCAGCATTTTACTAAATATAGGGTACTCTGCTCCAACATTTGAATGCAATAGTGGATATATTCTTTCTACTATCCTCTGTTGCTCTGGTACAAATCTCATGGATCAATAGGTGACAAAGGGTCTCGACAGACCGCCCCAAAAGGGCGGGCTGGAGCCACCAGTTTTTGCTCCTGAAGGAGCCCACAGCAACCAAACCATGTGGGCTTTCTCCACACCAAAAAGAACCCACTAAAAGCGGGTACATTTTGGCATGTGCAGCCGCCATCAGTGCTCTATTGGTGCACTGTGGTGCATCGATTGAGGCAAGTGTGGCACCCCAACGTGAGGATGCTGCACCATGCTTGTGTCATCATGGTGGCTCCCATGTGGATGGGAGGCCACCATGATGGTGCTGCTGCCACCGCCACCACACTCTAGGGTTCAACAGCATACAGTTGCTGCATGCTCCTGAACCCTAATTTTGGGCTGAGGACAGCGCTTTTTGCCTGTATGTATTGGGCCAATATGTATCTAAACTCTCTCTTTAATACAGACATAGTGTCTCTCTCTCTTTCTCTCTCTCTCTCTCTCTCTCTCACACACACACACACAGGCTGCTAGTCTGTATGGTGCAGTGTAATGTAGACTCAGACTTGACTGTCATGGCACCATGCTGTGGGATCCTGGGATTTGTAGTTTGTTGTGGCACAAGGACTCTCTGATGGAGAAGGTTCAATATCTCACAATACTACAAATCTCAAAATTCCATCGCATGGAGCCATGGCAGTTAAAGCAGTGTCAAACTGCACTAATTCTGCAGTGTAGATGCAGCATCTGTGTGTCTACCATTGAAGGATGAGTCTAGATAAACAGAGGACTCATCACTAAAAGGCTGGTTGCCAGTGAAGGAACTGACTACAGTAACTTTGTATAGAATGATGGAATATCTCTGATCTGTCTTGAGGAAGGGATGGTTCACACCAGTGAAAGCACAGATCCTTCTGGTGTGTAAACACACACATACACACCCACAGAGAGAAACACTCACTCACTTCTTAAGTAAAAAGACATGTCAACTGACTGCTTTGTATAATCACACCAGACTTCCAGGAAAATTCACGCTACCGGCAATTCGCACAATCACGTCTAGTGAGTATTTCAGGTACTAAACAGCTGCCAGTAGATATTGCAACCAGATGTTCCAAAATGATATGCAACATTATGCTCAATTTTTTAATTTTTTTTTTAATTCCTCTCCTTAAAATGGCATGCTAACAGAGGGATAGCTCTGCTTCTAAATCAATGATGTATTAAAGTGAAAGCCATTTAGCTCCTTTTAAGCTTCACACACTACCATCCTCTGTATCATGTTCCTTTGTGCATCAGTGAACAGAGGAAAATGCCTGTACCATTCTGAGAAGTCCTTCCTATTTGACTTGCCAATTATGCATCCTTATTCCTTTTCCTCATGCAAACAGCTTCTCAACCAATCCCTCTGTGATCTATCTATCTATCTATCTATCTATCTATCTATCTATCTATCTATCTATCTATCTATCTATCTATCTATCTATCTAT